>NW_027176927.1:12294860-12337360 GCF_023349555.1 Cebidichthys violaceus
ATTACATTAAAACAGGTCAGTCTACAGCAGGCAAAGGGTATCATGCGACAAACTAAAGAACACGAAACATAAAATGTAGGCAGTTCTGTGGTTGTGCTTTTACACATGCCATGAGCGGGGGGTCTCCCTGGCTCCACGTATCGGTTCACCCCATCCAGCCAATCCGGCTGCCTATGTCTCTCTGAGAGCCTGTTGGTATGCTGACAGTATCCGGGCTGCAATCAACATCTGCTAATTTCTGTCTATTAACCGTATTGTCGTAACACACGATCATGATGTTTTGTTTGTACGGCTGAACTGATACTTATGACCCTAATCCATCATCTGCTTGTCATATTTTTATGTGTTGTCTGTGCAGTTCCCTGCAGCCCAAAGCAAGCATATTACAAGGCCCTGTTTAAGTTATTGGCCAGCTGCTAGAGCCGTGCCCAACTGAAGAGGTCATTGTGTTTCCCTCTTTTTTTTTTTTTGTTTCGCTCCACTTTCCTTTCAGAATATCACATTGTAGCACAGTCAATGCCAAACATAATATAAACCTTATGTCCTGAGAAGCTATCGTTTACATCCACTGTGCCTGAATATTTTAGCAGGCCCCATCTTCTCCATGAAGACAAGAGTGGTGGACACAATGAGGACTTTTTTTTTTTCTTAAATCAATGCTGGTGTATGTATCCAAAAAAACAAAAAAACAATCATAACAGTTATTTCACAGTTTTGCTCCATGTATTTATTGAACGCGCAATATGTATTTACGAGCAGTGGCTGACAAACTTTGAATAGCATGGAAATCGTATTAAAATATCATATTATAACGCCACTGGAAACAAAGAAGGCAAATATTCTGACCTGTAATTTGTGAAGATTTATGTTATGCAGCTGCTCCAATTTCAACGTCATAAATGCTCGACGGTTTCTCAATAAACATATCTTTATTAGAGTTCAAATGTTCTGCCTGTCATAATGTAATGTCACGCACTTTGCGGAAACGGTCAGGAAACAACTGCGATTTCAAATACGGACAGTGATAGTGCATGATTTACCACTGCATCGTATTTAGTGGGGAGCTACAGGGTTAACCTTTCAACTACATAGTACATACTTTTGCATGTGCAGTATTAGTCCATTCTTGTTTTATAGTGCAACAGGAGTATCACTTCACAACATAACAAAGCAGTAATGTGGTGCCTAATTTAACAAACTGTACCGTTTCAATATATCTGTTCTTTCATTTATTATTAACATTTCTCAGCAATGATGTTCATTCACATAAAGACATATTGCTCAGTATAATACCCATAGTATAGTGAAATTGAGAAATGTATAAGTGAAAGCCAAATCTATGATAAATGTTATTGTTTTGGGGTTTGTGCCCATTGTGAGATGAACGGGCTAAAAGCCTTCGCCCATTGTGTAATGAATGGCCTTAGAGTAAATGTCCTCTCGAGGACAGTCGATGCATATCACCGCAGACTGGAGAGCCTTTCCTTTTTCCTGCTCGACACTGTGTTGATAGACACGGGCAGTATTTTTCCTTGTTAAGAAAGGGCCTTGTTTATTCTGCAGGTAACGATCCAAATCCGGCAGACATTTGCCCCACAGGAAGCGGTGCGCTCACTCAAGTTTGTCATTTCATTTCTACTGTGAAATCCATTAAGTCCACACACTGAGTTTTTTTTTTTTTTTTTTTTCATGCCTGTAAAGTATTTGTCGTTTGGCGGGATGAGCTGTAAGTATAATCTTCTTCCAAGTGCTGAAATGCATTTAAAATTACTTGATTAGATAATCCAAAAAGTTGAATCAGAATATGTTCTCTCTGCCTCTCTTGTTCCACCAATGCACAGTACAGAAAAGTACAGCAGAGACACATATGAAACATAGCAGTGTGTCTGGATTAGAGACTGTTGATGCCATATCCACAAGTATTTCTCTTGATAGCATTTGCTTCTCTAAGTAGGAAGGGGAGCTAGATTTTCACACATTTGCTCCCAGTTGGAGTGTTGTTTTTTGTTTGTATTGTGTCTGTTTCCCCCTCTCCAGCAGATTTCTGGTCAGCCATGTGAAATTAATCGGAGAGAAAATAAACAGCGGAGCCCAACAACTAATACAGTTAATTGTCTCAGTGCTTTTCTGGCTGGCCGTTCACTAACAGCTGGTCGTACTGGCTCATGGCACCACTTCAGCCAGCCTTTGAGATAATAACTTTTGCATCTGCCAAAGAAGTGGCTGTTACTGCCCACAGAATTTACAACTCACAAGTGGAAACACAGACTCCAACAGAATTTTCTATGCACGGGTCTTTGAATTTTATTAATGTAATGCAAACACAGTCCTTCCAACACATTAAATTGTTGATGTTATGCGAATACACTCTGGAATTGCAGATCCTCATTAACATTATTTGCATGTTAATCTGCATCTTTTTAATTAGTGATATTATTTATGCACATAATTTCCACCCGGTGATGCCAAGTCGCAGGCACATTAATTAATCTACAGAGATGCCAAACTGTTTTTCCTCCACTTTTGTTTGTTTACACCGTGTTCTGGATTTAGGGGGAAGTTAGAGGGGGAAAAAACAACTAAAATGCCTAAAGATGAATAAAAGAAGAAAGACAAGATTAACTAAAAGTCCTTTTAGTTTTCATAATTCACATTGTAATATTAGCCAAATGTCACGTGTGGATTTTTTCTCCCCTCTTCCTCTCCACTTCCCTCTGAGATCGGTTATTCAGTTACACTACCTTGATGTATTATTAAAATCCATAATGGACTCCTGAGGCTTCCGTTGCTTCTCTTCTTCATTTACAGAGTATAGTCAGTGTTATTCTAATCTCCCTACAACACCGTCATGCATAGGCAATGAGCCCCCAGCCCCAACCCCACCACCTACCCAGCAGCCCCCGTGAGATCATCCACCTCTATACACAACCACCAGATAAACACTCCAGCACGGCTCACAAAAAAGTCTGAAGATGAGACTCAGTGACGAGACTTCATGCAAAGCAAAGACAATACTAGTCACTGTTGTTACTGCTACATTGCTACAGACGGCTTTATCACAGAATCTAAATTATCCTGAGATATGCAAACTATCTATTTGAACAAAGTGCCACCATAAATGTGCTGTAATTTAAAATATATTAACTGTGCTCAATATTTGATGGTACACGTTTGTTGAGGTGGATTGCAAAAAGCTGTAAAATGCAAATACGCATCACTGCACATGTTATGTAAATGTCTGCAAGTTGGTTCCATGTAAATTGTTTTGTTATTTTCAATGCTTCATAGTCAATTCAAGCATAAGTGTCTCAGAGTAGCTTTGATCTTTACGGTCAAACAGTTACTATAATGCAATGCAGACCTGTACGTTCTGTATGTGTGATGCAATGTGCAGCAAACGGTAGAGTCGCATAGTACCATAAATTATACTTAAAGGGATAGTACAGGTGTAGTTCAAGTGTGTTTTATGATATAATTAATTAATAATTAATACTTATCCATAGTCTGTGTATTACCTACAGTAGACGGAGGTCGGCATTGCCCTCAGTTCTGCAAAGCTAGACAGCTGCTGTGGACGGGGGCAGCAGCCCAACGTATTTTAGCCCCCTAAAAGAAAGGCCAACTTAATGCTGGTGCTCCATCTACAGTAGGTAATACACTGACTATGGATGAGCCTCATATAACCCCACTTCAAAATACCCAAACTATCTCTTTAACACAGCACACATAAGAAAATCACGATGCTGAAATGTGGCCTAGCTAATGACTAACTTGCTGTAAGTAGTTAGTCATTAGCTAAGCAGTTTTAATCCAGAGAACATACAGTATGCGTTTAGAATACACACATGTTAATGTGAGCATTGTCATCATTCTACAGTGACCATTAGTTTTCTAGTAACATTTTAATTGTAGTATATTTATATATTTACTGATGACGGTAATGAATTACTTGACAAGCCTTATTTATACCTCTCTTTTTTGACTGTATGCACTAATTGTGTATTTTATTATGGTTGTTTTCTATGCCACCTTGCATATATGCCGTATATAAGTATATTTTCAGTTCATGTCTCACTTTTAATAAAACACCTAATGATGTTCACAGGGAAGCTATTAGCTGTTTGCATTTCCAATATGTTTGAAAGCACAATAAGAAACATACACATTAAGTTACTTGGTAGAATGAGGTTCAATAAATGTGTGAATGAGACACTCTAACAAAAGAAAGTGTGTGTGTGTGTGTGTGTGTGTGTGTGTGTTACTGCTCAGGATCCATTTGAAATGATTATAGTAATCACAATGACCTATATTAATTTCTATTAGAAATAAAGACTAATTAAGACTTAATTTCCTTAAGTGTTTCAGCATGGGAGTTGTGTTAAGCAGCTTTGTATACTGATATTGTAAAGGATATTCGTCTCATCCACTGTTGAACATGAATGCTGAATAGTAACACCAGGGTGCAATTACATAATGCAGACCCCCAGTCTTCTGCTTTGTTAGCCTGTTATTGGAGACTATCCAAAGAAGAAACAATCCATCCAACCCTAATAAACTGGAAGCACAACCACGATTAATGAGACATCCGACAGAGACAATTCCTTGAGGAGAACAAAGTCCCATTATCATTACACTGATGGTTCATATACATGCTTTACTTCACTATATTAATACACTGAAGGAGATCTTATAATCTAACCACTGAATCACATTTGGTAGTTTAGGGTTTTAGCATTAGTTTAAACAACAATTTACTATCCATTTTTCAGCACAAATCTGGTGACAGCCACAAAAGCTAAAGTAAAAGTTTCCCGTCCCACAACTATTTGGCATTCTCTGTAAATACTTTTTGAGTGGTTATTTGTTTCAGGGCTATTTCTTTCACTCACTGACCATCTAAAACTGAATGTTTCTAAACAATCACATTTTGGGGAAAGGATAAGTGCAGCGCTGCCAAACGTGCAACTTCCACAGTGGGTTATCGAAAAGGGGGCAGAAAGTTGGCTTCTAATGTACAAAGTCCTGGAACAATGATTCATAGGTTGTATAGCATATGTGAGCAGAGATACTGTGGCAGAGGATGTCAAAACATGATATCCACAGTTGGATCAGTTTCACAATGACCATTAAGTTATGGGCTGCGTGGCTGGAACATTAAAATGTAATGTCTTATATCTGAGTTGTCTAGCAATGTTAACATGCCTTTTTTACTGTTTTAAACTATTACTACCATGATATAAGAAATGTGAAAATGTTAACCTTTGTAAAAGTCTATTAAAGTGACAAGTTTGGCTCTTAGACGTGAATAATTACCCTGATCAAATCTCATCTGAGTCACTCGATTTGTAACAGCTCCTCATCTTGCCAGTGCACACAGTTGTTCTGTTATGATAATACCAGGCCTAAGCTCTCAACTTCAGAAGGCATCTTTTTTTTCCCGCCACTTTCCAAAGACAATGAAGTTAGTGACAGTGGTAAGGCAAATCCTTCTGAGGGGTTTGTGTGGAATTTACAAGCTTACAATGCATTGCCAGTGGCACAATTGATACCGCAGGTAATTTGGCATATCGTGTCCAGGACCCAGAACCTGAGGAGGGAATGATGAAGAAATAAAAAAAAAAAAAAAAGAGACGGCCAGAAAGAAGGAAATCTGGTGGGAAAAAAGGCAGACTAAAATCTTGGCATTCCAGTGGCCATTCACATGAAACTGATAAGTCTGAGAAGCCAAAAACCTCCCATTTGTCTTCCCCTCTGAGAGGCTGATGAAAGTGCCTTTTGTTTCTCAAACGTCTTTCTGTTATGTTAAATTGTGGAATAATTGATATGTGGTGAGGAAGTCTCATACTTAACTATGATCTGAACAGAGATTAAACATCAGCACAGGTGTTGTGAGATGGCAGTGCACAGGTGTTGTTTTTTGTTTTTACTTTACTCTGTTTTTTAAGTGCAGGTGGCTGCACATTTGTTGCTACAGCATTTTTACTCAAATTCAGTTTTCTATACCCTCCTGGTGTACCTTAGGCATCTCGACATGATTTAATACATCAAAAAACTCTTGAAATTTAAAAAATCGTCCAAAGTTTGAATAATAGCTATTTAAAAAGCGATACCAATGACATGGCAGTCCACAGACCTCACTTTGTCCAGTCTCAATTTGTAATTATTGCAGACAATTATGTGAGGAAGTGATATCTCCCCCTTTGAGCGAAGCCGAGCGGTTTAAGATTTCTGCGCCCAGTCTTGTTGCAGTCATTATGGCACTGCACATCAAGATGTCCCCTTGACCCCAGTGACAGACTGAGTACTAGCCCCCACATTATATTCTACAGGCTTGATTTCCCATGTCAGAGGAGGACCCTAAATGGATTTTTAATCCTAAACTAACCATGCTGCACATTGCATATAGTGTTCAGGTGAAAAGTTCTCTCCACCACCCTATCATACTGGGGCAAGTTGGGTCTGTAACCTGAATCACTAGAAAAATAATGCGCTAAGCCCCCAGTACTGTATGGGTGTTACACCGCAACAATGTGTTTCTTTCTTTCTGTTGATGCCACGGACTCCTCTTTGATGCGGCTCTGAAATGACTGAGCGCCACAGGCTATTTTCTCCCTGTTCAGGCAACTCAATAGCCGGTCTGTCTGGCCTGTTTGTTTTCGGCTAATTGCCTCAAGATCTAATAAGTTAGTGATGATGTACGTCGAGTCACCCGTGACCCCTGCCAAAAGAAATATTATGTCGCACTAAAACTCGCCCAGGGAAGGAGTAGGGTCCCTCTTTATCAGTCTAAATATTTCTAGCCTCCCAAGCTCCCGGTTTCAAATGTTTGGGTCAGTATGTGTTAGAGTAAGGTCATGAGAGCCCTGTAATTACAATATTATGCAAGGCATTTAGGACAAGAATAGGGGAACTCAAGACCTGCCTAGCTCAGGACAGGGGCAGATATGATGAGTGCAGTTTGCAGTTTAGGAGATATTGCTTCATAGAAGAGAAAGAGAGCAATCGCTTATTAAGGATATTATAAATATGGTCAAAAATAGTACTGGGTGGACACACGTTTCTTTTGCTGATGTCATTGGTTTCACATGAATTTACTTTTTGCCATGTGTGAAATGTATCAATTATTACTAAGACTAATCTCATACCTTTTCCTCTAAATCTATTAATGTGTTCTTGCTCTAGTCTTATGAATAAAACTACAACTGAGGCATATGCTTGATTGACTGAACAATGTTGAAATGCAATAGCTGGGAGCAATAATGGCACACCTTTACACACTCAATTTCAGCAATATTATCTTAGAAATAATCCCTTATCAGTTAAGGTATCTGTGAGTGGGAAAAAAACCTTCCAAAACCGCCTAAATGAATTAGATGTATGGCATTAGATATGGAGAGAGTATATACATTAAATCAATGCTTTAACTTAAAAGTTAAAACGACTTATGGAGCTATTGTTTATGAGAAGAAGAAATACTGGTGATGATATCACTAAGGTTGCTGCACTGACCATGCGTGGCTCATGCATTTTGATTGCATATGTGGGAGTATTTATTTTTTCCCTGGCGAAGTATCTATGATACCCCACCTCCTCTTCTTTTATTTTCTGAACGACAGACAGCAGTCCAAGCCAAAAAGCCATTTCACCTGCATTAATACACAATGAATAATTTATAAATCCCAATTATTTGGTATCATTTATGCAAAGAGTGTCACACAAGGCATACATAAAGCATTAAAGATGGTTAACCCATAAAGGAATTGGAGACTAGGAGAAGAGTAGAAGGTCACACCTGAAAGTCAGGTTGTTTTTTCTCTCCTTCTACAGTATCTCACTCATTGTCTCTGTTCATGTTATTTCGCACAGGGAAAACTAGCTCACTGACCTGCAAATATTATCGTCCACAATACATGATATATATTGTACGGGTATAACATCAGTGCTAATCCATTTCTGCATGATGTGACTGAATCATTATACTGTATGATACAGTGAATACATTTACAGGGAATAAATAAACATGATTTTCAATGGTAAAAGAAAAAGAAAAGCAAATGACAGTCAAGCCAGAATGGAGACAAACAGCACAATAACATGTCAAACATCTTGTTTATAGACTTCTGCTTTCTGTATATTGTAGTGCTATGAATTCAAAATCACATTGCGTTGCTGGACTAACATAGTACTCCATTTTGCTGTGATCTCCTTATCTAAACAAATGCAATTACGGTTGGGTTAGCGATGGTGCTTCCCAGGAGATGGACCGTCCCCCCTTGTCACTGACTATCTCCCCCACTAATCCTGTCTTAGAAGGGTCTCTGTTAACAGGGATAAGGCATTGGCCTGGTATCCTAGGCTAGTAAGCTAAAGCTTATGTACAAAATGCTATTCAAGAGGCGCTGCCTGCAGCTATTGGAGCGGCGTAGATGTCCATATCATTCAGCCAGCCCAAATACGGAGGAATTTAGCCGTGGCTAAATCTTGGAGACTGACGTGGACATGTTCGCTGATAAGAAATGGGGGCCTATGCGGGAGTCTTATTTGGAATCAAATTGATGCGTTATAGAGTCTGGAACATGGAGATCTGGTTGTTTCCAATGATAAATCCATAAACTCTCCAGCAAACATGTCCTTACTGTTGAAATCCCTGCCGCTTTTCTAATGCTTTACTGTGCTACCAATCATGATCCTCGTTCAAGCTATATGGAAGCAACTATGGCAACTGAGCAGTAATTCTACTGTATTTCCACAGCTGTTTTCTCAATGACAGTCGAGCATTGTTTCAGCTTATGTTATGTCTGTCATAGTGATCGAATAGTGTTATTGTTTACAGCATCCTGTGGTAGTCTAATGCATCATTTCCAGGGTTTACAGTATATGTGGGCCTTTCTTTAACAGTTGGCTGAAAGTTAAACCATTACAAAGGGTCATATTATTGACCCCAACCTCTTATGGCAAAGAAAAGTGCTTGACACCAAACCTCAGTCAATTTACTCCTTCTGGTGTGAACAAAATACTTCTCAGTTTCACACATTTGGATGGATTAAGCTTTTAACACTTGGTGAAATCCAGCACTTATCCTACAAACACTTGTGAAGTGTATGTGACAGTGTGTCTATATTAAGTGTGACTGGGCAAGCTCCACAAGACCAGAAAAGGCAGCACATCTGTTCCCTGGCGTGATAACTTTGAACAATACTCACACACTCTGGTTTTCAATGACAAAAGGTCAGTAAGCGACCGGTTTCAAATTTTAAGAAAAGTTTCCTGCAACAGTCCCAACAGAAGTGCATTTGTGATGGAGCAGAAAAATCATCATATTACTTAAATCTGAGTGTTGAGAATTCGTCTCTTCACTAATGTAATCCCGGAGAGTATTTATTAGTTCAAAGTCATGTAAACTGATATTCCGAGCTCACTTCTCATGTTGAAAGCAGTTTTTTATGTACCACAACAATCAGGGGCAGCTTTGCATGTTTGTCACTCACATTCCTGCATATTTTATCACACGCTCTGAGCCACATTAATATCACACTCCCTTTGATGAGGGATGAAGCACAAACATTAGTGATACAGGGAGATACGGTGCATACGACATGCTGGCTGCATTTGTAGATATGTGACCTTCATTTGGGATTTCAGAGGGTTGATAAATAATAACAGGAAGGGTTAATGGATTTGATATGCTCTTCAGTCTCACTGCTGCAGTCACCTGATGCAACAGTACATGCAACCTTGCCCTCGAGGAAATTAGAGAAGTCTGTCAGTCATCCATTGCTTCCTGCTGTTATGTCTAGATACATACAGACACACATACATACATATACACACACATTTAAATATAATTCTTCCATCCACCATGCTATACCACCAGAGCCCTAAGACATTTTCTTGATTGGTTTGGTGAAGATCCTTAAGATGTTCAACAGCGCAGAAAATTCATCATTGCAGATGTTTAGGCTCAGTGGCTTTAAAATCTTCCAGCAGAGACCCTGATTGAATAAACAGGCCTCCCATTGGGGCCTAATTTTATTACAGGTGCATACTTGTTACAGTGTGGCCTATCAATAGTTTCAGTAATGTTGAGTATGCATTATTTGCTACTTGCATCAGAACAGTGGCTCACAGCCTTCCACTGCTTGCTACTAACTGCATGTTCCATTAGTAATTTATGAATTGTCAATTACTTACTGTTGTACAGTTTAGTCACAGATAATAATGGAGATCCATTGTACGAATGACTCATGGCCAGCTTGAAGCTAATTTTATTTTAATTTAGCCACCAAGTAATATTATGAGCATGTTAAAACACAAATTAGTAATATTACTGTTAATATTGTTAGTTACATGTTGTGATTGATTGGCGTTTAACATTCATTTTATTTACATTTAATGTGTATTTTAATGCTCACTTTTAATATTTTTACATACAAGTGGGAACTGTATTGAGTTTCAAAACATCAGCAGTGAGGAGGGAGAACATTTTGGATAATGATAATGCACAAATAGTGCACACTCTGCTGTCTGTTCGGTCTTTTTGTATAAATGGTTAACAGCTGCATGTATTTATTTATGTGTGTATTTAGACTGTATCATAGTGTACAGAGGACAGTATGTATGCTGGCAAAGAAGTGCATGTAATCAACATGACATGTAAGCAAGTGATTTAGTTAAGGTTTGCAGATGCATGAAAAAATGTCTTTTGGGTAAATCCGCTCAAAATGAATTCTGACTAGGAGTGTCATTTTTTAACTGTTGAGCCAAGTCTTCACATCAATTGCATCTCTGCAACTGCCACACATCATTCCCTGTGTCAGGTGTAGAATGGGTTCAGTACTGTATATTGTGAGGACCAAATAGACAGACTGGCTCACTCAGCTATTTTCTCTTTTCCCATTTCTACCAGTCTTAGCTCTGTGTCTTTATCCCACAATGCAGAGTTGCCACAACTTCATTCTTAACTTTACAATTGGTTTCTCAAAAATGAATAAAGTATGCATCTCATGCTCAGTGGGACTGATTTTTTACAAGTGTGCAGGCTGGTCACAGAACAGTGCTCTGTCATCACAATAAACCACGGATAATGTATAAATTAGTTCATTAGAAACTACAGAAAGGACTGCAGGTGCAATCGTGAAGTTTAAGGTATAAAGGTTTAGTTTTAAAGATGGAAAACTGGTTGACTGAAATTAAAGCTCAGCAATATTCACATATGAATCAACTCAAATGTCCTCTGCCAAAACACAGAACTACTTTTCCAGTACTTCCTATGCTCCAAGTATTTCCTATGCTCTATTAGAAAGTCCCCATCCAAATTAAATCCATATTTACAAGCATCCTTTCCATCAAACCATACGTATAATCTCAATCTCATATGCTATGACTTTAGAGTTCAACAACCATATACAGTATTTGCACTGTTTTTTTCAAGCAACTTAATTCACAGAGTCACTGAAGACCGCAATTTGTCTCGAACCGATCCAGATTCCTATGCCAGGCCGAAAGGCTTTAGCCTTTACATGGCCTCCTCGCATCTCTCTCTCTCCCTTTCCATCTCTCACTGTCTCTCTCCTCTGCGCTGTAAGAGTATTCCACATCTGACTGAGCTATTGCCGAGCTGTTAGTCTTTTGGCTGCCGTTCCTATTTGTGCTACAAAAAGACATGAGATTTGCATTACGCTCATTTCAGGCACTTGCCAAAATATTTCACATTAGTTTCAGCTGGATGTGTGAATTATTGTTCAAATTTGATGAGCTTAGTAATGCAAATAAAGGTCACATCAGAATTTCCAGATGTGCCTGTGTCAATGGACGGGAGCGCATTTGGAAAACAAGGATACCATTCAAAAGACAATGTGTTATGATTCTGTCATACTAAACTCATCCGTTAAAGTGCATGTTTTTAAATGGCCAGTGAGAAAGGCCGGATTTGAATTGGAATAGCCTCTGTCAAACCGCAGTTTATCCCTTGTGTTTACAACCCACAAAAAAAAGGTCACTGATATAAAAAAGCAAAGCACTCGAACCTGCTCAGAGCGGTGCCTTTTCTTTATCTCACCCCAGCATTCCAGCAGCGCTGGAGGGGTGTAGCAGGCAGCAAACTAGCAAGCAAGACACAGAGAGGAACGAGAGGGAGGCAGGCATAAAATCTGCATGCTGGAAGAAACAAGATGGACATAAAAGATGGACTAAATTGCAGAGAGGCCTTTTCTTGTCAAAGGCTAATGGAAACATTTCCACACAACACAGAGAGGGGAATGGAGGCTCCATTATCACAGCCGAGCAGACGGAGCTGGCAGCTATTCCAGAGAAGCGCTGAGATGTGCACACTGGCCCGGCTTAGCGCCCTCAGCCAGCCCCTCAGGCCTCCACCTGAATAATCTGTGTCAACAGGTTCCAAAATGCCCGGAAGAATCACATAAACAGAGACAGAGAAAAACACTTACAAAATAATTGTCGCTACGTTTTGTTTTTGTCTCTCTCTCTCGCCCCCCACTCCCCTCAATTTTTGTCTTTGCTCGAACCTTTTAATTAGGTAACAGCAGCCCCCAACTCCTACAATGTCTGTTGAGTATAAAGGACTGTGTTGGTGGCTGGGGGAGTCTGTAGCAACAAAAAACAAGATGCAATGGTTTATAATTAAAACATGTAGGACATATTTTTAGTGACAATAGTCTCTATATCAAAACCAATTTAGGAGGATTCTGGGATATGTCACCATATTCCATTATTGTTTTGGTTGGCAATACGTTCTGTTTTGTCAACTTGCATTTGACAAACCTGCACCAAAACCCAGCCAAAGCCCAGTCAAGGATATCTACTGTTATTTATTTTCTCCCCGTATTTATTCTCCCACCCAAAACCATGTCTCATGAGGCCCATGAGAGATTGATTTGGTGGTAGCATTTTCACTGACAATTCCTCAAGGCAGGGGGGCATTTGCGTGCTCCCTGTCACCCCACATGCCCGAAGGACCGAGCCTCACAGTCTGCTTGGGCCAAATCTGGATTTGTCGGTTACTGATAAGTAAACACACACAAACGCACACACAAAATGGAGATAAAAGCAGACGATGAAGGACAGGATGACTTTTCAAATCTCTGGCTGCCATTTCATAATGTCAGAAAGCACCACAGCGTACTCAACGATTGAACTGGATGCAGTTTAATAAGACAAAAAACTGCAGATTATATAGGACTCCATAATCAAAAACAATCTGCATGCAAAATGGTAAACAACCAAGTTGAATAAGAGAAGAAGCCAATCTGATGACGTTCATCTCATCTGCCTATCTTCCACTGGAAGTCATCCATTTATAATAAGCCTAGCTGATAAATGTTTTAATAAACTTATTGCATAATTCATTTTTGGCAGGCCTAGTTTTAATTGACTTATTGCAGAATTGTACTGAAGATCAAAAGCCTGATTAAAGCAATGTATATATTAGTGCCCTGTGGTTTTCCCCCAACACCATGTTTCAAAAAACATCAGAGAAGAAGTGTGTTGTGAAATGTGATCAATTATTCACCAAAATAATTAATTAAGTGATTGATTAGTGGATTACTTTTGACAATGTTGATGTCAGAAATACTTTACGTTGACTGATGATGCACAGCAGCAAACCTGAAGGCCACCAAGATTGTGAAACAGTACTGAGCAGCATTTCACATGAACCGCTGTTAGCTTTCACAAAATCTTTAGCTAACAACTTTAGTTTAAACTAAACAGGGGTGGTTTCTAAATGATTTGTCTTACAAAATTGTAATTCCCCTATTCTTTTAAGAAGCAGCAAAGTTGGTAGATAAGACAGCATTCACACATCACGGCTATTTGACACCTAATTACACGGCTCTTAATAAGAGGTTCTTTCTCTGTGTGCCCTGAGTTGACACCGTCTCACAGCTATAATTATCTTGTCTCAGTATTTGACAGTGCATTGTTTAACCTACATACAAAGGGGATTCCGCATGCTTTTCGCAAGCTTTCGTAGAAACCGGTAGCTGTGCTGTTCTTATTAATCTTAGAAAAGACCATTACCTCATAGGATCAAGTTTAACAGGTTTTGTTTATGTCTAACATGACCCTTTGTTCTGAACCCATTTAGAACCATTCAAAAGTGTTTGTGTAGCTGAGAGCTACAGAATGCTGGAGGATATTTTGGGGCAAATCGAGTTGTTTGTCAAATTTAATTTAAATGTGTTCTTGCCACAGGCATCTGAGATTTTATTTTATTATTACCTTTCAAAAGTGATCCATGTTAATGGCTGTGAGCCTTTTAAATGGTGTAGATTCATATACATACAAAGATACGTATGATACACAGAATGTTCGAAATATGTTGGGGACTGACTGTTTTGATGAAATACATTGAAGTGAATCCAACCAAACTCTATAATTATTTGATGACTTCTTATGTTGAATCAATGTCAATTACTGAGGCGGACGTGTGGTTAATTAAAGGGAAGCTGAAGTGTTAGAGACAGTATTTATGCTTAGAGACAGCTGAGACGCTAATTGCTACAAAAGGGGCCGCAACTTACTTTCAGAATATTAGACATATTTCGTCAGTTCTGTTCTTTAAAATCAAATGTTTTCATCTCTACCAACACATTTGTGACAGCCTGCAGGGAGAGCATACCAACTTACATTATATATCTACAGTATGGCTTCTGAGAAGCATTAGCGTGGCACGGGATCTGGAGGTGATGGTAGCCTCTGTCTCTATATTTGCATGTAGTTAGCTGGCTAGCTAGAATTTTAGCTCAGACATGAAGGGTCTGTGAACACTGTGGCGGCAGAATTTTGGAGTGCTGTGCACAGTCATCAAGACAAAGCTAGCTGTTGATGGTCAGTCAATATCTCCAAACCGAAGGCTGGCTGCTTGTCAAACCAAACACCTTGCTCTCTAAATAGGATTTGGGTGTGGAGGCTTGGAGTAAGGCACCTTTGACAGAGCTGGTCTGAGTAATGGAAAGTAATGTTATGAGTAATGGAAAATAAATACTTCTGCTGTTAAGTAATTACTGAATTACTTTTTAAATAAGTAATAAATATTTCTCAAATATTGTGCCCATCTCATGCATTTCTATTTGACTGGAGCATAATGTTAGGGTTAATACTGGACACACATCTTTTATATTTAATTTCAGTAAAAGTAAAAAGAGTGTATGCATCAAAATAAACTGTATGAACAAAAGTAAAAGCTTTATGAAGAATAGTTCATTTCAGTAAAAAAAACAGTGCTATTGGATTACAATTATTGATGCACTAATGTGTACATTACTATTGTACTTAAGTACAGTACTTGAGTAAATATGATTACATTCCCCTTTATTTCATTCCACTACTGGATTTGCATCATATTTCTTAAACATTGTTATGTCAAAGGGAAAAAAAACAAAGTCTGTTGTCATCCCACTCTGTCATCGATCTTTTTTATTTCTTAGCAAAAACATCATATTAATTCAAGCTACCAATGGAAATATATGAGCACACAAGCCAGGCCTACTGCAGAATGAGGTTAGTTTACAACTCAAACCAAATGAGAAAAAAACGCTTTATAGCTGTATTAGAAAATGCAGAATGTACATTGCTTTGGCTTTTCTGTTGACATTTGGCTTTCCTTCTTCTCTACACCTGCACACAACATATACAGCATGACACATCAAAGTGTGGGTTTCACCATCAAAGAGCAGTGAGAGTGCCACTTCTCCATGTCAGTGTTTGAGCAGCTATTGTATAACTTGTGTTTATCATTGAGTTATAGCATTAACGTTAAACACGATAACAAGTGTATCAGATCTGAATACTCACTCCTGTCTTATCCCGACACTCCCTGCTTATCTTTAATAAATATCACAGAGAGGTCATTCCTGGGACATTCTACTCCAGCTCACAGTTTGCCAACAGTCTATTTTGTTCCTTTCGCTACTGTGTGTACAAAATAGACAGACATAGCAAAAGTACAGTATGGACTATCAGGATGAGAAAAAATAGAGAGCGGCCCCGGATTTTAGCAGGTTTAGCAATAACCTGTGACCTGCCACGTGTTAAGTCTGCAATGTCAAAACTGATGTAAACACCTTTATTCGTAAATAAAACCGTGGTGCCTATTCTCGCAGAGGAAAGGTCATCCACTTTTAACAGGTTGGGGCAGCCCCCAGGAAGAAGGCAAGTTATCAACAAAACCAATTTTTGCTCACTACAATAATGAGCCAACTAGCGGTTCGGTGATGTAAGCCAACTATCTCACCATTACCCCTCACAGGTAAGGGACCAGGGACAATTTAATGCCGACTCATCTTTCTTCAAACACCCTTGCTAGACTTTTTTTTGTTATCTCGGACTGTTTCATCCTGTCTTTAGTGGTGCTGACATGGATTTATAGTAAAGCTAAAGGTGCTGTGTCCCTGGGTTCCCTGATTCTTGATGCCAACATCCTCAGATTTTACCTTATGTTGGAAGCTCTGGCCCAGGGTAGACAGTAAACACTGGCTGGCGATGCTGTCTTGCGGGTAATGGAGTTCCCTATTACTAAGGTGAGTTGTTAAACCTGTCGGCAGGGGTAGAGGAGGCATGCAGGCCAACAGGTCAACCAAGGCAGAGGTTGACAACAGGTTTGCAGTCAGGAGGGGTGACTGCAGAGCAGGCCACACAACCAGTTGCTAGCTTTTGTGAGCCTTCCCATGGCGCTGAATACGGAACACGCCGCATCATCTTCTGACGAGGTTATGCGAGTGCTATCAAAAACAGGCCTGCTATCAAACCTGTGGCTAAAGCTCTGAAGTGCATGTGGCAGCTGAGCGAAACAACTGTCACATTGTTTGTTCAGTTCAGTCTTTTCTTGCTATGTAGCTTGCATATTACAACATTACTGTTTTTGCCAATGAATAAAGCTTTGGATCCAAGTTAGGCTAAAGCATAACGGGCACCCAGCTCGTTTATTTTGAAATAATGGTTTGACCTTCCCCCAACAAAAGACATACGTGCTGGGGAGTGGATAGCTAAATAATGAGGAGAGAGTGAAATTTTCTCTTTTGTCACTTGCAGCTAGTAATTGCCATGTAATGAAGTTAATGTTTTGTTGAATTTACAACCTTGTATTCATGGTCATGGTCTCTGTATTCGTTATTTCATTTTTCTTCTTTTGTTTTCCAAAAGCACAAAGGGACAATATATGAAGGGTCATTACTTCCTTTTCTCTTTGTCTGTTTTGTTTTTCACCTTATTTTCTGGCTTGCGCTTTGTCCTCACTCTCTCTTAAAGCAGCAGTAAACCTTCCACAAATCTAAACACTTGTCGAACATGCATACACACAATTACTGTATACTTCTTATACTTACAGAACAAACCGACTTGAAATATTTTCAGTTGTTGACACTCTACACCAGATGAATTAGCCCTGCACAGATAAGAGGAGCCACTTCTGTTTATATTTCCCTGCTTACAGACTCATTTCAGTGCACAAAACTTCTCAAAAACGTGTGCAAGTCAACTGCATATGTTGGATGTGTGCAGAAGAAAGAGAAAACATGTTAACAATAAAACAAATCATAAAGTCATGGCCCAAAGTGCAAGATGATAAATGTAACTATTGACACCACATGAATTCAATTCAATTCAATTCAAATTATTTTTGTACAGCCCAAAATCACAAATTACAAATTTGCCTCAGAGGGCTTTACAATCTGTACACATATGACATCCTCTGTCCCGGAACCCTCACATCGGAACAGGAAAAACTCCCCCAAAAAACCTTTAACGGGGAGAAAAGAGGAAGAGACCTTAGGGAGAGCAACAGAGGAGGGATCCCTCTCCCAGGATGGACAGAAGTGCAATAGATGTCATGTGTACAGAATGAACAGCATAGCACAACACATTCAATGCAGATGACAGAACCACGGCAGGAGGCCAGACCAGGGTCCAGGTATAACCAGGATCCACGGAAAACCTGCGAGGCGAGAAAACACAGAGACTCCGGTGAAGAAGCAAAGTCAGTAATGTGCGTTAATGGTATAAATCAGTATTTTCCTACTTAATATTCATAAGCTTCTTTCCTTTCCTGTGTCTTTCTCTCTCCTTTCTCGCTGTCTTACTCCCTCCTTTCCTTACCCAACAACTTTTCCTCAGTGGTAAGATGAGAGTGTCAACTTTAAGCCCTGACCACAAACCCACCAGTGCCAAGTAAATTGAGAGTAGCAACTGCTGCAACAACAAATGACTCAGCCCATACCTCTCACTGGGTCACCTAACACATACACATAAACACAGACCAACAAATCACCTACATCTTGGTAGTGGATAGTCATGCAACCAGGGTTAGACAAGTCATTTTTGTATCTAAATCAATTTCTAAACCATTTTACCTCTTTCTTCTTTAGTGCAAATAGAATGCACTATAAATACATACTTCTTTTTATAGTTCACTCTTTGGTTGAAGACATACGAGGAACAGTGCAAGAAAATATGGGTCTGTTGGTCTGTATAATTGCTGGAATGAAGACGAATCAGAATTTAATATCCAGGTACTTGTGTGCAGTGTGGGTGGATAATTCTGCACATGCATCACTTCATGAACTCTTCCTCTCTCTTTTAAACACACACACACACACACACACACACACACACACACACACACACACAAATATACACACACATACAGCGAGAGTCTCCTGGTGTATTGTTCTGACCTCGGGCCATCCTTCTTACACTGTGACTGACCTTTCGGTGCTCAATGGAAAAACAGCGTGTGCTCTGAATGGCTCACACTACAACCTGCACAACACACACACATGCACTGCACACAACTGTATACACACTGTCCTATGCTCATGCACCTGTTTTTTTTTTTTTTTTTTAAACACACTCAGGCATACACACACACACACACAAACACTGACTAAAAGGCTACTGCTGGGTGCAAGAGGTCACTATAGGGGGGAAATCGATGGTTGTAAAATCAAAGGTGATAAATTATTGGGTCCGGGGCCCACAGACAAATTGCAAGACAGGAAAAATAGAAAAGAACAAAACAAGTTTCATCCCTCTCCCCTACGCTCTATCTTTTGTTTTCTTATCGTAAATCTTAATACAGTTTCATTTGTGCGTGCAAGAACGGGAGTTACTGCAAGATACCAAAGCGTCTGTTAAGCGGAGCGGCAAATTCCATCCAAACTCTAATAGCTGTCTTTGTTTTTTCCTCCGAGATGAGAATACAATAGATTAGAATGAACTGTATGTGCTTTTTGCCAGGTGTTGTTATTGTTTAGATGCAATTAAGATGATAATCTCTCATCAATTTGTGCGATTTAAGGTGTACTTTCCACACTGACTTCCAATAAAATTCTCTCTCTCTCAGTGTGTGTGTGTATGTCTTGTCTGTCTGTGTGTGTGTCTGCATGTACATATAGATCTCTATGAGCCATAGGTGAGCTTAGTTGTGGTCAGTGAGTGATCCCATAATGAAGGCCGGCTTTACTGTATGTCAAAACCTTTCACCTACACAACAATTTGTGCACACCTCTCTCTCTCTTGCCTTCTGTCTCTCACTCATTTTTCTTTTTCTCTTTCTTTTTCACTCTTTTCTCCCTTTCTCTTTACAGGCAGTTCAAGGGGAAAAAAAGCTGTCGCTAGTTTCTCCCCAGCAGATAACTAACTGGCTTCCTCACTCAAACACACTGCTTGATAATGGAATCATCTCTATTCAATTAGTGGTCTAACAGTCTTCCGTCTCGGCAGCGCACAAGACACTCGCACATACACACACACACACACACACACACACACACACACACACACACACACACACACACACACACACACACACTCCCCAGCCTTTTCTCTCGCCCAGCTTTAATGCAGCCAGACACCAGTAATGTTGATGATGGCAGTAGATGCTGATTGCTCCTCTTTTTCCTTCCTCTTATTCTCTCTCTGTCATTAATCAGCAATGAAGGAGAGAGAGGGAGAGAGACAAAGCAGTACAAAGAGAGAGAGAGCAAAAAAAAAAGAGAGAGAGCTGCGGAGTTTGGTCGGTCAGCCGCACCAGAGTGAGTAATTAACTGGCATTAACTCATTAAACTGTCCCAGATGTGGCCATGAATATCTGAGTAGTGGGGAGACACAGAGGAGAAGAGAGAGCGAGTGAGCAGGAGTGAGAGAGTCCAGGCCCCCATGCATCGTGCTGACAGCAGAAGAAGACAGACACTGTGGAAGAAAGACAATGTATGAGTAGAGGAGAGTGTGTGTGTGTGTGTGTGTGTGTGTGTGTGTGTGTGTGTGTGTGTGTGTGTGTGTGTGTATCTGTACACTGTATGTGTTCTCAGTTGCGCATTGGGTAGAAATCCTTGCATCAACGTGTGCATGTATGAGGAAAGAGGATGTGTGTGAGTGCTTCATAGGAAACACAGGCCTCACAGTGTGGATCATCCTGACTTATCCTGGGTGATTTATATGCTATATCAAGCTGATTAAGATTTATTATCAGCATGCCCGAGTTTAATCACTCAGTGCCATCCTAATGAAAACAAAATGCTGTCATACATTGAATAGCTTTTGTTGCTTCATTGTTATGTCAGTGTGACATGACAGTACATTTTATCTTATTGTATTGTTGTGTTTTTATTATATATATGTATATATATATATATATATATATATATATATATATGTATATATATATATAATAACACACACATATATATATATATATATATATATATATATATATATATATATATATATATATATATATATATATATATGTGTGTGTGTGTTATTGTGATTTTTGATTGATTTCACAGAAACCCTCTGAGAGATAAAACCCTGGGTGTTCCAGCTAAAGGAAGACCTCTCTATTATCACTACACCGCCCTGCTGACGTAGAAAAAAACAGACAACCAGGTTGATTACAAGGGCTGATGACATATCCGTAGGGTGAAACAGAAGTTTGGATTTTGGGAATGGTTATTTACCTTTCTGACAGTTTGAAGCTTTCGGCTGAGTCAGAGTTCTTTAAAAAAAAGACTTTGTACAGAACTCAATGGCTTCATCATGATGAATTGTGGGTTTTAGATTAGCTTTGATGACTCACTGATTTTATGGCTTTATAGATGTCAGCTGCAAGTGAGAAGAAAAAAAAAAGATATTGCATAATACCACCAACCTGACCTTCTTTAGTATGTGTTTGTGTATTCATTTAGTCATTAGCATGTTTGATGTGTTTCAGTGTGTCTATCCCTCTGGGGCAAATATTTGAACTTCTTGAGGTTGAAGTGATTCACTTGCTGGAGTCTTATTGAAGCATAGAAAGTGGACACATGGCTTGCATGATAAGATAAGGAAGTTGTTGTATTTTTGCCAACATTAAAAACATATTCATGTACTTCAGGTGTTGTGTTCATTATGGTAATAATAAAATATAACTCACTTCAACACACATGGCGCTCATTTTGAACCACATGTCTCTTTGTCACTGTCAACTATGCTATGTGTAAAAGTGATTGAATTGAAATGACTCACATTAACATTACAAATATAACAACTGGTTGTTCGGCAAGGTAAAATATGTAAAACATGTGCTAGTGTAGGCGAAGGAACACCTGTGAAATTTGAGATGTCTGCTTGATAAATTGTCTTTCACTATAATTACTCAGGATTTTTTTTTGTTCTCTTTACTGAGGTCCAATTTACTTGTTGTTATCTGTGCATTTAAATATGTATTAATTTTAGCATAATACACAGAATAGGCCCCAAACAGGACCAGCGAATGCTAACTAAGAACTGAAGCAAATGATTAATAATATAATCTTGACTCTTGGTGAGTATTTACATTATTCCATTTCTCCGCAGCTATTGAACTAAAAGTATGTATTTCTTCTCTTTACCACTTTGTCACGGCATTTTACTGTGAAGATGAGCTTTGCTTCTTCATTGAAAAAAAAGACGTTAAGTAGCTAAAATAGCCGCTACTTATCGAATCAAGACAGCATAAGAATTAAATAACCTTGCTTACATAGTTGAAACACTTAGGCCAGTGTCTGAAGAAATGCAACAAAACAAAGAAACATTATTAATTTTGCTGCATGAGATCTGCTCCACAACAACTTCATTTGAATTTATCCAGTGTCAGGCAGTGAAAGAAAGAGAGAGGAGCGTTCATCTGAAATGATGCATGGCTGACACACTGGGAGTGATAAAAGTAATCACTCTAGATGCCATCTTTGGAGTGTGTGTGTGTGTGTGTGTGTGTGTGTGTGTGTGTGTGTGTGTGTGTGTTCATGCATGCAAAAGTGCTTAAAGTGTGCATGCTTTTGTTGCAAGCTTGTTCATTTCTGTGTGTGAGGAGCAATGTGTGCATACATTCCATGTGTATGCATGCTTAAATGTGTCTGTGTGTGTGTGTGTGTGTGTGTGTGTGTGTGTGTGTGTAGTTTGTCTACATGAGCGTGTGCCTGCATGTGTGCCTGTACCTTTTGTGTGTTTGACGGCATCTTATTAAAGTGTCATTTAGACAGACACTTCTCAGAGTCTGGCCCCAGGCAGCCTGATAGATTGTAATCATGGACTAAATTACTACTTTCCCAAGTTGTAATCACAGGCTGTGTGTGTGTGTGTGTGTGTGTGTGTGTGTTTGTGTGAGGCAGACAGAGAACCTCATCATTGTTTGGCATGTGTCTGTTATGATTCAGGTGAATGTAACAATCTGCCTGATTGATTTACCACTCACTTTGTAACTCATCTGCGCCTCCACACAGCCTTCACTCTCACAGGATTAAACAGGGCATTCTGCTTGTTCACAGGTTGGTATAAATGTTGGAAAGTATTTAAGTTATTGCTTTACCTTTAAAAAAAGTGTTTGTTTTGTCATTAAGTTGATGGTACCTTTATAATGAGATCATAAGCTACGTGAATAATGCCTAAAGGCAAAGTATAATGCTTTCTTTGTCTGCTGCCAGTTTTACTGCCACACTTGAGATCAAACTCTGCCAAAGACCACACTCATGAGAATACTTACGGAAAAAAGAAATATACCAATGTTTGGATTTCTGCTGGTGTTAAACCCGAGTTTACATAGGAGTGCGTAATTCTTATAGCTATCATGGGGTTTATCATACAACATTCATCAAAGAGAGCAAAGAGCAGTCACTACTTAAAAAAAACCTCCATTCCTTTGATGTGACTGTGTAACGCCGCTGACCAGCAACGCTCAGCCTTGTTGAACTGTGACTTGAAACTGCTCAAGGTCTCTATCTTTGTCGAGCTTCCATCACTTGGCTATTTTAAGATACCCAAGAGGGCTGAGGATGCGCACACACACACACACACACACACGGGACAATTATGAGCATACACATGCACTCGTCTTCCACCTAAAAGCACATGCACATACACGGTGCTTCCACACATCACTTGCCCTTTAGCAAAGCACTTGATGGCGAGAACTATCTTTCCTTTTAACCTTCTCGCCCCACTCTTATGCGGTTATCGCTCCCCTCTCAGACTTCACCCAAATTATGTCTCTTCACAGCTCGGCCACTCTGAGTGTGGATGACGGCTAAAGGAAAGGAACAAAATGAAGCAACAGGAGACGCCATGTTGTATTTTTGACTTTTGACAATTAAGAGTAATGAGTTGTTAAGGAAATTAAATGTGATGTTAAAAAAGGGCGCAGATGCCTGCTATTAGTAATCTGATAGTTTTGTATTACACTTTGGGATTTATTACTCTTGCCTGTAATGTAGCCTACTGTTAAGCTGTAGGATACTTGAGGATGACATAGTACCTTATTTGAAGTATCACTGATGAGCAAACACATTAACACACGCATTCCCTGCCCCACCCCGTGCTTTAAAACCTACAGTATTTAATTTCCTCTGGCCTTGTCTATTTGGCCAGTGAGGTGGTAACTTGATTGGTCAGCTGTGTGCCTTTCCTGTCTGATGATTGGATTTGGTTCTCATGTGTCCGGAGCACACCCCGGCACACCGGGATGAAGCAGATTAACTAGATTTTCTGTTTTTCTATGCTCTCTCTTTCTCTCTCCATCCCTGGCACTGTTATTGGAAGAAAGTGATAATTCCCCTGCACTTCAAACACAGCCCCCTAACTAAGACTCTGCTTAAGTCTTCTCCAAGGAAAAGCTGCCTGCCTGCGCACAGATGTATCTGATTAAATTGTATCTCAGAGAGAGAAAAAGAGAGTCCTCCTTACAGCTCTCCCCCTCCTTCATGCTCCATCTCTCTCTCTCTCTCTCTCTCTCTCTCTCTCTCATCCCTCCTCATGTCTCCCTATCTGTCTCTCTGTTAGCTTGCTCAACTGGCTGTTGCCAAAAGAGCCTTGGGCGACGAATAAATTGCTTTGGTTTCAGCAGACAGAGAAGTTGGCCGAGACAAGCTGAATCAGTGCATTAGATGGGAAGGCCCCCTCATAGACTGGAAGTTAGCCTTTAGCGCAATCATTGACCGTGAGTGATGATTATGTCTAATTGAAGGAGACTTTCGCTACCTGTAACACAGCTGGGGGGCCTTGAGCATATTGGACAGAGGAAAACAGGCAGGGATGAGAGAACAGAGGGTGTGTTTCAGGAAATGGTTGAGGGAAGGAGATAGGTTACAGAGGGATGGAGGAAGATAGGCATGGGAAGTAGAGGAATGAAGGAAAGGTGGGTGATAGATAAAAGACAAAGAAATGGAACTGTGAATAATAGAGGTAATTTTTAAGAAATTATTAGGTTACGGACACTGTCTAATGGGGAAATTTGTATTTGGTTAATTAATTCTAATAAAGTCACAGTGACCCACTAATGAAGCATAACCGGTGCTCTTCCTTCATGCGAGGCCTGCGGATGTTTAACTTTCAGCATTTGGGTAGTTGAACGAATTTGGTCTCTAAATATACATCCGCTTTAATTCTGCTTTTAACAAGGAAAATGCATGCAAGAATTAGCACTAACCAAGGGATTTCCAGCCTATCACATAGCCTTTCAAATCACACCCAAAAGCCATTTAAACAGTGTACATTTCAATGTGGACTGGATCAGTGCTCAATATACAATATGCAAAAGCTTCCAAGCAATTTAGTGAGAAAAAAAAAATCAATATGCTCATTGTGCATCAGTGGGAAAAAAAAACACATTCTCTCCAAATTTTGAACACTGGAAATAATAGGATATCGTGCCATTTTCTTCAGGCTTCATTACAGCTAGTGTGCCAGTGTTTTGGAAGTGTGTATGTATGTGAACAAGAGCTAGTGCACATGAAGTCTCCCCCTTTTGTTTGTGTATAAGATGCATGTGTGTGTACTTGAATGTTGATACATGCATGCTTGTGTTTGCTTGTAGGCCACTGTGTGTGTGTGTGTGTGTGTGTGTGTGTGTGTGTCTGTGTGTGTGTGTGTGTGTGTCTGTGTGTGTGCAGGAATGAACGCTTGAGCTGAGCAGATCGGTGCCAAAGACAAAAACAGCCACAGTCCCCGTCCCCCCCTTCCTCCATTTCCACATGGCACTGGGTTCCCTGGCATGAACGGTGGCCACGGGAGTCGCTTCAGATCATCTAGGAGGGTATTGGATGGCCGTGGCTGCCTTTTGCAATAACCTGGCAAGGTCCAAATTCATTAGGGTAAAATTTGGCCCTGGCTGCAGCACTGTAGTGCCCACAGCATTTGGCCCTGCTGCCCTGTGCTGCGCTAGGCCGAGTTGCGGAGCGTTTTTGCTGGATCCAGAGAGAGCCATTAGCGGCTGCTTGTGATGATGGTTATGCTCCCCAGTGTCACACACAGATAGTTGCCTTTGAATGATTTGAGCGATTACCCTTTTCACACAAGCTATGCAATAATGGGTTAGGTGAGAGAGCGGAGAGAAAAGCGAGTGGGCGGAGGGAGGGTAGAGAGGAGAGTCATGGAGGGAAGAGAGAGAAAAACTGAGAGGAGACATTTAGATGAAAAGGGGTTCACGTGTCATATTAATTCATAGAGTAATCATTGTTTGAAATTCTGTTAAGTGAATTTATTTTAACGTTGTTCTTTAATTCACCATACACTTATTTGTGGCCCGTGCAAATAGCATAAAAGACATCAAAAACACAATTTTAAAAAAACATAGCTATGTGAAAAAAGTGGATTTTATTTTTAGAAATAATTAAACATTGAAGAAATTAATTAGTATTTTGTGTGTGTTTTCATAAGATCAGAGGATGGACTTTTGTGAAAACATTCCATGTGCCACAGAGATAGACACGTTCACATACACATGATATACAATTTCAAAGGTGTGTTCAATACAACAAATCACTGTACGGTATTGTACAGCTTCACAACCGCTGTATAATTGTCATGTGGTTTTAACAACCTCCTCATAGCTGAAATAATTACATTAACTGCATTCCACCTGACCACTCACTCAAACATCTACTGTAACCGTCTGAGGTGCCGAGGAGAAGCTGCCCCTGATCAGAGTTGATACTGTGCAGTTTTTCTGCTTTGTTCAGATTTCGCCCCTCTGGGGTTGCTTGCTCGGTTGAAATTAACATTAGTGAGAACTGAAATGTACAGACTTGCTTTAATTTTTCTGTCTGCCTTGCAATGTGAGATACATTTTAGTTTGTGACCGTTGTTTTTTGGTGTTTTTTGTCTCTGACAGTTTTACTTTGTTGCTAAGACATTTGTTTACGTGACTGTGCTGTTCACTTTTTCATTGCTTCTCTTCGTGCTCACACAGGCAATGTGTGAACTAGATGTTTTACAGTTGTTGTGCCATGGGTCTGGCATAGCTTCAACTTCTGAATCAAACTGTGGAATGATTGAAGTGTTCTTGTTCCAACATGCAATTATGCTGTCAATACTTTAAATTCCTCTCCACAGAGTGCCAGAATGTATACATATACAATTTGTTAGATAAGTGTAAGCTTGCTATTTAGGTGCATTTAAGCTATGTAAAGTAAATGGGAATAGGATTGTAAAGTGTCATAAATCAGGGTCAAATTACAATTGTGGCTTAGTTATATTCAGAATACGAATCTGCTGCAGCTTCATCTCAATTCAAAAATAAGGATTCACAATAACCACCGGAGGAGTCATTTCACTGCTGTCATTTGCTATAATGTTGTTCCACTCCACAAAGAGGAGGAACAATAAAGCACTAGAGATGTATAGTGACGCCTTCATGCTGTACACACTGGTTGCCTGATATCTATATTTTGGTTGTGTATGTTGAAATGTTGGATGGCTTTTACTGCATCCTGCATTCCCTGTAAAACAGCCTAATTTTGTCGACAAGGATCATTAAAGTTTCACCACATTTATTTTACATCAGGGTTTACAATGAGAACAGAGTGTGTGGCACTGGTGCATAATTATAGACGTACGGCTACCACGGTGACAAGGTAACAGGTTAAAAGTGACGACACACTGTAGTATCTAAGTAATGTGAAATAAGCACACACACACACACACACACACACACACGACTATTGCACGTGTCTATGCATTGAATGTTAACAAACACATGGCACTCTCCCAACACACACATACAGTACACATTGAGAGCACAAGTCCTCAGACAAACAGCTGGCGCAGAGCTCCAGATGGACAACAGCTCACAGCGTTAACTGAATTATAGATTTCATAACACAGGATGCCTATACAACTGCAGTAGAGTAAGATGAGCTGATCAAGCCAAGCATACACAGCAGTACGTGTCAGTATGTGCCAGGCTGTATCCATCCTGTGTGTCTGCACAGGCCTGTGTAGAAAAGCATGTGTGAATTCACATACATCTGCGTGCACTTGCACTTATGTGTGCGTGCTAACACAATCCCATTCTGGTGTACAGTGGAGCAGCGCCATAAACAGGGGGCACCTCTCCTATTTGATAACAGATAGGCTCCCGTAGGATCGGCCATTATTCCTTTGCATTTCGCCGAGCAAATGAACTTGACAGATGGCTGTGTCACCCAAACCCTTGACTACCAACCTGATTATGCAGAAAACAATACAATAGAAAAGAGCAGGGGAATCATTACCGGAGGTAGGGTTTGCGAGTTTGAGAGCGCACCCCAGCACTTCACCCACAGTCGAGGACAATGCAGCACAGCCCAACAAAATTACACTTGTGAAATTGAACAGCGAGAATGAGTTTAACATAAACTGGGTTACGGTCAGGCAATCTGTCATCAGGCAAAAGCCATTGTCTAGGGCTGCTTGCATGGCATATGAACTCATCCGTCATCTCCGGCTCTATTAATGGCTGAAGCTCAGGTTTTAAACTGTAGAGGTTGGCTGGGGCGAGGCTCCCCTGCTGCCTGTATATGCTTTATGAGGAATGTGTCATTTTGTGTATTGGATGTGTATGTGTGTGAGGAAGTGAGTAAGTGAGATTGGTGTTTTGTGATGCCTATGCTTTGGGAAATATGGTGAGTGTGTAGTAAAAAGTGTAGTAACAAAGTAGAGCTGTATACAGTACTTGGGCAGGTGGACGCCACACACTCGGCAATAGTGCACACAACAGAACATATGGTGCTGCCGCTGGACTTCAGAGAGCAGCCACTATACGGACGCTTTTCACTTCACCCCGACATCATGAGTCACATATGGAAGTGGATCTTTTCACATTAACGCTGCCCACATCCACTGTCCACCGAGGTCCGTTCTACTACCACATCTGTTCTACAGCCTGTATCAATTTACATTGGTCACTGTTACACTTTTTAACATCATGTATTTATGCCAATATCATGCAAATTACAGTTATTAGACAGAGTTCCATTATAGCAGAAATGCCAGTTGTACTTCTAGTTGTACAGGTGCAAGTTTTACAATAACATGTCACCCTGCTGTTTAATTTGGCACTACAGACCTTGTCCATAAGTTTATAGCAATGAATGGGCTCATGACTGGAGAGCCCTCAAAGGCTTTGCATGCCATTACATTTTACCTTTTGACATTTAGGTAAGTATGTGAACAAATAACATGTGCACTGCATGATTTTTGCATCTACAGCACCAGAGAAAAAAAAATACACACACACACACACATATATATATATACATATATATATATATATATATATATATAAGGGTGTAACGGTTCACAAAATACTCGGTTCGTTCAATACGATACAGTGGGGCCACGGTTCGGTACGTTTCGGTACGTTTTCAATACAGCCAAAAAGCAGAAATGCCAAATCCTCGCTGGGGAGACTCTCAAGTAGTCTTTTGTAATGAAAGGTCATGTTTGATACTTAAGATCTTCTCGAAAATCTTCCTCTATAAACACAAACAGACACGTTTCCTGGACAGCTTTAGAAGTTTTATTTTTCAGACTTAGTTACAGCACTGCGGGTCTTGCTCTATCTCTCACCTCATAGTTACATTAAAATCAACACTTACACATACAAATGTACTAGATTATGATCCATAAATGTGGTCAACACAGTGTCGTTGTTTCTGTTCTCCCTCGTAGCTCTGCTGAAGTCTCTGTCCTACTGGAGAGCAATCCATGGTTTGTTCCTTTGTAGTTTATGTGTGTTAACTTGTTGTACAGAACAAAACAAACATTAATAAGAAAAGGAAAGTCCTCCGTTTTGTGTCCGTCCTCTCTAAAGCCGCTAACGTGACTTCAGACGGCCGCTCGGTAGGTCTGATACCTCCGCTGGACACGCCGCTCACTGATCGCTCCATCAACAGCTGCTTCCTCCGTAATAATGCAGACTTTAACTGAACAACAGCTGCTAGTAAAGACAACACGGTCAACAACGCCTGTAATCAGTTCACCATGTTGAATTAACCTGGTAGTTGATCGATAATCAATGATATTGTTGTTTGTGAACATCCGGTCACGTGATAGAAGGGTGGCGAATCAGGGAAGGACATCACGTTACGTCGGGTGGGTTGCCATGTTTGAGCGCAGTGGCTCCACCAATTTCAGCTATATATTTTTTTTCAAAAGCAATTTAATCTTATTCAAACATATTGTTCGGTTCGTAATGCGTACCGAACCGTGAGTACCGTACCGAACGGTTCAATACAAATACGTGCATCGTTACACCCCTAATATATATATATATATATATATATATATATGCTTTTGTGTAAGTCAGCTGTTTTTCTTACAAGAATCATCTTGTCAATATACTTCTTCAATATATATATATATATATATATATATATATCAATATATTAATTGTGGACATTGAAATATGAGCATGGTATTAAGTTGCATTTTTCTCTCTCAAGCAACACGAATATTGTCGTGCAAAAACACATACCTGCTGTCTAATGAGCTTTTGCCCTTACCCTGAGGCATTTTTGACCTCATCCCCACCACTTGCATAAACACAGAATCCGAACGAGCTTGCATTGCACACATTCTCTCAGTCCAGTGTGTGTGAGTTTCATTAAGTCTATGTTTGAATAGGCAAAATAGACTTTCTCCATCACTCCAAACATGAAGCTGTTAAGATAACAAAGTGAGGTGAATGTGCCTCTTCTTTCCCACTGTAACGTGAACTTTGCCAGTGTAGTGGCAAGAGTGTGCTTTACTACTTCAACCTCATATCCTGAAGTTGGCGGTTTGGTCAAAGTATTTGCGTAGCACACAGTGTAAACAAAGATTAACAGCCTTTGAAGGCCATAAATAAGAAGCCTCGAGTCCGTGGCAGAAAGTTTGTTCAAGCTGTACCATTTCCCCTCCCTTCAGCGATGGTGTGTTTTCCCTCACCATGCTGTTGACAGTGTGTCACACTGCGTTACCAACTCACAAAGCAAACCAACAGAGGCCTTGCATCAGTTTAGCACCCATGCTAGGTATGTACACACTGCAAGTCAAATCAAAGACCTTGTTTGTGCTTGAGCATAGTGCAAGTTTTCAGTGAGGAAATATAAACCCTGTCTTATAAGTGAAGGCGAACAGAGCAGCCTGAGAGAAGTTGAGCAAGAAAGGAGTGAGGGAAAGGAAAAAGAAAACTGTCTTTAAATGACTTCGATCTCTGGTGTGATGAATCACAGAGTTGCAAATCCCTTTTTAGCTAATTGCTACCAGCATGTGCGATTTCTCCCCTACTCCTCCTCCATGTTCAATATCAATTTTCAGGCCCGGCAGAGAGAGATAGCCCTGGTCTGTTCCCCTGAGTCTCGCCAGTGGCCTCGCTGATAAAAACTGCACTAACAGCACTTAGCCATTTCAGAGACTGGGGAAACACACACATACACACATACACACACACACACACAGACTCTCTTATTCACAGCTGTGTGCGGTAATGAAGGAGAAAAGATGGGCCAATCGAAGTGAAACAGGGAACAGGCTGGTGTCATCTGCTCTGTGACCTTCTGAGAAGACTGTGTGTACGTGTGTATGTGTGTGTGCTCTCCTCAAGAAGTCTGGAGGTCAGACCTGTGCTCACTGAAGGGAATTAACATTTGTCTGCTTCGCTAAGGACAGGCTGTCCCCCATGGAGAATGCAGGGACAGTGTGCAGATTGGTGAGCTTTAGCCTGTTTTCATTTCTGCGTATGTTCATGTAGTACCATTGTGTGCTGAGCAATTAGTTCAAACATACTGGGCATGGCAAACAGAAACTACTGTATATGGAAATGAGATTGTTAAACTTAAGAGGGTTTATCACAATTTTTACAATTAAAAGGGAAGCACAATGTTAGAAAAATAGAGGAAGTAGCAGACAAAACAGCAAAGTTTTAGCTCTATTTTCTCACTCACAATTAACCAAAACTGGCTAAAACAGATATGTGCAAAAGCAATAATATACATAGAGTGAATGTGTGTGCGTGTGAAGTTCCAGCATCAGCTTGCCCTTGACCATCCTCAAGAGGGGAGGCGACACGACAGAACTCCCTTGACACTTTCTGCTCCACTCGGGCAGCTGCCTTCACAATTAAAGGACCACCTCCACCTCAGAATCCGTCATGGGAAAGTGTGAAGCCAATGTACTCAAGTCAATAACAATAGCCATGCACTTTACAACAATGTGTGAGTGTGTGTATGTCTGTTTGTGAGGGAGAGTTGAGTGTAAGTGTAAAGTAGCAAACCCTAAAAATTGTCAGAGCAAGGTGAATTGGTGCCCTGCAGTGGCCAATGAAAAAACAATATACAGTTTAGAAGTGAAAGCATTTTTTTGCTACAGCCAACCTGGGTTGAAAATTGCTTTATTTTTAGTAGCCAAGTGAAGTTGTTGTTCCTTGGCCCTTAAGTAGAAGCCATGTGCTTTGATAACCTTTCTTCTCTAAAGAGCCGCTCACTACAAAAAGTGAGACAGCGAAATTCGTCTGCATGTCCTCTCAAAGGGTGGAGCTTATGGGGCTCTACTGTCACAATAGCTCCACTAGCTAGCTAGCTTGCTAACTGTTGGACAAGCAAGCTAGCTAGCTATAGATTGGTTGGTTCACACTGGCTCTCCCAGCAGACAAGGTTTAAAACCACACCAAGAGTATGGTGTGTTTGACATAGATCAAATGTATGAACTTTTTTTGTGATTATCATTTAATTTAACTAATTATTGTATCCATTCTTTGCATTATGTATTATGAAACAAAAGTCACAAATCACACTACCCCAACACACACATTACTACCACCACAACTTCCATTGTCTTATGTGTTGTAAAACATCACAGTACTCGTGTGAATGAGTAGTTGGATCAAATGGCAAATTCATATTCTTTTACAGCTCCAACCCATAGTGGACATTTCCTTTCACGCTACCTCTCTTTCAACCCCTGCATGTTATTGTTTCATCTGCGGCTAAGAGGCTTTTCGGGGCTAAAGTCACCTACTCCCCTGCCTGATTATGCAAAAAGCTTTTAAAAGAGGCAAGTGGAGGGAGGTTTGAGAGATCTGTGGCCTTCGCACCCTGCTCCCTCTCACCCTCTCCTCTCTTCTTTACTCTAATCTGATTTCTAGCAGCCATCTTTGATCTAGGCCTGTGCCAGAGGAAAGCAAGCTGCTGGGGCCTTGCCTCTACAGATGAAGTGAGTATGGAGATTAGCAGCCTTCCCTTACAGCTTTAGTGGCTAATACCTGATTAGGGCCCAGAGTCAGCCAATTGTCTCAATGCTGGCTATCAATGCTAGCAATGGCTCTAGAGGGAGGGCGGGGGGTGTGTGGATGGAGTAGAGGAAAGAGGGATGGAGTAGTAGTGGTGGTAATATGGGGTAGAGAGGGTTGGGATGAAGGTTGATTCCGTAATGGATGCTTATTTTATCCTACTCCACTAAGAAGATTAGGCCTTGGGGTGTCATATTAGCTGTGCTCTCTGGGCCTTTGGTGGTACATGTAGCTTTCCAATGGAGCTTGCTAACCCATGTTGCTGATGGTTCCTCTCTTCTCTTTCCCTTGTTGTGGAATATTGTCTTGCATTAAATTGTACAACTGTATAATGCTCAGAGTCTCATAGAGTGTAAAATATCCCCCTTCCTTTTTTTAAAGAGGCAAGGTATGATCTGCTGTTATCCACATCTGTTTCAAGTTAGAGAAAAAAATCCTCTCATCTTCCAAGGAATAAGCTGTACCATGCATGCATTTTAATAAAGAGATTGCGAGACGCATTTGATGTATGAAGTGAAATGCGATTCCTTTTTGAAATAAAAAAAAAGTTCACTTCAACTCTGATGATGCTTGCCAACAAATGGCACAACTCTTTGTTCATTTTCCAGGTCTTGCTTGATGTGCTTCTCAGATATACACTATGTTAAGGGAGTGTTGTGCCTTAATTAATTGATGTCATATTATTTATTCAAGACCAACACAATCTTCAGTGTTCTGTTACGTTGACAGTCGAGTGCTCCGAGACGTAGCTGGCAAAGAGGCCAAACAGAGGCCATGAAAGTTTAAAAAATGTGTCAAGATAGACTGCAGACATCTCGTTCCAGTGGAGGGCTGTTGCTCTCTGTCATCTTGCTCTTTCTGACTCTCTATCTATTTAAATCTGTCAGTTTAACAAAGACAGAGCAGACCACTGAGAACGACAAGCTTAGCCAATTAGAGCACTTGAGACAGGCAAATGCCTCTCTCCTTTATAACTTGGGTTTACAATTATGCTACAACTTTTGAACATAATTGCTTATTAATACAATGGACCCCTACCAAGGAGAGATTTGTAAGTATTTAAGAATATATGAGAATGCGTCTAATTTGCAGCTGGCTATAAGCATAACACTCTACCATAAGGGTTGAGAGTTCAAGTGTCAAACAACAAGATGTCAAATTCTACTTTTCAACCAGCAGCAGTAATGATATGCACGGTATATAGGCACTGCATTTTTTTTTTTCAGCAATTAATGCTATAGAAAAAAAGAAGAAGAAAAAAACACAGTGGCTTGTGGAGGGGCCAGAAAGGTAGAGAAAAAGAGCGGCACATCATCAGTAGGAATAGGATGAGGAATAAGGGGAAGCTCTTTCAATAAAGCCCCAAATGCCTCATTATCCTAAGCGCTGCATCTCCTTATGAGTATACTCTTTATCTACTTACAATCTCGTCCTCTTTGTTCCGCAGTCCATGGCTCATAACACCTTTTAATCTCCATGTGTGTGAAAGGAGGGGGCTAGAATGCATGCTTGCATGGCTGTAGTATGGCTTATTAGTGAGGTGTTGAACCTCTGGTTGGAAATTAATTAATAAATTGTTGGAGATTAGCTCCATGTGTACGCTATTTTGTTTTTAGGGGAATTAGGTCTGATGGATTTAACTGTTGCAGATGATTAGTCCCTCATTATCTCAACCCTTTAGCTCAACCTTGCTAGTCAAAACAGCCTATTTGTCTGCTAATATCTCATAACTACCTGGTAGTTTAATGACAGGGTGTATGGGATTAATTAACTAAAGACTGTAATCTCATTTACTGAACTGCTGTGATGCCTTGTTCAGTGGTGCACTTGTTGTGTTGTTTTTCTTTTCTTTCTTTTTTTCAAAATGCATGTGTGAGCACCTATCTGTGCTCTTGAGTGCATGCTAATTTACATACCTACAGTGTTCGTTTCATGTATCACCACTTTGTCTCGCCGGCCATTTTGCACGAGGTACTTAGCAGCCGAGTTAGTCTGATGAAGAAAAACAAAGTTAGCTTAACTCAATATTGAACCCAGTTTTGTGGTTGTGAACTTCCCCCCATCAGCGGTGGCCCTAGACCCATTTAGAATCCCAAAGGAGAGGCCAAGTTAACGCCTCCGCTCCCCCACGGTCAGCTAATGAGAAGAGGCATGCACTGCCACAATCCTCCTTTCTCTCTCCCTCGCTCAGCTCTCTCAGAGTGGAATCGATCCTTGATGTCAAAGGCCTAACATTTCTGGCCTACTCAGCCAGGAGTCCCGCACCCACTCCCCCAACCCCCCTCCCAGCAAAGCCAAATTAGCAGATCCTCAACACATCAGAGCCCGATAAAGATAAAGGTTATCCTGAGGCTCTTTCTACTCTAACTCTTGTACTTTTTGGTCAGACCATCTATTCACCAGCTTCTTAAGGATTATAACTAACTCCAAGGAATACTTGATATCGAACCCGTGGTGTGCAGCAAGGAACCATTCTGTGCCATTTAGCGACCGAGTGCCATTGATACTATGGCACAGGATGCAGCTGACACAGCCTTTGTTATTTTCAAACTCCATTAATAATCTATGATCTCCTTGTGCTCCTCGCCCCTAGAATGGTTGCAGGCTGTTTACATAAATTGACAAGGACGCCAAAAGGCATGCTGCAATTTTTCAAAAGTATCTTAGCACCCAGAAGACACGATAAAAAATGGTATTTATTAATTGGATGGTATCCAGGCTCTGTTTACGTATTTCATATTCATTTATTATGTTTTCTTTGCCCATCTATGGAAAGGCATTTGACTGACACAAATACATTATTCTATTTGTGTGTTATGTCCCATGGGGCTGTTAATTATTTGTTTTTCTTGAGTGAGGAAACTTAAAGGAAATACATCACAAGTCTAACACCCGAGGATGATGTCTGTTTTTTTGCCTCCCTTTATGCTTTCTTTTCCTTATGTCTCTCATGTTTGCATGTGCTCAAAGGAAATCAAACCATGATACAGTTGAATACATTAATTAAACACAAAGTTGATAAACAAGGCTTATAACAGCAGAGAGCATTCAGTTGATCCTTTCAGGTCAATCTACAGTCTAATCATTGGTCGACAACGAGAACTCAGAGTTTTGTCAACAGCCTTCATATTGAAATTCCTCATTTTGAAGACAAAATGTGAAGCAAATAAATGCAAAGATTGAACAATCTATTTTGCCATTTATTATTCTGAAGTAATGAATTCTCTGCAGGAAAATTGAGATCTGTATTTAGCTGTCAGGACCATTTTGGGTGAGCGATGATTGACATTTTGCTGTGGCTGACATGCAATGATTTGACTAGTCATATTTACTCCATCACTTGACAGAGTGTGGACTCGATTATGCTCTTTGTAGAATATGCAAATGTACTCTTTAGCTGGGAAGAAGAGAAGGACTTTCACTGGTGCCAGAGAGTTATTTTCACCTTAACTTTGTAGTCCAATGATGACTCAGATTTTGTATTTCCTAAGTTCAAAGACTAAACTTGTCACAATTCAGAGATTTACTAAACATAAAACTCCCAATACACATGCATGAACAGAGAGACGCTCAGTACAATATCTCCAGTGTGGTTGTTGTAAATAGTATTAGGTACAGTCATTTCTGAGCTACAAGAGCCTCTGTTAACACAGTGTTTGTCTTTCATCCACCAAGGTTGGAGTAAAAAAAAAAGTGAGGAAAAGAATCTTCAATTTAGTGAGCACAACCTGAGTCATTATTAGAAATGACAGTTGAACCTGATGAAATTGTATTCCCAATTGGAAAACCAAATTGCTATCAGGCCGACATGATTTCCTTGTGCTAGGACCATGCTAATTCTGCGTCAAAACATCGGTAAATGTATTTAAAAGCCATAATAGCATATTACCATGGCGTCTTCCTTCGCCCTCATACGTGGACCCTATTAATCTGAAACTTCGATTTGCATGTAAATGTGGTCAACTTTCATATCATCAAAAAACATGAGTCCTACACCATCAGCAGGCCAGCAAACCATGTTTGTGTGTGTGTGTGTGTGTGTGTGTGTGTACTTGAAAATGGGGCCTGCAAGCTTGTGTGCAAATGTATTTATGTGTGCTTGTATATGCACACGCAATTACAGATATATATATAGGTGTGTTTGCATGCGAGAATGTACTCTATGTGAATGCATCTTTGCAGGTATGTGTTTATTGGCTAGGGGAGAGTTTGTGGTTGAAATAATGCATTGATGTTTGGTGAGCATTATTGGCATATATTTTAGGGATTTCAGAGAGGTCAAACTAGTAAGGCAGAAAGGGGGATGAGATATGAGGAGATAAAAAAGAAGAAAAAAAAACATTAAAATTGCAAGTGTGTGTAGGCATGTCTGTGTGTATGTTTGTTGATGTTAGTAAAGCAGTAGGTGCTGGAGATGACAGTCCAGATGACACTGCTTGAGAGTGATATAGAGATGAGACTTCATCAAACATAATTTCTATATCATATAAGCATAATCTTGGAGTTAGGCAGAGTTGAGGGTTAAGGCAGCATCCTCTTGTGTATGTCACCTGTTGCAAGAAGGAGGAGAAGAGCCATTCTGATGAAAACAACTAGCTCCCTGGCAGCAAGCATCACCTCACCATCTGTTTCACTGACCACCATCCAAGCTATTAGGGATGGACCTTTTTGTTTTCGTCATGGCTTTACATTTCATGATGTGAAGGAAAGTGTAGTCCACTCGTTAGTCTCAACACTGAAATGCATTTCATTTTGAGATGCTATGTTACAGCAAGAGGTGCATGCTAAAGGGAAAGAGTGGCCAGTGGCCACATAGGAATTTTTGCACCCTGGCCTCTTGTAAAAATGATGTCAGAGCTTCAGTCGGCACCACGGGGATCCTTTTCAAATCTTCCTCCCTAGATCTTACCTTCTCTTCCACATTGCATCCGACACATTCCACTATTTTTTATGTGGTAGCATAAACCTTTCACCTGCCCTGGTTCGCAGATTACCAATGCATCCGACACATTCCACTATTCTTTATGTGGTAGCATAAACCTTTCACCTGCCCTGGTTCGCAGATTACCAACTGTGAAGTCTCTATCCAGAGGGAATCAATCACAGAGCGACACAGCCAGCCAAAATACTGTCTGTCTTTGAGAGGATGTAAGGACGAGTAGATGGATGGATGAACGGAATGTGGGAGAGGAAAAGTGGAATTAGGAGGCATGGGTGGGGCGGAAGAGAGGATCAAGAGATGGTGAAAGGTATGACAAGAGAGGATGAGAGGAAGGAGTAAACGTGAGGAAAAGCTAGTGAGAGGGGTCAGAGGAGGGGAGACAGAGGGAGAGATGGGAGAGCACTGCAGGGAGCTTTAATTGGTCCCTCTATCCACAGATTCATCACTATTTCATATGCTGTTTAACCTTTGTGAGGCTAACTCACATCAGGCTTCTACAGCTGTTTGATACAACAAAGGAGAGAACATTTCATAGTACTCTTATTGTATTGCCCGAGTTCACAACACAAACAAGACAATTGAAGGAAAAATAAGCATATAGTTCTCTCTGTGAGGTTTTGCATATGTGACAAAAAATCACATGAGTAAACGTTATCTGATAAATGACATAAAAGTAATTTACTAATGAGCTAACAAACACCCAGTTGTTTAATGTTTTTTGTTTAATGACAGATAGAAAAAATTACCCAGGAGGCTGATATGAGCGTCGACAGCATGGCTAAACAACCACAGGAAACACAGATTTAATGAAAGTGTAATGTACACAAAGTACAAAAAAGAGCTGGAGCGTATTGATTCTAATTAAATATGATTGAGGAAGACGTACCAAAAGAGTGCACAAAGGTTTGTACTATGTGGAAAGATTTATCTCTTGAAAGTCATCACAGGGACAGTTATTTTGTCCTGTGCTAAAATGACTTGTAGGTAAACAGTGGAATTACAGCATTCACATTGCAAATACAGAGAAAGTGACTGACCAACGAGTGGCCCATGCTTCGCCTAAACTTTTTAGCAGGTCCACCTTGCGATTTTTGCCAGAGCCTTCTGCGTTGAAACCCTCACTGCATGTAGCCTCATTTAATTAAATGGTTAACTCCGAGTTTATATCTTTCTGAACATAGCTGTAAAAATATACATACTAAGTGATTTCTGAGTACTGCCATAACCACTTGTTAACGAAGAAGTTACCAAAAAAAAAAGCAAACAAACAAGTGAGAACTGCATGCACTTCCTCCCTATATTAAATAAAATTGGTATGAATGCAATGTAAATCTCACATTAGATAACACTGCATTCCTGCAGTATAGTCTATGAACAATGTTGATTGCTTTCAGGATGCCATCCCCACCATTGGATTCTTGTTAAATCCTACTGCACAGAGGACAGGGAGGGAAGGAAGAGAGCGCGAGAGGAGAGAAAGGGACAGAGAGAAGAAAAGGGAAGGAGAAAAAGAGGAGAGAGACAGAGCACTCACTAAGGAGGCAAACCTACTTTCCATCATTATCCTGTAAAATATCATTTGATTGGCTGCTCAGTGGCAGGGGCCCCTGGTGGCTGGAGCTCTGTCGTCGGGGCTAAGGAGGGAAACACACAGCTTTTCACTTTTTCTGTCAAAACTAGCTTTGCCCAAATGGTATCATTTTAAATGCCATGACAGTGGAAGGTGGAAGGGAGTGTGATGGGCCTAAGGGTATACATAGACCCCATATGCTTGTGACACTGATACAAGTGTAATTCTAGACTATTAGAGTGACACGGGCGATCCTCCCAACCCCAAGCCCCACACACACACACACACACACACACACACACACACACACACACACACACACACACACACACACACACACACAACCAAGAGCAAGAAGCAGCTGAAGGGGGTGGGGGTTGTGGAACAGGCTGTCATGCCATGAAAATTTAAGAAATTCTTTAACCTGGCCTTGCCTGATCCCCTCCTCCTTTGAATATTTTATAATGCCAAAATGATTTATTAACTTGAGACAGGTACAGCTCAGTAGGGCCAGGTAGAGCCACAGGGACAACAGCGGGGTAAGACCCACAGGGTGCCGCATCGATCAAAAGAGAGAAGAATGATTTCTATATTTTACAGTGGATATGTTTTCTATATATTTTTTTCTCGTTTTTTTTTTTTTTTTCCAATTAAAGTAAGGTAGAGGGTAAATATGTTTGGTTTTTTTCTGTTTAAATGTAATTGCCCTTAGAAAAAGAAAGAAACATTTTAAAGCGAATTGGAGTTAGAGAAGTGAGGGAAATGTTTTCGTATTTGTCTCCATTCAAACAATCTTTTAACTCTTGACAATGAAAGTTTCTCACCCAATATATGTTTTAACTTGATTCCTACTCTATCTCTGTTTTTAGATTCATAACAGAGCTGGAGATGGCAGCTTGCTTAATTTAAACCTATGTCCATAATGTTATAATGTGACTTGAGTATTACGTTAAAGTTATCTTCCACAACAATTTTTTTTTTAAAACACTGACAGGGATATTTATGTACCCACAACACAGGGCATTATGTACACAACACTCAACACTCACAGCATGTTAACTTAATTTGTATCCTGCTGTTTATGGTTTGACATTTGGAGTAATAGCTAATGTTTATGATACAATAAATCAAAATCAGTCTGGGAATATTTACCTATAATTTCATCTCTTTTTATAGCTCATGATTGCCAGAGACGTCGTTGGCCAACAATGTCACAAAGGTCACCGAGCAAGGGTGTGCTGGGAGGAGAAATATGGCAAGCAGACACTCGATACTCGACAGAAGCTATATGTCGTTGGGAGGAATAGGAATAGAGAGGTATAGAGAATATGATGTACAAAGTCAAGATACAAAGAGGACAGGAAGAGAAGGGAACAGAATGAAACAAAGGAAATGACACGACCAAAGAGAGATAGAGAGCCATGGACAGATAAATGAGACAGAAAGTAAGAACCATCGAATTGGAGCGAGAGTGAGGGAGCACTGAAGCAGATAGGGCCCATGGGAGCCAGTGAGAGAACAAAAGCGGCCCTTCTGCTAATTGACTGCAAAATTAGCCCCATCTCCCCCAGTGGGACTGTGGTGAGGCAGTGGCAGATGGAGGCAGACTGGACACCAGAGCAGAAAAAAGGCCTGCAAAACCTGCCGTGAAGCTGCCCACAATTGTGGGTCACAACACCGCAACACGTTCCTTGTTTAACAGGACATGGCCAAGCACAGAGAAAGGACTGAGAGGGCTGGGAGGGATTAAAAAAGGTCAAAAGAGGAGGTTGGGACTTCTGGATGAGGAAGGGAGCGAGAAGAGAGAGGATGGGGAGTGCGGAATCAGAGAAGCTATTATTGTTTTATGAATCCATGAATGACTTCACACCCTAACGTGACATTTTTAACACAGTTAATGAAAATATTGGTTAAAATGTGTAAGTGAAATGCGTACAAAAGGGAATACTTATCAGGGTAAGTTGCGAACGAATACAATGAATGTACTGTGGCAGACAACATAGCTGGATTCGAAGCAGAATCCAAACCATTAGCCATTTAATTGATGTGTAAATCAACATTCATATATAGTTAATGAACTGATTACCATTTAAAAACTTGTTTAAAAAATTTACATTTTTGCTTGTTTTATTTTATGATAATAAACTTAATATGTTTGGGTCAGTTGTACTCTCGGATATTGTAATATATTATTTTTGGACAGTATAAACCAAACAATAAACAACTAATTTGGAAAAAAAATATCGTCAGATTTGTCGATAATGAAAATAATTGCTTGTAGGTGAAATTGCAGCAGTATGTCAGTTTATTATTAGTTTTTTAGATTAGTTTTTTCTTCTGTCTACTCTGAAAATGGGCTTTGTCACGAGCTGGCAGTAGGTACTAAGTTGTACAGACTTAATGTCTACATTGGTATTATGGAAATGTATGGAAACAAACTTTTCAGAGTTACAATACCCAAAACAAATAAATACAATAACCTCCTTACCTTAATTTAAATATTTTTTTTAAATCTAAAATTAAAGATTTAAACTGTTCTATCACATATGGTATTCCAGGCAGCAGCACTATGATTTTGCTAAAACTGGAGAGATGATTCATTTTGCCAGTGTGGTATATGGAGTTTACCCAAAAACTTTTTTAATGGAACATTATGACAGATGTGGATTCCATTAGGATTTTTTTTTCTTTTATGTAAAACCATGACCCACACTTTCCCTTATACACAAACAGAATAATTTGCTCTCACTAAACAAAAGTAATTACCATGGCATACTTGCATAGGCAAGTTCCTAAGAAGCTGGCAACAGTTCTAGCATATATATATATATATATATATATATATATATATATATATATATATATATATGTATATATATATATGTATATATACATATATATATATATATATATATATATATATATATATATATATA
>NW_027176927.1:12339860-12442360 GCF_023349555.1 Cebidichthys violaceus
TCAAAATGGGCGTGATGTAAAAAGCCATGTTGCAACCTGCCACCCACTCCGAGTAACACCATCACTGCACTTGAAATAGAAGAGTACACCCTTGTTCCTTTAGGGTGATTTGATTTGCCCTTGTGGAGGTAAACTTGTCCACAGTGCATGTAGTATACAGCCATTTTTTTATACTTGTAAGATCATCCAATCAGATAGCGTGCAATCATGGTATCTCACAGAAATAAAATAAAAATGAATAATAAAAGGTAATATTTGGGATAGGGCTGAGCAATATCAATATTATGTTGTTATTGTAATATTGCAATATGGCATAAGTGCTGACTTCCTGGTTTATAAGACTGCATTACAGTAAAGTGATATAATTTGCTGAACTTAATCAAATGTTCCAGCAGTTCTATTATTTGTCTTTACTCACTTAGTCATTATATTCACAATACTGATGATAATTTATTAGAACAAAACTCATTGTGTTCATATTTTATAAAGAACACCAATAGTCAGAAGTGTTGCGATATCAAGGCATACAGTGATATTTGATTTTCTCCCGATTGCCCAGCTCTAATTTGACTGCCCAACACACTTCACATCAGATTCCACATTTCATCTATTCTACATGAAAGCAAAACAAATTGTCTACTCCCACTAAAATTTTGGAGAGTTTTGATGCATTTTCCCAACTGAATATGAAATAGCTTACTTGGTTTAGGTTGATACAGTAAGAGGAAGATAAACTATACCAAACAAAATAAGTCACATCTTTAAGTGAGTTTCATTCATATCAATTTTGCCTCATACATATTATGTCATTATCATTCTAACGGGGTTGTTGGTGAATCTAAACACTATCAACAATGAGATTAAACAGCATTACATACTCTAGGTTTAGAACTTCAAGTATATTATGGATTAGAGTTTTAAAAGATATTAAGGTTGGGAAACCAAACTAACACAGACTACTTTAATGATGAAATGTGTTGGTTGGAGGTCCCTGGAATGTGTCTTAAGTTCCCGAAATTTCAGCCATTGCAAAAAAAAAGTGCCTCTATGCAAAGTGTAATATCAATTGTTGCTGCTGATTTCCATGTACAATAATATTGTAAGCATGATATGAACCATGACACTTTTCAGGATCTGGCTTTGTTTTGAATTACCTTTATTGACATCGTCAACAAGAGCAGGTGCCACCTAACAAACTAATCAAAACTGGAGACAGAAAAACATGCTGTTCGTCATGTCACTTTTATGGGGCTCTACGAAAGCTAAACACACACTAAATAAAGCCGTTTGGTACTAAGTACACATCTACTTTTGGACATCTAAGCAATGTGACTGCAGGATGATAAATCTGTCATCCAGCTAATAGATGCTTTGCTCTGAATGACCCATCAAAATGATTGGCACATCGCAACAAATAAAAGGAACCAATACAAACTGTAGACAATAAATTGTTCGATCAATATGGTTCCTGTTTTTCCTCCAGAGGAACAATAGCATCCAAGCTAAAACAATGTCTTGAGGTCTAAGGTTGTATACTCTCGGGCAACCTAATTCGCTCACATCGAGGCTCGTCATGGTTGTCCAAACAGAGAAAAAGTAGATTTCATGATGTTTGTCCCTGCTCAGCTGCAACGGGAAGATCTAATCTGTGTCACAAAGAGCTAATCTAATACATCAATAGCCTGTAAACCCTTTTGGAACCCAGATTTTTTTTGGGGTTGTGCTTGCCCTCTAACAACCCCCTCCCCTTCCCAGATCATTGTGTCTATAACTCATTACTGCATAAGTGAATTTGACAGACTGCTGTTTTCATCTGTGACCCCATAACACCAAAGGCTAGAGGGTGGGACCAATGGTTACCCTACTCAGGAGCCATGATGACATCAATAATTTCAATCTAAACAGTAGTTTCTGGTCCCACAGCTGTCAAGAACAATATCCTGTGACATAAAATAGATCAGATGAAAGTTAGTTGTCCACTGAAATAACGCCAAATATTCACATGTTGTATATTTTTCATAAAAGAACTCAAAGGAAAAAGCATCTTATCCAAACCTTCCTACTTTATATTATTCTAATATCTCTCGAATGTTTTCTTTAATGGTTTTTTTTAGGCTTGAGTGTTTAGAACCAATTAAACACTCCAGGAAGTTCAACCCCAAAGCAACTGACACAGAGTCAATCTGATCAGTGATCAAGGTGATAGCGGTGTTAAGAGTGAGAGGACCAGGCATGTCCAGTAAAAACAGCAGGTTTCAACTACTCTGAATAGTAAGTACAAAGACACACCAAAGCAAGACGCAGCACAACATGATAACAGATGAAAGGAACAGCCTCATTAAAATTCCATTTGTCACGCTTTCTGTTGATCATTTTATCTTTAAATCTATCCTTTACACCAATATCAAAGGTTGTTATTTCAAAAGAATACTTCAGTGTAGAAAAATCTTTTTCCCCAAGAAGGCCTTTCCTTAAAATTCAATTAACTCTGTTGATAAATAAACGTGGGAATTGTATCATCTGAAAGCAGATTTGCATGCTCCCATTTTTTTTCACTGTTTCTGAGGCAGCAAATAAACATCTGCATTGAGAGACTAACTCTTATGAATATTTCTAACAATGTTTGAGTCTCCCTCATTCAGATTTACCATAAAATTATACGTGGGACAAAAAGGATACTTTGATAATGCTGTTTTCTTTGTCCAAAGTCTTTTTGTACATCTCACACGTTTACTGTACTTTGCATACATCTGCAACTGAATTGTGGAGATGTGCATATACAGTATAGAGCAGCAGTCTGTGGCTTGCAGCCTGTTGGCTCACGAGAATTCAGTAGATTATTCACGGAGAAGTTAAGTATACCAAGTAATGGAATTAGTTTGTGAGTTGCCAAAATGGTTAAATATCTTCTGCAGTCTTAGATGAAATGTGCAGAATTTGTGAATCTGTATGCAACAGGTTTTAAAGTATAAAGTGTCTGTATTTAATGAAGGTAAATTAAAATGGCAATGTTACTTAAAATAAGGGGATTGGGGAATATTCTCTTCTCTTGAAGTTGTCCTTGAGGTCACTCACTGTAGTTGCAAGTAGCTGTGCTTGCAATTGTAGAAGTCCCATTTAAAAAAAATAAATTTCATATAAAAAGACTTTCATGAGTCTTTAATGTTAATCCTCTTAGGTCAATGCTGCAATGAAACACTCTGGATGCAGTTAAAACCTTTTAAAGGCCAGTAAATGTGGCATCCTCTTTTTCACCCCTCTCTCTCTCTCTCTCCCTCTCCTTGGCTAGTTATAGCTATTCATTAGCTCCAGCCCCTATGGCAATGAGAGTCTTTAACCTCCATTAGATCTAATGTTGATATGTTTCCCCAGCAAAGAGCCAAAACAATTAACACCCCTTCTCACATTTCTCTCCCCTTGGCCCCTAACCACATCAAAATCTGGGTCCACCCGTTCATTAGCCACCCCTGAGAATGCCCTTGGGGTGGAAATAAGTCAGATCCTTGACTGTTGTCTTTTGTATGGTATGCAGCAGGAAGCCAGAATGAGTTAAAAGAAACTTAACTCAACAATAATGAAATACTGTCATAAAACTTTGCAGTAAGCGGTACTTATTTGGATGAGCGTCTTAATCACGGGGATACTAAATCATGATGAGGTAACACCCTCAGTGCTTAGTGTTTGCTCATGTTTTTAAGTGTGCATTATGCATTCAGCTACAGTGGTGGTTGTAGTGTCCTTGCTGCAGTAGTCCATCATTATTGAATTACAGAGCAGGACAATGTACTCTGCTGAGTGGGAGTTACCTTAAATGAACCAACTTGGACCTTTTTCAACTCTTTCTCCATTTATCCACTTCTAATTTGCAACAGAAAATACATTAGAGCAAAATGCAATGCATCCCATGTTATGCTGTTTTATCAACATAATGAGGACATGTTAATAAATGTATCTGCCACGTGATTAAATGTTGCATGTATCTGCAAAACATTTTATTTTTTTCCACAAGTGGTTCTCATAAAAACACTAACGCATAATTCATCTTTTTTTATAGTTATCTTTTGGCAATCAAGGCACTTGGCTTATGTCAGGGAAAGACTGACGTCTTGGTTTGATAATTAAAAAGACAATAGTGAAGCACAAGACAGGACGTGTTCACTTATGAACAGAAAAATTTAGATAAATTGGTAAAATTGCAAAAGTTCAGTTATGTTTTGGGCATCAAACACTGAGTCAGGAACACAGAGACAAACCTCCTCTATGGGCCTAAGCAGACTTGGTAATGTTATAAATAGTATAATAGTATAATTTTAGGTCAAATTATTTATTTCCAAGTACCTGTTGCAGGACTAAACGTATTGGAGAAGCCGTACTGCCCATCCAACTGCTGCAAAGCACCTTTTATTTTGGCAACAATTTGAGCTCAGAAGCTCTTTGTCACTTCAATACTGGGGAACACCACCCCTCCAAGTGTTTAGCTGTCAAATGCATAACGTCTTGACCTTCTAAGACCCAGAATAGACCTCTTTTATTATCCAGGAAATTCCTAGTTTCCTTACCTATAGGTGTGGTGCAGTTGTCTGTGTATCAAATGTCTCACAGTAACACCAGTGGTCCTCTGACTCTAACCCACAGCTAAATAGTTGAGTTGCTCTGACGCAGTTGAGGGAGTAGGTTTGGACTCATGCGTGAGCGTACATGTTTCAGTGCAATGTTAAAGGGAAGAGGTCTAACAATTGTGATGGTCCATTGATATCATTGATATCCATCTAATCTTCTTTCTTCAGGGGGAAAGGGAGTTTTGGTTTCAACACTTAATTTGATAATCTGCAAGAAAAGCACAAATGGGACATTCTGCAGATTCTTAACCTTTCCTCAACTTTGGCACTCCCAGAGGCAGGAAAGGAGTATCTTTCACCACAGTTATTAGTTCACAGAGACACCCTTGACCTCTGCGGTGGTAGCCAACTGTCAACATAACTGCTGTTATTGTAAAACAGGTTCACTCTCTTTGACTTCTATTGGATAATTCACGTCTATGTGTTGGCCTAGTTTCAAGAAACCTGGGTTCAAGCATATATACATTCCAATTAAACTGAATAAGGCTAAATTATAAGACAACATTGACATGGAACCCATGCTAACTTCTTTGTTTTTATAAAAAACATAAATGCTATAAACACACTTGTCAAAGTATAACAGGCTTTTGTAAATTACATTTTGTGGGTGATATTTTGATAGAAAGTTAAGAAAATATAGATTTTAGAAAAAGAGATATAATAAGATTAAAGTTATGGCTTATGCTGCAAAACAGGACATTTGCGTTTGGTTACATATTCCAGATGCATATTCTTGAGAAAAAAGAAACTTGAAAAAAACTTTTACAAAAATCATAAATGTTCACTTTCCTCGTTGGTATGGGCTATCACTTTTCTTTTTTTTTTCCCTGAATGAAACACCTGAAGAAGTGTGTGATAACCTGGAGAATGTATTGAATGACATGCACGGGTATACCCAATTGTATTAGAGCTTAGACATGAGTAATAAGCAAGGTGTCTATCCTCATATACTATTTCTGGTCATTAGCATCGGATGTTCAAACTATATATCAGAGAGAGAGGAGCTTGTCTGATTTCTTTCTTGTAGGTTTTGTGGGTGACAGTTTGGATGGATGAAGCTGAGCTTACAAGCCATTTTACATTTTACATCATACACATCAGTAACATACACAATATTAACACATTATTTATTTATTTTTGCAGAGGCATCAAGAATATAAAAACGTAAGATGTAATAGGTGACGGGAAATGTAAAATGTGGAACACAGGCTGTTAAAAAAAGAAGAAGGTATCCACCACCTGAGTGACTTATTAGAATGTGTCCATTAGGCATAGCAGCTTATGAAGAGCCTCCTGTAGATTTACATGATAAAACTCTCTAATATGAGCAGCCGGAGGATTTTCTTTCTTTCTTTTTTCAAAGGGAGTGAAAATTCAAAAATGGATAAGTTGTGTTGGTGTGTACGTGTGCGTGTGCACGTGTGTGCGCGCACGCTGTTGCGCGTCATAAAGCCACGGAAAGCCCGTCTGTTTCGAGGAAATACATTCGGAGTGAACGTGTTGTGGGATGTACGGCGGGAGGATCCGGAACAAAGTTCTCTCTCTCTCTCTCTCTCTCTCTCTCTCTCTCTCTCTCTCTCGCTCCCTCTCTCTCTCGCTCCCTCTCTCTGTCGAAGCTGAGGAGGTTGTGGTGGTAATGAGAGTTTAACAAGACCCAATAAATCAGTTAACAGTGATGGTTTATTGCCCTTAACACGTGCCATTGTTTACCAGGAGTCAAATTTCTATTTTTCAAACATTTTCTTCGGAGAAAAATAAAACTTTATCCAGTGTGTTGTAGAAATCAGATAATTAAATTATTACTACAATTTTAATTACCAATATAATAATTAAGTCTATTCCGGTTTTTTTTCCTCCTATTTCTAAAATGTCTTTATTTAGAGAGATTTTCGGTCTCCATACTCCCAGCCCCCCCTCCACCACAACCATCATATTTAGCCCCCTGCACACATTTCCAGCAGGTTATCACAATTGCCATTCCTCCCCTTCCTTTCTGATGTGTTACCCAGATTACCATCAGTGCCCCTCAGATATTTTTAACAGATCCTCGACGCTCGGCAATATCCACTCGGAGCCATCTGGTGCAGATCAAAATCTACTGACTTCTTGGGCTTCAGTCGTTAAGGTATTAAATCTAGATCTACAGAATACCTCCCGTTGACTCGGGAGGTGGGTGACATAAGAATCAAATCAAAATAGAACTGTTAAAACATGAACAGCCCCCTCTCGTGAGCCACATGGCTGTGTCAGGAGTGGACAGCAAAGGAAAGTAGAGGTTAGAGTCCGAGCCTTTTCTTTTTTTTTTCTGAGCTGAAAAACGGATAAGCGGTTCAAGAGGCGGTGACCAAAATATATATTTTTTTCAATTCCACTCGTTCGGAATTATATTTTTTGATAGCTTATTTTATAAAATAAAAGACAATATACAATTTTGAATTTGTGCTTTTTAGGAATACAGAAGCCACAGTAAACAGGTTTCTAAACTGTCATGACTCTTTTTTTCACTTTTTTGGGATTCATATGTTGAAGGCAAGCCGCTAAATTAAATTAGGGACTCAAAATGTACATGGATAATATCCTGTGGCGCGCCAGAGACCCGCATACTTTACAGCCTGGTGCCTCGGTGTTTGAGTTGTCCCTGGCTATTCCTCACTCCTTTTCACTCAAAACAGAAACGTGAAGTGGCTATGTTGTTACAAAGGACAACAACAATCTGGTTTAAGTCCACACACACACACACACACACACACACACACACACGCGCGCGCGCGTGCAGATGGCAAGAGGGTGAGAAAAACAGAGAGAGAGTTTGGCTGATTAAACCTTTATGAAGAAATCAAAGGAAACCAAAACAGAAGTCAATAAAAACATACATAATTAATAAATCATATGGTTTTCTTGAACAGCTTTGCCTTTTGCAGGAAAAGCGTCTGGAAATGAGCTATTTAAAAGTCAAACTCACATCGCAAGCCGAAATATAATACTTATATAATACTTAATTTATTTATTTTTTAATTTGGTAATTTTATTAAGGCATGCATTTTACAATGCCCTATACCAACAAACACAATTAAACTGTTAGGTCGATTTAACAATTTTGTGTGTTTTGAAAACATTAGATAATGAACACTCCAAAGGATAAATCCAACTTGGAGGAAGACACATTAAATGAGACACTATGAATTAAATAAACGCACCAGCAGCCCGTGATACCAAATACTAATTCCTCTGCGGAGAGGCATTTTCCCTCGTTAATTACAATTTAAATCTATTCAAAGTAAGTTTTTTCTTCTGACGGTTTTACTTCCCCCTGTGTCGGACAGCTGTAAAATCGTGTAGACAGGTTGTCATACAACAATCAAAGCCTTCGGTGAATGGACTCTAATGCTTGAACATTTAACATACAATAAGTCCAAACACGGAGAGAGAGAGAGAGAGAGAGAGAGAGAGAGAGAGAGAGAGAGAGAGAGAGAGAGAGAGAGAGAGGGAGAAAGAGAGGGAGAGAGAGAGAGAGAGAGAGAGAGAGAGAGAGAGAGAGAGGGGGGAGAGAGGGAGAGAGAGAGAGAGGGGGGGAGAGAGAGAGTCAGAGAGAGTGAGAGAGAGAGAGAGGGAGAGAGGGGGGGGGGGGAGCGAGGCGAGGCCCCAGCCAATGTGCTCACTCTATATTCACATTATCCACATTGCTCCAAATGAGGAGGAGCTTGCAGGCTCAAGTAGGGGATGCCAATCAAAGCATCAACTTCAAATTGTATCTGAGAGATCAGCCTGGAGACCTCAGGGCCAGGCGCGTCAGTCGGAGCGCAATTGTTGATCAGATCACATCCAGCGGACTTTGCGCGAGAAAAGAGAGGAAGCCGAGATTTAAGAGCGGGTTGTTTTGACTGCATCCCGCTGTATGTCTGTAGTAGCTGTGACTTTGGCTAAAACACTTTCCCTTCACTCCTCCGGGTTCTTTTTTTCTTTTTTTCTCTCGCACACTTTTTTACGCACAGTTTTGTCGGACGATACAACCGTGCGGTAATTCGGCGGTGGAGATGTCTTTCCCGCAGCTAGGCTACCCGCAGTACTTAAGTGCCTCCCAAGCGGTGTACGGGAGCGAGAGACCGGGAATGCTTACGCCTTCGTCACGGGCAGGGAGCACTGAAATCGGAGGAAGCCCGTCCGCCACCGCAGCGGCGGTCACCTCGGTGTTGGGCATGTACGCCAACCCGTACGCACACAACTACAGCGCTTTCTTACCTTACACCAGCGCGGACTTGGCTCTTTTCTCACAAATGGTAAGAATTAATGTTGGTTTTTTTGCGTTTGGTGTTGCACAGGCTATTGTTTATGCTTGGAGTTCTCACCGCTCTCTGACAAAAAAAAGCAACCGAGATAGGCTGGGGGTAATGTAAACACAACGAATTCAGAAAAGCATTCTAGTATGTCTGATTTTTTTTAAATATAAATGTCTTAATATTAGTCAATATTTGCTCAAGTTTTCACTGATCATTGCCACATTTGGCCGAGTTTCAAATGCGCAAAGTTTGAGCTGTGGCTAAAAACAAAAAAGAAGAAACAAAAACTCTTATTCGAAATGATTTATTTGCCCATACAGTCAAATATGTCACCAAAAGATGCAATTTACACCAACCACGGGTTTTAGCTCATATTTCTAAAACCATCAAATGTTAAGTTTAATTACATTTCAAGGAAGAAGAAAACAAATTGCTAAATAGATCTGCGTTTAAGCATGTAAGTAAAAGTAAAGAAAAAGTTTCTACTCGTTTCTTGCCGCGGACAGATTAATTGCTATCAGATCATTACAAATAAATTCCACATTTGAACGTGTATAGGCTATCAACATGTAACAACATTTCACCGTTTCGGCTTTGTTTTGTGACAATATATGCTCCTGTCATGGTTGAATGCCACATGGATTTTTATTGTGTCTAGATGAGGAATTGTCAGACATCTGTTGGCCTAAAGTAGCCTCCACCTGGTGATAATAACTAACGTGCAGTGTGTCAATGTGTTGGCAAATGTGTGCGTCAGGTCCATAGGCAGCTTTGAGCTAAAGCTTCAAAACAAGAGCAATTATCCCCAAAACTTCAGCATGAACTGATCAATATGTTCGAGTTTTGTGCCCAAAGCAAATATAGCCCAGCCAGAGTAAGTGTGGCACGCTGGGGAAACTTCACTTAGGCCTTAAAAGTGCTTTGACATATACTTGAGCAGTGTGGAGGAGAGTTTGGCAGGTAAACATGAAAGCTGGCAGTCTGAATGCCATCTGAGTGTTCACAATGATGCGACGGATTTTTCTCTCGCCCTGTTGACTTCATTTATTCCGTTTTTAGACGGACATGTACACGCAACATGTTTAATAATAAAAGGTCCTTGCGTTGGAGTGAGCCTTTGTGCACGCGCAGGTGACGCAGGCCTAGCATGTGGTATTTTGCAAGTTGAGAAACTTATTTGTGGAAATCTCAAGTCAGGTGGAACTTTTTTTTTAATAGAGGGCATTCTCACTTGTTTGAGTTGCAGATACAAACAATGGCCAACGTGCATTTAAGCTACGTTGTACGTAGCTTATTTTTGTATATTAAATAAAAAAATAAAAAATTCAGTGTATCAAACTTATACATTTTAAAAATCCCACCGTTTTTCTTCATTTTCAAGGGATCCCAGTACGAGCTGAAGGACAGTCCTGGCGTCCATCCTGCCAGCTTTGCAGCCCACACATCCCCGGCCTTCTATCCTTACGGCCAGTTTCAGTACGGGGACCCGGCCAGACCCAAGAACGCCACCCGGGAGAGCACCAGCACCCTGAAAGCCTGGCTCAACGAGCACAGGAAGAACCCATACCCAACCAAGGGGGAGAAGATCATGCTGGCCATCATAACTAAAATGACGCTGACGCAGGTCTCCACGTGGTTCGCCAACGCCAGGAGGAGGCTCAAGAAGGAGAACAAGGTGACCTGGGGAAGCAGGAGCAAAGAGGACGGGGAGGACGGTAACTTGTTCGGCAGTGGAGACGAGGGGGAGAAAAACGAAGACGAGGAGGAGATTGATTTGGAGAGCATAGATATAGACAAAATAGACGACAACGACGGGGATCAGAGCAACGAGGACGATGATGACAGATCGACGGAGGGGAGCAGGGACCACAGGGGCAGTGTCGGTGCGGGTGGAGAGTTGGACAGCTTGGAGAAAAGACGGGCCTTCGCTCTACAGGCCCACGAGGCCTTTGACAAATCTAAGAGCACAATTTCAATTCACCCAGGGAGTAAGGAGAACTCGGACGGCAACAACAACAACACCACAAGAGTCTTGTCCCCGGATAGACCCGGGAGCTTTCCTCTCCCGTCTAACAATAAGCCGAAAATATGGTCTTTAGCGGAGACCGCGACAAGTCCCGATAGTTCTTCCCAGAAACCCACGTCCCCTTGTGGCCCAGGGGCCACCACTCTCTCATCAGCGCCCCACCACCAGATCCAGACCCACCCGGCCTTCCTCCCCAGTCATGGACTGTACACTTGCCAGATTGGAAAGTTCCACAACTGGACAAACGGGGCTTTCCTGGGTCAGAACTCCCTCCTAAACGTAAGGTCGTTTCTGGGAGTAAACCAGCACCACCACCACCACTTGCAGGCCCAGCAGCAGCAGCAGCCGACGTCAGTGGTGGTGTCGCCATTAGCAGCCGCGGCAGCACTCAGCAATGACAGCAAGGCCCCACCAGAGACCCACAGTCCGAAGCACATAGGTAGGACAACAGTCTCTACGCGTGCACGCGCATACATGTCACTGCTCAAGCGCCATGCATTTTATACTAAAGAGAAGCATGTCTTACATTAATGGTGCACCTCATGCCTGTTTAATCCATCTATATATATATATATATGTGTGTGTGTGTGTGTGTGTGCGTGTGTGTGTGTGTGTGTGTGTGTGTACTATATTATAATAACAAAGCACTGTGCACACGCATGCACCCACATATACATACTTAAATCCACAATGTGCACATACTAGATCAACACATCAACAGTGGACTAATTTTTAGTCAGACATGTTAACAAACATATCGGCCTATGCACTTTCTCCAGCATTCAAGGACTGATACGTGTTTTCCTTATTTCCTTTTTAGAACACGAAAACGGTGTAAGGTCCGATTCACCTCCAACACAGATTCTGAAGTCTTCCTTTCGACCCATCCATGACAGGTGAGACTTTACTTTTTTGCTTTTGTTGATTGTTGGAAACTAAAACTATATTAAAACTATATTTAGGAAAATAACGCATACATTCAGAATGCTGTGGTTATTGCATCATTTAAAATATATGGCTGATTTATACATCCAGCAATGTATATAGCATCTGTCGTTAAACTAACTAAAATTAAGCATGCACGTTAGGGAAGGCCCATGATTTTTATGAAATTACAACTCCAGTTATTATTCGAGAAGACGATTATAGGGGATACAAATTGTTTTACTATTTCCAGGATAAACCTAACTTTTATATCTGTGATTTTTTTTATTATTATTTTTTTTTTTACATAAAACAACGATGATAAAATTACGAAATAAAAATAAACAAAGATAAATAAAACACAGTTTGCTTTGCGGGTGACAGGGGTCTTGACTCCCATCCAACACCCCCTTTAATTCCTCCCCTCTGGGGAGAGTGTGGCTACTTATCAAGTCACCGAGTAAAACGGGCTCTGTCTGGGCTGTGTGCTTTCCCTAAAGACCCCTGGGAGTCCCAGAGCCCTAGGGATCGCTCTTACAGAAAGGGGAAAAAAGTTTACCTCGTTCTCAAGTAGGCCCAATACAAAATACCCCATTTGTGTGCAACAGTCATATAAAAATAACAAGCATACATTATGTATATATATAAGATAATAAATGTTGAAAATGGTTACATAAAGAGGATTTTTCCACAGATACAAACATACTTTTTTTAGTCTTAAAATAATTTTTCGATATATCATTATTATGATAATTATGATTATGATAATAATAATTATCATTATTGTTGTTATTATTATTATCAGAGAAAGTAAGTGGGGGATTGGAGAGGGGTACTGCAGTCTGTTTCAAATCAAAGCTGTTCAGCCAGACAATTGAGATGCATATTGAAACCCGCTGTCCAAACACGGCGGGGTATTTATCTACCTTTCTGTATTATTCTTATCCAGATCCTCTCTGCCTTCCAGCGCCAGGAGTCCACAAGACGCCACGCAACGAGTACTCACTGCTCTCTCCTCGGCTTGATCAAGACATTTTTTCGTGCTTGAAAAAAAAGAAAGGATGAATAGAAAAAAAAGACTGTAAAAGACTTTACACTCCCTAAAAAGGACACTGAGAAATAATAATGCAGCGTAGCATTCAGTCGGTACAGAACAAATGGCGTAATTTGGTAATATCCTGTGGATGGATGGATTACTTCCTCTATTGTTGTGTAGCCTATAATCGCGCCTATAATGTTACTCTCTCACCACTCTGCCGAGGCAGGCTGGGACATTTTGGTAGGCTTTTTACTTTATAATTATTATTATTATTATTATTTTTGTCTCTATCTTGTGTTTTTGGTGTCCTTTCTTTAATGTAAATACCAAGTGATTTAAATTTGTAAATAGGAAGCGTTGAAGGAATTTGTCCAGATCGTATATTTTGCCTAATAAACTAAATGAAATTATAGACAAAACTCACGAGTATCCTCAGCCTATATTTCTTTTTTACATGGTATTATTATTATTATTATTTGTATTATTATTATAAAAAGAAAATGCTGGCCTTCTACCAATTTCATTTCAAAAAGGGTGTGAATGGGAGAGAAAAAAAAGATATTGGCAGTCTGCAGCCAGGCTTAATTTTATTCAAGTTTGGGAGGAAAGCAGCGTGGATGCATTGAGGTGCTAATAAGTGTCCAGATGGTTGCTGGTGACAGAAAATGGACAGGAGCAGCTGGGAAGGTCATTAAGTAATAATATGGGAACGCCCAGCCCAAACAAAATCAAATGGTTAAAATCTAATCTGTCAGAGAGCGAAGTCGATTCAAAGATAAATTATTAATATTTTAGTTTTGGGAGGAGGAGCGGGCTGACACCGTTGGCCTTGAGGAGCAGGGTCAGTGTTTTGGGGTCCTTTCTGTCCCGCGGCTGATAGTGATCATTAGCCTATGAAAGCAGCTTCTTTGCTCCTCAATCGGTAACCAAAAACAAATATTGATTTACCACAACAGTCTAATGGGGTTTAAACATAATAAGACGGAAGTGCAGTAATTAGCTGAGATGGGAGATGATATGAACATTTTTCTTTTCATTACAGGAGCTTCCACAAATATTATAGTAAACGTAAATGTAACATTTTTGTAAAATGTGGGTGAGTTTTTAGTTAATTATAGTCTGGATAAAACTCCACGTTGTTGTTTTTTATTTTATTTTTTTATCTATCTTAAAATAACTTAAGTTTAGTAGGAGTAAATGTTAGTTGTTTGAATTAGGGCACCTTTGTAAATGGCAGTAATCTGCGAACTGAGGTAAATTATTTGAGTGGCCTAAACTTGTGGAGTGACTTATGCACATCTGTTTTGCAATATCACAGCGACCTCTATAGGCGAGTATTATATTGCTTGAAACAGCTTTCACCCTCCAAAGAGCTATACATCACGTGAAAATACTTGTACAGTACAAGTTGTACTGCAACTGTATTATCGTGCATAATGCAGTATGCTTTACAGTTTGATTCAAACCCATTGTACCTGACTGTATTATATGTCACACATTCCAGAGTAATACAATGAGCAAAACTAGAAGTCACTTTATTTATGGGAATAGTGTGACACTAAATTCACATGACATATTATTGGAACTTTTTTTTTTCGTTCGGGGCCAAAATCATCTTTCATTTTCAAATATTAATCTGCAATAAAAAAAAATCCGCTGTTTGGAGCTTTAATCGTATTACCTCTTGAAAAACCCATAACTTCCAACATAAGTTATTAGAAATAATTGCACAAGTCTAAAACATTACAGCAACTTGCAAAAGTGATTCATCCTTTTTTTGAATGCTTGGTAAACGTTGACTAGACCGTGTGGCAGTGGGGGACGTCTATGAGCATAAATCTGTGTCACTTAAATGGTCATTCTCTAAATAGTCACGCAGTTGAGGAAAAATTAACAAAGGTCACTGAGGGTTTTGTTGAAAGGAGCGGGGTCATTCCGCTTTTATAGCTACATTAACACAACTAAACTCACAACACACATACATCATAATATACGCAAATAGGCGAATCTTAGTTCAAGAGCATTCAACAGAGCGAAAAGGAATATTATTTTACCGTAATAGTCCTAGAAGGACGTTTAATATGACTGTGTCAATATTAACCCAACAGTCTTCTTCTTTTTCTTTTTTTTTGCAGCACTAACTCAATTGGTATAAAACTTTACAATGTGAAGAGATTAAAAAAAAAGTGTTCCAGCCTACATCAGTATATCAGTAGTTGGAAATTAGATTCATATTAAGCCATAAGCCCGAACTGACTCCTGCCAATTTCACTTATGCTACCACACGTGCTTTGGCAATAATGATTCTGATATTACGGCGGAAAAAGGCAGGTGTGTAAATTCCATATCCCCCCTCCCTCCGTCCGCGCCCCATTTGCACATGACATCCTCTCATGAGCTGGCTTTTAGGGGTAAAATTAAATAACCTCTCGGTGTCCCATTTATTTCTTTTGTACTGAAACAGCGTGAGGTTAGCGCAAAGGCGTTAGCTGCAGGCCATAATATTGTGTTCCCATAATATATACAAAATTATTCATTTAGTAAGTGGATGTACAGTGGATTGTCTAATGGGTAATGAGCGGAGTTGGAGCTGATAATTAGGCTGTCACTTCCAGCCATTTCTACCCCGTATGCCCTGGGCCACGACGCAGGGGGAGGAAAGAAAATACAGACCATGACAAAAATAAAATAAAAAAGAGCAGAAGATAAATGAATTCAATGTAAATATAGAGAATAAAGAATAATATGCTTTGGGATGACAGAGGTAATACATAATGCTCTTTGGTTTAGAAACAGCGTCCATTGTTAGACAGAGTAAACAATGCTTATATTATGCTAATTGCCCAATGATGGTTAAAGTGATGATAATGAAAATAATGATTACCATACATTAAATGATAAATCCATTTACTCATATGGAGACTAAGAAAATAGTTGTTTTGCTGTTTCTTAAAAAAAAAAAAAAAAAGAAAAAAAAAAAAAAAAACTATCAAAACTATTTCCAGCAACCTTTGAAAGGCTCCAACTCCTTCAAAGGCTAGAGGAGGTTCTGCTATATTCATCTGACGACTGACTGCTGAAACCTACTCGGGAGATATGTAAATTGTGGCTCATGCAAAGACAATAAGTTGTTGACCCTAAAACAATTTAGCATTCTGTCGCAGGCTGTGGCCCCCCATAATACCACAGTCTTTTGTTGGTGAACAAGGACCATCTCCCCCTGCAACTGAGACGTGTCACACTGTGGCAATCCATTCATTTTAGTGGTGAATTGTGCGCTGTGACAGTTTTTGTGTGTGTGTGTGTGTGTGTGTGTGTGTGTGTGTGTGTGTGTGTGTGTGTGTGGAACAGGGAGAACGAGGAGGAGAGAGGTGACTGCATGGGGAGGAAAGTTTATCACTGTCTTGTCTTTTTAGGCAGAAGCAGGCTATTCTTACAACAGACTCGACCCCTTGTAGCCCAACAACACAAATGTCTTTGCCTCTTCCTTTCCCGTCACCCTCCTCTTCCAACCCCCCGCTTCCCTTCAACGTCCCCGTTGTCTTTTCTCAAAGATGCCCGCCCATATCTGCGCCCCTCTAATCCATTTATCTAGTTTCATGAGTGCAGCACTGGTCGCACGATGACACAAAAGCCATCCCCGGCCCTGGCCCTGGCCCCAAGCTGGGGGACACACACACACAACAACTAGCGACAACAAGTCAGTGGAGCCCGGCAGCAGCAGCCACAGCGGGGCCACCATCCAACCCTGCTACACCATGTTTAGCTGACTGCTTTGCTCCTGCTCCTTGTTTCAGCAACACAATAGCAGTGAAAGGGACGGATGCCTTGGTCACAGGCTTTTCATTGCAGGAGCGATAGGCTGCTGTAAGACACGATGCTTGCCACAGGAAGAGGTTGGAGGATTCGGTTGGAAAAGGGAAAACGGAGGGAGGGAGGCTCTCGGCACGGCTACACTCGAACACAAATAGCAACAAGGAACTGGTACTTGCCTGACAACTGGCTGGCTGGCTGACTGACTCGCTGCCGGTTCAGCAACAACTCACAACAACTCAACAACCCATGCAGACCCCTGCTGACACAAAAACCTGGCCTGGCTTATAGATATACTAGAAATAAACACGGTCTCTCGCTCATGTTTGCCTGGTTTTCTTTCATTTGGCCACTCAAAGCGACATTCTTATGTTTTGATCGGGCAAGAAAGAGAGGAGGAGATAACAAAGCGAGGCAGCCAGTGCAGTCGAGTAAAGTTTTCTCTGTCTCAGTTGAACATTCTTTCTGACTCAGAGTGAAGAACACAGGAAAGCTCTTTCACTCCTCTGCGACGAGGACAATATGCTTATTTGGATCTCAGTCAAAGTACCGAGCCAAATATTGGGGCACTAATTAGCTGGCCTAATCTAGAAATATTATTATCAAATCTGATATATCCTAGTTGAAATGGTCTATTTTAAGAGACCTCGGCTGAACATGGAGGTTCATTATTATCTTCTTGTTTGCTACATGTTTGTTGATCAAAGTTATTTCCTTGTGTCTGTTGTTGTTTAAAGGGCACTGACAGGGTCCAATATACACACATAAGCGCTCGTGTTCAGACACACACGCGTGTTCTCGAGTTGCGCTTCTGTTCCATTAATGACTCCGCAAACCAATTAAAGCTGGTCTTTCTTGAGTTCTCCTTAAGTATCCGTACATAGCAGCTCTACCAGAACAGTACTATATATAGGGGAGAATCCCCCTCCCTCTCACTCTCTCACACACACACACACACTCTATTTCCAACACACACAAACCCAGTACGAGTACGCATGCACACATTCCTGGTACAGTCAGTTGGAGGATCAGAAATATTTTGCCTTAATTATCCTTCAGTGTGGATCATGTTCTTCAGGAGGGACTAGTAATGATGGGGTATTTATAGTCATTCATTCTCTCCCTGTAATTATACACTCCTCAAAATTGGGGTTTTTACATTTGGCATGTGCTTGAGAACGTAAATTAGACAGACAACACTGTTGTTGAGATCTCTTTGAAGTGAATCCCCTCCCCAAACACAATTTGATGGAAAGTTTTATTCTCTGCGATACCACGTCTCTTAGTTAGCAGAGAGTTTGTTTCCCAGCGCCATAGTTGAACAATGTTTCCTCAGTCCTGATGCACTCTAGGTTCAGTTTGACATGATAGGGCTCTAGGAATGTCACGGCAGCCAAATCAATTTACAGTTATAACATGTCATACATAACATTACCTGCATTTGACCACAATCTGTGGAACATTATTGTCTTTTTTGCCTCTAAAATTAGAGCCATACGTAGAGGGAAAGGAGAATGCACAGGTATCATATCAGTGGGTTAGCTGACACTTTTTTGAAGGCAGCTGTGTGTGTGTGTGTGTGTGTGTTTTCAATAATAAAATGACGATTGACACGGCATGGAAGCCAAGGGCCTTGTGCCCCCTTCTCCTCCCTGCACAGATATTTCCACAGCGACAGATAATAAAGTCTGATTTTCCTGCTTTCTTTTCTGATGTGATGCCATTGTGGTTTGGGCTAATTCCAGGGGGCTGTACAAACGGAAGCGCGGCCATCTGAAGTGTCATACTGCAGCTGTGGCTGAAGCACAGGAATTTCCATTTAGTAGAGGATGCTTCTCTCTCTCTCTCTCTCTCTCTCTCTTTCTCTCCCGCTCTCTTTCCGAACATCGCAGCACATGTGCAGCGCAGAAGGTGATATCAAATGCAACTCCATCGTCGTCCCTGCTAATGTGAAGTCTTTTCTCTCTCTGTCCAACTCAACCCATCTACACTGTCTCTCTGGCTTTACTTCTTTTCACTGTGGTGAACCATGTCAATTTATAGAGTCTGAATGTGCAGTTGTGCAACTAATATATTGTATTTCGTACATTTTTTATGTTTATTTTGAATGTGTATGGAGAGTAAAAATAACCATCAAATAAAGTGTTTTATTCATAGACTCAATATAACTCAAACATTAAGTGTGTGTGATCTGCGTTTGGTTGAATATGTTACACTTTTTTTTCATACTGTATTTCAGGAACTGACTGTTTTGCTAGTAATGTCTTCCATATACTGTATTTTCATTTTAATTTCTGTAGTTGGAACAGTGTCTCACTACAGTATGATAAACAAAGTTTTTTGTTTCCAGATACATAAGATCGACAGGAACATTTTTGGGGGATTACATTTGGGCTAGCAATAACACAATGTTAGACATAAAGGTACTTAATGAAAAGTCACTCCCTTGATAATTTTAACTTTAGTTCCACAATCCATTCATAAACCCAAATCACCATCATCAATCAAGACTTGCTCAGACCAGGTTAGTGATACCAACACCGCCCGTCAGCTCGAGTTATCAATAATTTCTACAGAAAGGAAACATAAGATGTATTACACCCTCCATCCCCTCGCTCAAAGCAGACAATTACAGTGTCAGAAGCTGTCACCTAGTGTACAGTAGCCAGTACATCCAATGCCGGGTCACCTGCCAAAGCTGAAACAGAAGAAGAGCAGAACAAGAACACAATGTGTTGGAACTATCACTTCACACACACGAAAAAGCTGAACTAAACAGAGCCGGCCGGTCAACCAGCAGACTACCTTGCAGTGATACCTTTCCCCTCTGCTTGAACCGGAGGCCCTTTCTTCACGCCTGCCGTTCCCCCGTACGGTACCCCGTGTAATGTTAGCCGAGACACATGGCGCAGAATGCCGGGAGTTTCAAAAGAGGATAGTTATGTCAAATATGAACTGCAGCGTTATCCGCCATAACAGCCACTGGGGTGTTGTTAATGCATGTAAATGATGGGGGGAAATATGTCCTTTTATTCCCTTAAACATCCAATTGGTAATTCTTTTGTGAATCATTTACAGGTAAGTATGCAACAACACACTCTTTTAGAACAAAAAAAAAAATCCTGTTTGACAGCTCATCAAAATATCCATTTTAGCAGCCTTAAGATGTTGCATGTGTATGACAGCCTTTAGATGTTGACGTTGGCTTGATCACATTTTATTAAATCTAATCATGTCTCTTAACTGCTTGTCTTATGTATTCAAAGAGGAATCAGCACACAGGTCCTGTGGCCATACATGACCTCAACATGAAGAATATCACTTAGAGTTGTTGTAGCTGTAATACCAACTGTCTCAGCCACTGACATGATGCATGTCATCCCTATCGTCAAAGTGACATTAAAACGACGTGCACTCTTTCTCTTTACCAGAAAGCTCATTCTGCATGCTGCTAAATGTCCTGAGATCAACATACACTATTACTGACGCAAAAAAAAAAAAAAAACGTAGGCATACAATATGTATGAGCTCTGTTATTGAGACCATGTGAATCACGCGAACAAAGCATTTTTTCATGGCAAATCATGTTCACATCAAAGTTTAAAAATACACATCCACATCTTGAGGAAATGCCATCACGTTTTCCCTGTGATCTGTCTGGGCACATCTGTGGCCAATACTGTCTAGCATGTGGTCAGCTCAGCTTCTAATGCTTTATCTCTGCTTCAGTCTGCAGGAACAATGGCAGTGGACCCTGAGGGTGCTGGTGCACATGCACAAATGCTTGTGGCCATTCAGATACGCACACGCTGCTATATACTCACAAAGTTGCAGATTGTGGACGTGTTTGACATCCGTGCACACATGCATATGCAGTGTGCGTGCAGCAATGCACACAACACACTCTCATGGTTTGGTCAAACAAAATCTAGCGTGCCATTACATTTGCTCACGGCACACATCACTCCACTGTCACAACAGCAGTGAACACTGGACTCTTTCATGCAATGAGCAAAGTTGATCTCCCCGTCGAGACTCATAGTTACTAATGTATGATCATCACAATATGTATAATATGAAATTATAGATTAGTTTATGTGGCTAGGTTTGTTTTCAAGTACCAAATGTTGAAAACTAACATGTGGATGTTCATGGTTAAAAGAGAACGAGCAAGTTGTTTGCCTAATCATTGTTTGCACCTCATTGAAAATGTATTATTTTTGTTTCTCTAATTATTGGATAAAGCAATAGTAAGGCAATAATCCCCCTTTGCATACAGTGCATTCACCAAAAAAGTGAGACTTGTGTGTTGGCTTAATCTCTATACATTTGCCAACGGGTATTCCTTTGCTCATTTTAAACATTTCATAAGCCTGTCGAGCCATGCAGAGCTTGTGTGTCCTTCCATCTCAACAATTTGCAGCATGTGCCGCTGGGCCTCTATGCAGGGAAAAAAAAACCATATATAGTGTTTCTCCTTTTAACTAAGATTAGTACAGTTCTGATGCACTGAAGCCTTTAAAATATGTATCAAAGCTGTTGAAATGCCAGCAGTTGGTACGTGGCAAACAGGGGTGGCAGTGGCTTGAACGATTGGAGTTATTCCAACTACCAAGTCCTCAGCAGGCTCCCCCTGCCTGTTTTTGGCTTGACCGCCATCGAAACCACTGGTTCATCACATGAAAAAAAGAGAGGGAAGGGTGCAGTCAAGAACAGAAAGATAGAGATGGAGAGATAGAGGGACAGAGAGATGGATGAGGGCAGGAAGTGTGGTGGCTCTATCTGGCCTCTGAGCATGGTCTGCCCATTGATTGCCCAGCCACCTTGCTCACCCTCCCTCTCTCTCTCCCTGTGTCTCCTTCCTCTCATCTCACTCTCTTTCCTTGGGAAAGCACTTGCTGAGAAAATCTTTATGAACTCCTGGGCCTGTCGGCGATGCTGGGGCTGCTTAAAACCTGCCACTTTAACAGCTGTGTGTATGGGCTCGGCCCCGGATAAAGCACTTGGAAGTGGCAGGGCTTACACCATAGGGTGAGTCTTTATGAGGGGCCCTCCTGTGTGGCGGCCGCTGCTGGGGCTGTTAATTGGCCCACTCTGAAGTGCTGTATATCTGCCCTTCATAATCCAGACACAGGCGGAGGCAGCAGGGAAAACCAAACGTTTATCCAACGCTCAGGCCCCAAGCTCACTCCCTGCTCCCTCTAGTTCACTAGTTGTTTTCAAAGCATGAAGGCACACGTACTATAGGCTTGACCAAATGCACCTTTTTACTGAATGATAATATGTAATGTGTAATAAAAAAATTAATATATCTATATTTGTTCAGTATTCAGGTATTTCATAACTTCCCTACACAACTACGAAACAAGGTCCTTGACTATTTGTTTGCATCAGAGCATGAAGACATTTGCACTCACATATAATACTATAACACTACTACCAACAGACACAGCTGCAAACTAGCACACACACGCACACACACACACACACACACACACACACACACACACACACACACACACACACACACACACACATACAGTATACAGAGCCCCACAGGAACACCAGCCTAGTGTTAAGCAGCTTTTTGCATCATGGGAGGAAAATAAACACTGGTCTAGCTAAACAGCCCAGGATCCCATTTCCTCCTCAGCTGTGTTTTTTCTTGAGTGCATGTGTATGTGTGTGAGTCAGTGTTGCTGTGTTACCTGGTGTGAGTGTTAGCGCTGTTAACAGAGTCCTGTCGTGAGATCAAACATAGTAATTCAAATTTAAGCTTTTTTTTTAAGATTATCATGTTTACATGTTCTGGAGTGTGATCCTAATTTCTGGAAAGACTTGGCTTGACTAATGGCTTTGTGACTTAATGTGACATACATACAGTACATATGATTTTTTTTTTTTTTTTTAAGAATTCATCACATTCGGCAGTTAAATAAAACCTTTGGGTTTGACATTCATCTTTTACTGACAAGCACTTGGACGCAACAGCAGGGAGCAGATGTTGAACAATCGTGAGGAAACTTTGAAGTAAAGATGATATGATTTTCATGTGTATCATAAAAAAAAATTAAAACCATTGATTTCAGAAAGGTGATGCAATGTCAGGCCAAAAGCCATGAATCCGCTAATGGAAAGGTTTAGCAGAGGCTGTCTTTGAGATGATTAAAGTGCATCTGAACTCTAGCCTGTCCAACGATGAGCACAAATGATGAGCAGTTGGCCAAATACGTGGTTTTGGAAAAATTTAACAATGCCTCTCATTATTATTGTGAATTGCTCTGTAAAAAAGAAATTTTAATAAAGAGACTTACAATCCACATCGAAGTTATTCATCTGACTGCAGCTTCTTTGATAGAAATCACATGCAAATCAATGCATTTAAGGGAACTGCTCCACAGCCAACACATTATGTGTGGACACCGTTTACATGAACAATATTTCACTCATCATTAATGGGATTATGCAATATAATATGGTAGAATATAATATGGTTTAGCCAATCAATTTCACCTGTGTGTTACAGCAGCATGTTACAACTAAGGTTGTTGAGCATTAAGAGTTCAGTTTAGGCAACAGAAACCATTTTGGCTAACTCTAATGCAAAGTTTTTATTCATGGTTGAATAAAAAAAACTTTAGCAAAAAAAGATAATTTACCATAAAAAAACAGCTTTTTATGGGCTCCAAATACCAGTTCTGTGAAGTTGAAAACAGATGTAGAAGCCTTCCCACTAGCCCCGACCACATCACCCTTACTTTTCAATGCACTCTTTCAATGTCATTGTGTTCCTACTTGTGTTTCCTTTACTAACGCATTTATTTTGTCCCAGTTTCAAGTTGTTGCATTAGTTGTATATGTTAAATCAACATACATTTCACAAATTTCAAGGGACCGGGTTCTGTTCATTTAAAATTTAGGAAGTTTCAGGAAGCTCGTGACACTCATTTCAGATCACAATCTGATAGCACTTTCTGCTTATTGCACACTGAGCAGTAATGCCAGCAGTCATGGGTTTGTGTCACTTTTTTTTCCAACGGGAAATATATCAATTTGGAATGAAAGGCTTAAGATTACTCCACTTATGTATTTCTACTGGAAGTGACATCAGAGCTGAGTCAGGCCATTACATCAGTCTAGCATTAAACTTGTTACGTCAGTCTGGCATCAAACTTATTAACCAAGGGGGCAGTTCAGGTAATGTGTCAACTTTGAGTAAAAGCAATATGGGACCTGTTTGGAAAAAAAAAAGATACCAATGCTGATCAACTTCTTTTCTCTAAATGCATCACAGAAGTGGATCTCTGGGGCTATTTGGAACAAACTGAGACTGTGATGGGAGAGGAGACAGAAGATGAACCACAAAACCTGCTCATGAACCTATGCACTCAGCAGATTTTACTCATATGACAAATTGATTTACTTGAGCCACATCCCATTCCAGCCAATGCTACACATGATGCACACATGAAAGACCTACTAAAAGTCAGCCATCAGCACATACCAGCGGATGACATGTATGACTAGAGACAGCTGATACCATGAGTGGCTTCACAAAAACAGAAGACGTGTTGAGAGCGCTGCATGAGGGCAAGAAAGTTTAAGGCAGAAACAAAGCGATGGTAGAAAGTATAAGAGGAAGAGAATATTAAATAATCAAAAGATAACAGAGAAGAGAAAAGAAATGGGGGGAAAAGAAAAAGTGTGATAGCAGGAGAGGAGAGGAAGGAACGTCAAAGAGCTTTAGAGTGGATGAGCAGCCCATAAGGTTGCCAGATGAGCTTTAGCTTAACCACAATCCTCAAAACGGAGACAAACATACGCCAGTGTCTCCTGTATGCCTTCCACTGACGCCCCTAAACGATTGTAAACATTAGTTCTCGAGAAAAGGGAGGGTTCCCCGGGGCCACTTCTGTGCACATGGATCGCACTACCTCAGCAGTGTTGCTAGATAATCACCAACAGATAATGTTTGGTTAGTACAGACAATTCCGGGGACTGATTTCACCGCTGCTCGTGAAGGCTGTGTGTGTGTCAGAGTAGCTTTGGCAAATGGCTGTAAATGCTGTTGACGCAAACTTGGAACGCTATTGTGCTGTGGGTTTTTATGCTTGTGGCCTCACTGGAGCTGACTTAGTCATTCCTCAGTTATTATTGAGGACAAGGCCCTAACTCTAACGAGAATTAAATCAACAGTGATGAACACATGTAGGGCTTGAAACGGGGCCATGGTATGACGTACGATTGTAAGAAAAGTGATATATAGATCAACGTGAGTCCTTCGAGAGCTTTTTTCTTTTTTAAGTTGCAGATGGCTTCTTTTAGAATTGCCTTCACAAGTTTTTATTTTTATTTTTTTAAGTTTGTATAAATCGTATAAGTCAAAATTGTGTTATTGTCGAACAAAAGAACATTCAAAATGAATTGTGCAATTTATACAAAGAATATTAAGTCATAAAAAGGAAACTGTTACACCATGTGTGATAGCTTTTCTTAAAAAGAAAACGGGTCATATGAGGCAGAATTAATGGGAATAAATTGTGATTTGTAGTTAAGAGATAACTACAAAAATGATTTGCGGTGCAGCTCTCTACATCTTACATTGTTCCCATCATATTTCTGCCAATGCCATAGGTGTTTATATCCTTGTGTTATTGTGGCCTTGAGGTTAGGTTTCTGAAGAACTCCACATTGCTCTGTATCAGCTAATTATTTACTAGCTTTGACACCAAACAAATCCAACCTCTCTGAGTTTACGTTAAACAGGCCGCGGCTCTCTGGCGTTCTTCAGATGAAACATTGCATATGTCACACAGAGTGCGTCTCCCTTTGTGCCTTGTTTTCATCCCTCGAGGACTACTTTACTTTGTTTGAAGTCTCATTTATTTTACCTACGTATCAGCTTCAGAATTGATTAGGTCTTTCGTACAAACACCCACAGCACAGTGTTGCTTTTACATGGACATTGGAGGCAAGTTCCTGCTCGCCTGAGCCATTAAAGACATAGCACTCCTTGACAGTATTAGCATATCCAAGCTTCCCCAAAGGAATACAAGAGGAAACAAAATGTAAACAACACAGGCATCTGAGAGGAGATATTTGATTCAAACTTTCACATCCTCTTTTCTAAGGTTGCTTGACAATGGAAACCTGGAGTTTGTTTAGATTTGCCTCCTCTGGGATCGGTAACATTTGGCCCCTAAGTATTAATTAGTGAACTGGCACAAAGTCCACAGCTGCTTAAGGTAACTGTCAACATTTAAAATGCCAAAACGTAAATGCCAAATGTAATGTACACCGGAGCAGGTCTCATTTTGAAAAAAAAAATCCGTAACTGTAGAGTTTAACATGAACAGCACACAGGTTTGTAAGGATCTCTATATAAGGGTTTGAAAAAGCAGCCAGGCCCAGAAATGACTGACTCACGATGTGATTAAAATCCCCTCTCTGTAGACAAGGACCGACACTTGAATTAAACAACCATCTAATTATATTACACCCCTTACGTGTGTCACTGAACAGAATCTCTTGTGTATTATTCTTGTTTATTCTTATTATTTACTGCTCTGATTTATTGTGCCAGACAAAACACACACAGAGAGCGGGATCGAGTTTAACTTTTGAAATTGTCACGTATATTTACAAAAATAAGAGCACTTGTTATTAGGTCATATTAAGTCACCTTGGGGGAGAGAATTAATATCATAAAGTATTCAAGAAAGTCAACAACTCAAGATTTAGACCGCCTGGAACAGCGGCCTATCTAAACAATGAGAACATTGTTATTTTCGTAAACCTGTTGGCACAAATCATTGAGGAGCGAATTATATGCCAGACAGCTGTTTCGACATGAACTCAGAAAGACTGAAAAGAAAAAAAATAATTTGTAAAATGATTACATTATCCAGCGCCCAAGGCAGTATACTGTAATCAAACAATTACAGGGGAGAAATTTACTCCTTGACTACTGTTGCACCATGGTGTCAAGACTGACTCTCTCACATGTGAGATAAACAGAACATTTACCATTATTAGAAGATATTATCAAGTTTCATGGTCTGACCTATAAACAAACAGAGAGGAGAATGTTTCACATGACCGACACAAGAGGAAGGTCTCCATGTGTGCCGGTAACTTATTTGAGGGTAAGGGATATAGTATGTGTGTATCTGTGTGTGAGGCTATATAGCATATTTGTGTTTTTGTACTTGTGTAATTATACAGAGATACAAAGACAAAAGGAAGGAAGGAAGCAAGCAAGGTGAGACAAAAGGAAGTAAGGACACTGTGGAAGGGGAATCATTTCTAGGTTAAAGGAGATGAGGGGTTTTGTATACCCATCACATTGCTTCCAGGCCAACACTTGCTTTGTTTGCCTTTACAGAGAAAGAATGAGAGTAAAAAAAGACAAGAAAAGAAAGAAAGAGAGAAGAAGAAGTAGAACAAGAAATCAAGAAATGTAGAAAGTGGCCCCCTCTTGGCAGCCCAGCGCTGTCCAACAGACATGCTTTAGGGGTTGCATTGGTGGCATTCTGGTAGAGAATCAGGGTAGCATTCATCCGAGCATGCCACACAGAGTCTCTGTGGCGAATCCACGCTGGAGGCCCAAGGACAGGGAGTTTGTGCCGCTGAAAGCTTGGGACAACATAGCTCAACAGCATCTCTCACACACACACACACGCACACACACGCACACACGCACACACACTGCGAGAGAAAAGACAGGCTGGTTTCCCACAGGGCAGGGCTGAAAGCTACACCATGTTCAACTGGTACAACATGATGAAAGTGAACTGGAACACATTGTGCTGGACTGCCACCGAAGGGACATCGCCTCTCCGGTGATCTTTTTTAAGCATGAAGCAGTGTTTTTTTTTTGTGTGTGTGTGTGTAAGCCCTATAATGTCAACTGGAGTTGTTGGAAATACTGTTGCCATGTAGCCATCAATCGATTAAGTGACTTAAACTTGTGAAGCAACTGTTGGACAGTGAAGGATTTCTGTAAGTCTGCTGTAAGCAAGTGCTGAGGCATCCATGAGCGGTTGTATGAAGTAATTTAGCTGCAACACAGCTTTATATAGATATGTTAGCACTTAATAAATATAGAAAAGAAAGAAATCATTTCTATTTCATCATTTACTTATTGCATGGCATCATAATAAATGTTTGTACATGTTTAGCAATTTATTTATTCATGTTTTCTTTTGATTTACTATTTTAATTGCTATTGGCAAAAAATTTAACACACCGATTGATTTTCAGTCTTCATTGATATTACGTACTGTTATGTTGAAGTAATCAAGGAATTTGAAACTTTGAAAATGTTGAGTACTTAGATAGACATAACCACTCGTCAGCAGTGCACAACCCTCATCCACATGGATGCATACTTTGTGTCAGCCATGTTTTGAGCAAGATTTTTTGTGTTAGGGTCAAAGGCGACCTCTTGACACGGGGAGTTTATACATGCTAATGAGGGGTGCACTCTAACCTCATCGCTAAGTGCATATGGCACACACACAGGCTTGCTTCTTGAGTTATGTGGGATCAGCATGTCCATCATTGTGGTGAGGGGCTTTCAGTCAGATACCCAAAAACTAAAAAAGAAAGAAAAACACATTTTGAAAAGATATAGAATTCATCTTGAAATTTAAAGTATTTTTTGGGACGTACCTTGAAGGTTCAAGTCGATTTTTAATTCATCATGCCTTTTCCATTTCTTTTCTTTTTTTTTATAATTTCCTGCAATTCAAAGTTCACATCGGTATTTTGATCTTCACATTGTGTGATATGTAAACCCACTCTTAAGGGGGTTAAACTTTGTTCATCAGCAGAGTTTCTTTTTTTAACACACACACACACACACACACACACACACACACACACACACACACACACACACACACACACACACACACACACACACACAGGAATAAATCGTATGCTTTGGAAAAGTTGCAGCTTTGAAAACTCACTTTTCTCAGCCAAACTTCTTATACATATTTGCAAGAAATCAAAGCCTCTTTGTGGAGCTGGCCCTAATCCTTTCTCCGGCACATAAAGGATGTACCTTTAAACTGGCTTTCAGTCCTCTGACAACCATGCAAATTGGTGAGAGGTAGGATGCCATCTCATTGACATTGTTTGTTAGAATAACATAGCGCAGGGGAAAGGTCCCGTCTCAGGCATTCCACTGAAGCCCTCCCCTCTGTGAAGTTGCCTGATGAATTGTCACAAGCTTGTTATTTGCCATTAGTTCCTAGCATTTCTTCCTCCTGTTGGCCAAACTAATTCAATCTTTTTGGGGGGTAATCTCATTGAATCCCCCAGGAGGCGTTGGGTAACTTTTTCCCCTTCTTTTTCTTCACATAGTAGCGCTGTACCTGACCCAGTTTATTTGGATAGTTTCTTCCTTGTCATATTATCTTAAAACGTTTTTTTTTTCCCCAGATATGTTTTAATTGTTTTATAATCACAGTGACTAAATTCATCCTACAGTACTTATATCTCATGAGTGCAGTTTTATGTTCTTTCATTCGGTTGTCATGAACGGTACACATTTAGGTAAATAACCCCAACAAAAAAATAATAAAATAAACTACCTTAATGCATTATTCACAGAGGGCCTGGTTACAGAATCACCATAAGACCTTTTAAAAAAAAAAAAAAATAATAATAAATATATATATATATATATATATATATATATATATATATATATATATATATATTAGCAGTACAGCTAAAACAAAACAAAAGAAGAATACAATTCCCAAAGTTGGTTTTTTTTCTTGAATACTGACCAAATTATGCTCCCATGTCTTTTCTGCAACAGTGTTAAATCTGGAACAATGAACAATAATTTCCCAACCCTCCTGTGATAGACTCCTGAAAAAGACAGGAATATGTATGTTTACTCACAATAATCCACCCTAAAGGGCATCAATCAGAAGTCACATTGTAATAAGATCCAGAAGTGTGCTCAGATCAGAGCAGGGCGCTGCTAACAGCCATATCCTTTTGATAGCAGTGTGACTAAGAGTTTAATTTGGGAGCAGCCATCACTTCAAAGGGAGATTTGAGTATTTTCCTGCTCATTTGCACCCCCAATGGGGCCTATACATTATAGTATAACCATGCCTCGGTCCTCCGCTCATGCACTAATGCCATCCTGATTGCCTAATTTCTCATGTCAGCAACTTCTTCTGGGTAGTGAGAGGAGCACAATTAGGGGACAATTGAACATGATTGTGATGGGAATGTTCTGTGCAGCAGCAGGCAGCCCGCAAGCCGCCTCACTGTAGGATGGTTTTGGTTAAGAGGACGATGCATTTTTTTTTTCAACCCATGTTTTTTCTCAAAGTTCATCTTCAGGACACATCAGGAAGTGACTGTGATAGGCAGGCAGTAAGCAGTCACAGAGGGAGCACCACAACTTCTGGCTAATTAAAAACATTTAGACACTCAGAGCAAAAAGCGTGGAATCACGGGTGGTTGGGTTTGTTTGACGATCCATGAGGCTTTGTGCATGCATTCATTGCAACTTGTTTTTATACTGTAGTTATCTTGGGATTACGTATGAAAATCACTCTGGGTGAATTCATATTGAAATGTATTCAAATTCTACAATAGATTTGTACCAACACTTTGTCAAATAGTTGTATATTAAAATATCAATTGAGTGAAATAGTGCTCATACAAAGTCATCACTGCAGTCACACTCAAAATTCTGAATTGAAATACAGTCCGGTAGTGATACACATTTCCAATGAGGTTGCATGCTTCAAAAAATATAATCACTGGCAGAACATTACAGCATAAACACTTGTATAGATTTACCCTAAGTTTGTGACTGTGGTTGCATGCTCTGATCAGTTAAATATATTCATGTGGCAGAGGAAGGAGCTCACTTATAGAGAAACTCCCATGTGCTGGTTCAACCAAAAGCCAAAAGTTGGCATATGGGTGGCTTTTAGTTTTAGAACATGTGGTTTCCTATACAGAAGAAAACACTTTTCAGAGTGAGACCCAGTCACTGCCAACAAACTTAAATCTATGAAGTTAAGGGCGGGAGATGTGTTTACATGATGAATTAGAATACTTTTACGGCACAGCTTGTTTAATGGAAAGCTGCAGTGATACACTTAACTTTCTAAGTGCTATCTCGTTTTCAAAATGTCAAACCTTTCAAATATTTTCCAGACAACAAACACTCCTGTGTTGGGGTCTCGAATTTCACTGATACAGTACATCCGTGGTTAGCACAGTGATGAAGGCCCAGTTACCAATGCCAAAAAACACAACATCAAAGCACACCTAAAAAATAAGTGAAGGTCTAATAATTTCCAGTCACAGCTCGACAGTGGCATTATCTGGTTTTGAGGCCATGTATGCATTATCTTTTGTTATTGGACTATTTGTCATAAGAGAGCACTTCCCTCTGTTCAAACAAACTAGTCAGTGTTGCAGGGACGGAGCAGGGGGCCGAGAGCATTCTGGTTTATCTTACCTCTGGACAAATAAACTATAATGCTGACTAATAACTGGTCTGGAATGTGAGGAGAGCTTAACTCTCAACTCAGTGTGTTGTTAAGCATAATGAATATTACAGGCCCCTCTGTATACAATGCCAAGGCTTGGTTTACTTTACTGCACATGACTGAGGCCTTTAACTGAACATTGACCCCCGGCTGAGTCAAGAGAATTAACTTGCGCATGTAGAACAGACGTGAATTGGCATGGTGATAAAGGTGACAACTAGCGGGCAACTTTTCAAAGTAAAGCTGGTGGGAAATATAGCATGTTAAGGAGGAGAAAATATATGTTCAATTACGGACAACACATTTACAGTGCAAGGAAATAGACACACTATACACATCATTTAGAGATATGGTCACAATTCTTGGAAAGACTTACATGGAGTTAAGATATTAGATGTTCTAGAAATTATGGAGATATACATAATACACATATGATATGATGCAGAAGAGTATCCTCATCATTTGTAATTGTCTGCAGTGGGGCAAATTCTTTATTGATATTGAAAAATGTTGCACATTTTCCTCATTACTATGCTCATAAACGTGTCACAGTTATTTAATTTCACTTTAACTCACAAAAAGGGCATTATGTCCATAAATAAGTAGGCAAAAAGGTTCATGCCACTCTGTGTTATAAGGAGAAGAATAGCAGAGTATCACGGCTGTCCCGCCTGTCTATCGTTAACAGCAGAAGACACAGCGAGGCCACTCGGTGCCTCAGCAGGCTGTAGCTGTCAGGCTTTCCAGCGAGTCGACAGCCCAAGTGATAAGACCACTTTAAAAAGGAGAAATATCCGCCTCTCCTCCCCTTTAAGAGGAAATCTGCTTAAAATACCATGACTGTCTTGAATGTGGCTTACGGAGGGTGTGATCATTGCTGGCTGCTTTGAGAGTAATAAACTCAATACAAGTGACTGTCTCCCTCTGTTCGAGGCCCAGTGACTCGCACAAGCCATCAAAAACAGAGAGGTTGTCTCAGTTTCCGTGCCACTGTAAGCCACATATTGATGCCCTCAACACTGGATAAGCAAGAATAAGCTTCACTGTGGGATATCAATTGCTATAGTGCCAAGTAAGCGATTAATACATTGAATGAATGTTGTGAGCAAGACACTCATGCTTCCGCAAAAAAGTGATGATGTCCTTCATGGAGTTTTCCATGCCACAAAAAAAAAGAGATTTAATGAAAAATGGCAACAAGGGTTGCTGACAATGAGATCAAGGATGAGAGGATCAAAATGGTATCAGTGGTGAAGTATGAAGGACACTAGGTTACAGTTTGAAAGAGTATTTCCCATCCTCTGAATGTATCTGTCTTGGCAGTGTACAACTTGAGCTATAGAAACACAGCCCAATTCCCCTGAGCCCTCTGTCTCTCTCCCACCCCTCTGTGACCTAATTCCCCCGAGGTTTCCAACTGCCTGTCAAAGTTTTGCACCAACTATCAAAATGGGAAGGGGTTTCTGCAGCGTGAATACCCTTTGCGATCAACCGAGGTGTACAGTAGGTATCTGTTTTGCTTGGAGTTGCAGAACTGAGGCAACATTCTGATGAGGACGCGTGGAGGTCAACACCTTGGTGAAAACAATGACAGATGCAGTAGCACAATATAAATTCACCATGGCATCCAGCCTCAGCTCCAACTGTCAGCAGCATCAGAGGGCATCAGGGGAGCCCTCTGCAAAAATGAGGGGGGAAAACGAGCAGACGAGGAAGGCAGCGGAGTTTGTAACAGTGTCTATTACGCTGCAGAAGAATTTGCCTGGGAGCTCGGCTTGACAGATTAGTCCAGCGCCCAGATGGGGCAGTGCATCGGTGAAACAAGAGCTACTTTTATGAGGTACGTAACACAAGCCCGGGGTAGCCACGGCAAGGCCCGGTAAGCGATCCCTTGATGAAAGTGAGGGCAGTGCTCCACCTTTCATGTTTCCATAGGTTTTATTTGGAGCGCGCACAGACGAGGCTGCAGACAGAAATGACAGACAATTAAGATTGCACAAAGGCAAGGGAAACTCAGTATCGAGCTACATGACCCCTGCTTGCCGGCAGTATTTCAATGCATATGGCTGCCTTTTGTAATGAAATTCTTAGGGAAAACCTGTGTGTGTGTGAGTGAGAGAGACAGAGGGAAAGAGAAAGAGAGAGAAAAAGAGAAAGAGGGCCTGAAGCTCAAGCGATGGGTAAAACATGCAGTTATATATACCTGGCAGATTCCAGTTTCTAAACCCACCTTCATGCATCAAAGAGCCGAAGCAATAGACGGGTGTGGGATTAATGTGGAAATAAACCTTGGGCTTTCTACATATCAAAGACCAGATAAGCTTATGAAGTTTAATTCATATGTTTTATTCCGCTGAAAAACGGCCATTTGTGATGATGGCTGGGCTGTCCCGGTGGAATGATAGCACGCCGATAACGATCCGGTGCCAACACTTCAACTGAATCCATTTCTAAGGAGAATGGAGCAGGTTTGAGAAATATAAATTAACCTCACCTCGCTGAGAGTGAGAAAAGGGGGGGGATCCTCCCGTGAATGTCCACTGACAGGGATTTCTTCATCCCAATAACTAAGACATCTAGTTTGAGCCATAAAGGCACGATGCGGCAGACAGGCAGTCTGTGGCGCCAGACAGAATAGACATTTTTTTTGGTGGCGAGAGATGTCTAAATCTGGGAATGGATTTTATATTTCCAGCGTAGTATCAAGGGCGAGCAGGTGAGCTTCCTGGGTTTTCATTCTGCAGACACCTAATCTTGATCTCCCTGCACATGTGGATGAAGGAGTGAAGTAAGACAGCATTGAAAATGTGAAAGAATTAGAATGAACTTTACAAAGTTTTCAGATGAACATCCCCAAACTAATGAAAAATATATGTATTATCTATGTAGACAATAATTTGGAATTAGGCATGTTTTAAATGCACGCCTGTACACACAGATTGCATTTGCATTTTAGGGGTGGAATATCAAACCTTGTCAGGATTTCTACATTTCATTGCAGCTATGCATCCTTGTATTTCACTTGTGTGTATTGGTGAGAAACAAGACATGAGTTTGGGTTTCCCACCGATATGGTTCCATTTTTAATGTATTATTTTTAAATACACTGGAATGCAATGCTACAGAACTACATTCTACCCCTTGCCTTTTAACACATGTACCACTACATATGCCATTGACTTGATATTCTGGGTATAAAATGTAGAAAAACTAAAACAAAATGCACTGAACACACCAATAGAATAGGATCAGAGCTTAGTATGGAATTAGTCGCTCATTTGAATTTGTCACTATGTAATTGTTTTGTTTTTGAGAGACTCAGAATGAGGAAACTAATTTATCATGTTTGAACAATGAGGCTAATCCAATTTTGTTTCAAAAATAATACTGGGGGATCAGGTACAGGATGTTTCCCTTCAGTGCAGCCACCGCGACTGGAAACATTTTTCTCATTGAGCATGTCAATTATTGCAAACTGTTCCTCTGCAGCCACTTTTCAACACTGTGCAGAAACTCCATGAAAATCATCAGTTCATAGAGCTTCTTCACAGTATAATTTCACCCAGGAGGTTTTACAGGATTGTTCCCTTTAATGAGGCCCTGGAAAAGCTTATTTTCCCATCTGTGGCCTCTCTCGTTCCCATTCAGTTAATCAAATTACACGGCATCTTTAATCTTGCCTTATGAGCCAGTATATTAACTTAAATTCTTCAAACCCTGGAGCAATGAGTGGGTGCGATTCAATGGAGATCTATAGGCAGTGCAGGGAAACGGTGCATTTCCTCCTCTTTGACAGTCAAGCGTATGGTGATGATGACACCTCTGATGTATTTTTCACCACAAACAGTACTTAAAATTGATATTTACTCTCAAATGGAAGAGTGAACACATTTCAAGATCACTAACAACCAATTGAATCTCTAGCTTTATGAATGTTTCCACAAACAGTGCTGTGAGTGCAAACACAGCATGCAGATGGGAACTGCACCAGCCCTATAGGGTGGAGTTATTAATGGTTGCAACTGTTCTGCCAATCCGTTAATCGCAACCACACTGAACCACATCATATATCAAACAGCCTCACTCAGACAGCTAGCCAGCCAACCAATCACTCAACCAGCCAGGCACTGAGGCAGCAAGCCAACCACCGAATAAACCAGCTAATCAGGATATAAGGCCTCAGTCCATCAGTCAGGTCGCCATTCAGCCAGCTAGATAGCCACACAGGTAGTCAAAGTGACAAAGTCAACCTAACAATGCTAGAATCAAGTGTGCCTGTGGAGTCAGTCAGTCAGCTTGTCTGCCAACCAAAGCAGCCTGTCCTTGGCCCACGCCTGGAGAAAACAAGCAGTATGCAATCTGTACACCATAAACACAATGTGACACTTAGCACCGGGTTGAGCAAGATTTATCACACACATTCTTGGCTCTTCAGTTAATATACTGCACTGCTGTGACCAAACTTTCACTTCAGGCTCTCAGGGAATGATTCCATGATACCCCTGCCCCTTTCCATTAACATCTCCCTCTCTCACTTACCAGAATACTTTCCAAATATCTAACAAGTAGTTAATCTGTTTTTGGGATTAATACTGAGCAGCAGGGCATTTGAGGCCCTCTTGTCAAAGCCAAACTAAATCTCTGTAAAGCACAACCAAGTTATGGTTTTAAGCTCTTGACGTATGAAATAGTACATTGGTATTAGCAGGGTTCTGTGCTTGGTGGCTGGATCGCAGAGTTCGTCCAATATGGGGGCGAGTAGGGTCATATTTCCTTGTTCTTATGGAGCAACAGATTATTTTTAGGTGCACATATTAAAACGTTTATGTTTCACTGCCGCAAATGAAACTGCATATTCTGACTTGGTTGGACATCTGCAGTGCAAATGACGTGTGCTAAGGTCTCTCGTTTTAAACCTTAACACCACCGCCAAATTCTTACTGCGTGACCTAGGAAATAATAAATCATCAAATGCCAAATGTCAGGAGGCATAAACTTATGACATGTTATCCTGGTTGCATTAGGGTCAAATTAATGTGTTCACAGGTTGCTTAGGGACTTGTAAATAATCTATTATATGCATGCTGCTAAAGAATACATTCCCAAAGATTGAAAAGTATTTGGATTTATTTACCTTAAAATCCTACTTTGTAAAACAGAAAACGGTCCAATTTGGCCATGGAGACAGGCAGCCATCGTGTGACAAGTTGGTGGCACATATTTGAGAAACAGATTGTGAACACATGTTTGGACATTCTGCGTTCAAGAATTTGTCTCACACTTCATATGTTATAGATTTATTCATTTGGGAGCCCTTCCAAAATAAGGATGGATTCCACCCCAAATATGATCTCTTTCATTCTGCTATTTGCATTTCCCCACTTCCCTTGATCTATGATAGCTGCATGCTCTAGCTGCTTTAACAAGAATAATGTCAGTGTCCTGTAGAGACATGGCATTTCCAAGTGTCAACTGGTCTCTGCAAACTACCAGGATATTGAGCTTAAAGGCGGCTGCATTTATTTGTAAACTGTGCTTAAAACCAATGGTCATAATATTTGCTGATAAATCAGTGATGACATTATTAAAACAATTGTTTATTTACAGTGAGATCTATTCCAATTGAGAAAGGCATAAAAACATCAACTGATTGATTGAGGCATTCTCCAGAGCAAGCATCTTACTAGATTCAATTATTAAAAATACTATAAAACCATGTTTAATTTTCATTATTTACATTAACAAATACTTAATAGAAGACATTTATGACAGTCTGATAAATACACCTCACAGGCACAACAAGCTACATTCTATTAATATATATATATATATATATATATATATATATATATATATATATATATATATATATATTTCAATGCATGGCCATTAAACAAGCCAGGACAATAAAACAATTAATAATTACCAGACAACAAAATGGATACAGATTTAATACAGCAGCACTGCTCCATATAAAGGAACTTTTACAAGGGAAACACAGGCGGTCTTAGTCTGCAGAAGGTGTATGTGGAATAACTGTGATAGTGCTGAATATTTGAGAGATCAAACGATAAGTGTAGGACACTGAGGAAATAAAGCAAAGATGTGTGCATATTCTACTGTTTGTAGTAATGTAAGCCATCGTTATGCTGTTTTGAAAGCTAAAAAATCCCTGCTAAAGGGCAACAAAAATAAAGCTTTTGATTGTCTCAAGGAGCTCTTCATTTATTACCCTGACAATTGTGACAAGATCCTTATGCAAAAAGAGGATTGCATGCAGAAATAAAGCTTTAGACCGTTTATTAGTGATATTAGGAGATTAATTTACTGTTTTGTCAAAAATAGCAGAGACCCAAGAAGTGAAGCTTGTGGAACGTAACATGCTATGAAACAAAAGTTAACTGATTTCATTTTAATGACATGCCAAACAGTGTTTACCTGAGACAGAACTGGAGGATGGGATGAGATTGTTTACTGTGTTTTAATGGTGGAATATGGGCGACTGTGGCTCAGTGGTAGAGCAAGATTGTCAATCAAACAGAAGATCGGTGGTTCGATCCCTGGCTCTTCTAGTCCATGTCGATGTGTCCTTGGGCAAAACACTTAACCCCAAATTGCTCCCGCAGGTGTATATTCCTGCGGCGTATAAATGTTATATAGTCCTGATGGGCAGGTGGCACCTTGCATGGTAGCCCCTGCCATCAGTGTCAGAATGGGTGTGAATGATGACATGTAGTGTTAAAGCACTTTGAGTGCCCGGAAGACTAGAAAAGTGCTACACAAGTACAGTCCATTTACCATTTACACATATTAACTGAACAGCAGACAACAACAGAATATACCTTTATAGCTCTGGTAATTGTTGTAAAATCCATTCCAAACTTTCCAATTCTGTCCAGTACAAGTGAAAATATTTTTTACTGAATTCTAACCCCAACTTCCCTTAGCACCATTAGTTTCACCAGTCAGGGCAATGACTTCCTGTTACAAAGGTAGGTACATCTATCAATCTGTCAGTATGAGACAGTGACGGACGGGATTAAGTAGTTTGCTGACCCCAGTGCAGTGGTTCCAACAAGATCTATGTTGACAGGGTGTAAATACAGCACTCAGGTTTGGCGATCCTAGTTTTTTTGTGTGATTAAATATGATACAGTAATAATTTTCCCCTATTGGGAGTAAAGTATAGAGGGACAAAACAGCACAAAAAAAGATAGCTAGTTTTTTTTTGGCACTTTCTACCACAGATTTACAGAAATGTAAATCTGAAGATACCTATCTGGTCTCTAATGGAAACCCTCAGCAAAACAGCCATGTATGCGTCAGTCTGCGCCTCTGTGTCCAAAACATACCTTAACTCCTGTGTTGCCTAAGATTTGTTTCCCACACAGTCATTTGAGAGGAGCATGGAAAGAGTATCACTCTGCTGTTGATATGACAAATATAGAGTGGGGCCTTGAGAACCTACTATAAAGGTCAGCCAGAGTACAACCGATAAGACTGTATACATCCAAGACCATCAAAGTGCTTTAAAGATGCCCTCTGTATGGTTACATACGACCCAAGCTGTTGTCTATACAGTTAAGCTAATGCAAAGCTATTCTCCTTGCAGAATGTTGACCTCTGGGAAAACAAACAGTTGAAATGTGATACTATATTAGAGAGTCGCTTGTTTACTTATCAGTTTTCAGGGGTCAAGAGTTCAGTTCTTGTTTGAATGACCTTTGCAAATCTCATCCTCTTGGCAAAGAAATGTCAGTGTAACATCCATTGGAGCACAAACCTCACCAACACCACCATGTAGTGGTTATATCTGAATCTTTATCTCTTTTCCCATTATCACCATCACTATCAAGTTCACCTATTTTTGGGTTGATAGGTAACCAGATCTCATCAAGTTTTTTATTTTTTTATATATCTTCAATGAACTGCAAACATTGAGTCCAGTAATGCAACAGAATATAAAATGAGTATGGAGAAAATATTGCTATTGTAGACAATAATATACTGCAATTTATGCGTAAAAGCGAAAAAAAAGAGGAAAAAAAAGAATGACTGTTTTCCGTCTACTGAACATGCAGGAAAGCAAACAAAACCTTCCCCAGGCAAACATATGGCAAAAGAATGCCAGAATGGAAATTAGGCCAGAGTTATAATAATATTTGTGGCCAGAAGCTTACAGAGGACGTCTGATACAAAGTTGGTAAATAAATGTATTTCTCAGGTAGGAAACCACTCAGGTATTATTTCATTCAAATGTATAGTTGCAGACTGTCGTCTCATTTGTTCTTCATACAGTATGTTTGTACACATGCTGAGCTGGTCACCTGGCCCAGAGGATTAGAATGCTAACCAGTTTACATTCTGCCCACAGCTTTTGAAATGATTCAATTTTCCTAATCTTGTTTAGCTTTAGAGTATGTGGCTTTGAGGCATCCTTTTTCAATCGTGAATCCTTTGAGGACATTTGCATATCTAAATTTTGTACTGAAATTCGGGACAGGCTCTGCTTTGCAGCCCTCTGAAAACCCCAAACTAAGAAGCAATGCTGGGTCAACCTGGAGGCTTAATATATGTTTGATGTGTAGAGATAGCCACCTGCTTTTTTCCTCTTACTCCGGTTTCTGAGAAATGCTAAACTCCCTCTTGATGTTAATAGGATAGTCTGCTATTCTTCATAATTCACATCTTCAGATGTGGAAGGACATTGAGTTTATTCCTCCCAAATGGATGACAAGAATAGTGTTTTTTTTATTTATTTTGTATGCATGTAAAATATATAATATTAAAGTTTTAGCCATGATACATATTTTGATGAGTATTTCAAAACTACGACAAAAGAAATACAAGTTACATTGTGTGTAAAGTTTCAGGAACATTACACTATATTTCTTCCCAAACATAGAAAATGTAATATTTAATTTTTCAAGAACTACTCCATAATCCACCAAACCATGTGGTTCTACCAAATAAAAGTATTTAAATTAATTGAACGGTCCCAACGATGTTGCAACAAAAGCACATTCATGTCCTTCATTGGTTTTTACTCACAGACACAGGCTTGCTGCAATTACCTGCAAGAGTTAAAGTGCACCGATCTGCAAAATAATTGTGAAGTGCTGAGAGGTATTCCATTCCAAGTGGTCCCCAATGAATTGAGTGTTAAGTCCTCATGGCACGGTGACGCAGAAGACATTTGCTCCTCAGATTTAGCCAGCAGGGAAGCAGCAGCAGACTAAATGAAACCAGATTGTCTCCTCGTATTTGTGCAACTGCTTGGTTTACAAAGTAAGCTACAACTATGCACCGTATCTGGAAAGATGGCTTCAATTGTAATGTAGTAATGTAGTAGATGCTGACAGTGAAAGAGTCAGTTTCTCAGCACTGTTTTTGCATGTGCATTTGTTTTTGTAAACAACAATACACACAAACTGAAACAAATCCTACAATGATATCAAAATGAAACATTATAAATATACACAAAAAAATCATAGTTTTGCAGGTTGACATTTGTTTTTTATGATGATGCCCAGCTATCTTTTTTAAAACACACTTGTTTAGTAAAGAATTACTTCAGTACCAGAAACAATTATTTTTAGTGATGAATAGTTATTCTGTCAATATTCTAAAATGCTACTTGTACTGAAAGCGAAAACAGGTTTTTATCAGAGGGACTTCTGTTGTAAAGGAAGCACGTCACAGAATATGAATATTGTTTCAGAGACTTTAAAATATGACATGAAAAAAAAAGATTATTCTTTCTAATCCAAAAAGACCATCTTGATCTCAGGGCTTGGATGCTCACTGTGAATCGAGTGAAAAAAAAAGTATTAAAAAGGGACAAATATCGCTTCTCCATTCGCTGCTAGATGTATGTGATAAAGCGAAATGTCAGCAAAAATACTAAAGCCGTATGTCAGCAGAGCCGGCTGACAGACGGGAGGGAAGAGGAAAAAATGTTCTATCATGTCCGACAAGGTGTTCTTTTTGAGATTTAAAGATCACTGCACAACTTTAAACATGTTTGTCACTTTTTACTCTGACGCAGGGAACTATCATGGGCTTCACAAGAACTTTATCGGCAAAGGCTCAAGGTAAGCGAGAGGGGAAAAAAAGTCCATTCCCATTTATCTTAGCCAGGTTCCCTTCAAAGGCAACAAATAAATTACAGTGTACATTTGATACAAATTGATTTCTTAACTCAAATAACAATGTTGTCCCCCCGGTCAGGGCCATGTGTCACTCAGTCGCCAGTCTGAGTGAAAGCCTCAATCTGTCTCTGTGATAGAAATAGGGCTGACACATCTCCACCAAGGAATGCTAATCACGCGGGCCTGGCCTGGCCCTTTGTGGGCAGGCCATGATAAGGAAAATCAGTTTCCCCTCCTGTCAGACAGTGGGGCCTGCGCCCTGATCGCTGTCTGGGAGGAAACAAGCCATGGGCCTGGAAGTTACTGTCCTAGTTGTTTTGTTGTCTCGGTGTAGCTACATGACGGAAGAGAGAGAGAAAGAGCGAGAGCTAGAGGGTGGGTCGGTGAAAGAGGTATGGAGAGTGAAAAAGAGCGAGAGAAATGGGAGGAAGACGGGAGGAAACGTGGATGGTGGAGGAGCGTGGGTGAAAGATAGAGATTGAGAAGAGGATGAAAGAAAGAGAAAACAAGAGGAGGAGAGACAGAGGGAGAGATCAGAACGGGTGCTGCGGTTTGAAAGCCTCGGTGGCAGCTGTAGCATCTGAGACGGAGCTGGAGTGAACCCCACTGAATATCTTGAGCCGATCTTATCAACGGCTGGGAGAAATGAGATATTGGCAGGAGCTGTTGAGTGCTCTCACAGCTGAGCAGGTTAATAGGGTTGGAAGGCAGGCCACAGGCTAATTGGATTTGCCGTGGCTTGATAAACAGTGGCAAGCCTTTTTTTGCCAGCCAAACATACAGGTCGACTTCACCACCCCACTCCAACCCCCCCCCCTCCAAAAGCCCACTTCTCCTCCAAACCCCCTCCATAACCACAACAACCTTAGAGAGAGAGACGGGGAGAGCAGAATGAAGGCTATTTTCTTCTCCTTATTCCCAGCAGGCCAGACTTGGAGGGTCTTTGTGTATCTGTGTGTGTGTGTGTGTGTGTGTGTGTGTGTGTGTGTGTGTGTGTGTGTGAGTGTGTGTGTGGTTCTCTGTATGTGTACATGTGTGAAAGAGAGAAAGCGAGAGAGAGAGAGACAGAGTTTGCCATCTACTGATTTTAATCAAATACCATTTAACCTGTCTGACCTCCAAGAGTCATCACACATGGCCAGATCAAGCAGGGTTGTTCTTCTCTCTTGCTCGGCATTAGAGCAGCGGGTGTAAAGAGGGTCTCTGTGTAGACTGTTATTTCAACACCTTTTCTCTTAGAAGAAATGCTGGTTTCCACATCAGCACCCTTTTTAATCTCAGATCAAAACAAGTATTATTTATTTGATAAGATCCAGTCAGAGCACCATGTTGGAGGAAAGCCTGTGGCTTCAAAAAGGATCAAAAGTCATTCTTGAGTTGAAAACCGACCAAACTTGTGTGCAGAGAATGGTTGTGCGTGTTGCAAGTTATGTTGACAAGTGTGACATGCAACACTCAAAGGGAAAAATGAAAAATGTGATGTGATTTCAGTTGGAATTTCAATAAGAAATTTATGCTTCCAATGTATGAAATGTCATCAAACGGACTTCGTTTCTGCAGTGACCACGTTTGACTTTCTGCTGTGAAACTGCTCATCTGGAGGTTTGTTTTTGTCTGAGCAACCATTAGCAAACATATAAGTGACACCCTACAAATGATCCAGGAAGATTGTTTACGTGCACAAACCTTTGCCCAGCGGGAAGCTCACATCAAAGACTACACTTCCCACTCTCCCGGTTAAAGGCCGTCCAATCAGCAATACAAAATCCATACGTCTTTGTTTGAGTGTACAAGGCAGAGGCTCCTCTGGCTAACTTTTGTTCCCACACTTGTTTTGATCATATTCTAGTAGGTGGCCAGTGTTTGATTCAGTATGTTTGTATATGTTTTTGCCAATGTGCTGTGTACACTTGCACTGAAGTGGGTTGTGGGTCTTATGTGGTGGAATTATTTGTACTTCGAGTGTGAGGGCGAGGAGGAAAGCGTACCCATCAAAATCTATTTACAAGGCGAGGGACTTTGAGGAGCAAGCGACACAGATAGATTCAATTTTTTTCTGTTTTTTTTTTCTTCATATTTGAAGGAATAGTACCCACTGTGAAACACCCTGGGGTGTCACACTGTCCTCATTTATATAAACAGCCCCAACCGGTGGATAACTCCTCTGCATACTTGGGTGTAGCCAGATTGGCTTAGTTAGTGAGCACCCCACACAAGACAACCCAAGGAAAAGTGTTTTGAAATAGAGGGGGGAGAAAGAGAGGACTGTACATCAGGCTGCCTCTGGATATCCTTTTGCGAAAAGGAAAACATCAAGGTCTGAGACAGCTTTGAAAGGAGAAACTAAAACAGTGATTGAAGTGGAAAAGGATGTTGGACGTCAACTGTTGGACAGACTGCATTTGGTAAAAGTTCACAAATTTGCAGATAAGCCCCAATGTAAACCCAGAGCGAACCAACCGAAGGAATGATAATGGCCTTCGGGGGACAGGCCGGCTACTATCTGTTTGTTAAGTTCATTTTGGGATGGATAGGTTTGTAACATTACTCTACCAAGGCCAATTTTACAGTGCGTGTATATTCTGTAGGAAAAATTATATCAGAGAGGGATAAGAGCACTGAAAAACAAGTCATAGTTTGCTGCTAGGGGTCCTACTAAATGGACACAGTATTTACATTATAGAAGGAAGAGAAAGTGAAAGACAGGAGATCGGAGTATGTCACAGAGGGAACAAAAAAAGAGAAAAGGAAAGGGGGCTAAGAAAGAGAGACAGACTCTTTCTTCATCTCTTTATCTCAACCACTGTGGGTGACTGTGGGGTTGGGAGGAAGGCATTTGGCATCAGCCGTCTCACAGACTGAATTCATCAGCCCCTATAACTTCAAGTTGCCCATAAAGAATTTATGAATCCCGGGATAGTAATCGGCTGCATCCATTTCCTGAAGAAGAAAGGACAACTGATGTCTGCTAAACAGCCCAAAGGGACTGACCTCCACTCCCATCTGATGGGTACAGAGGAGACACACACACACACACACACACACACACACACACACACACAGGCATATTCTATATGCAGATACTGCATGTTCAGAATGTGCGCGCACACACACACACACAAACATATAGATACGAACAACAAAGGCAAAGATAGAAATACTCCCACATATAACCTTTTCACACCCTGGACAGTTTGTTTTAGAAATGGTAACTACTGTAAAAATTGCTTTCTTTCTATGTGCCAAAAAACGCAGTCAACTAGTTTCCCTTAGTTTGAATGAGAAATTGTGGACTGCTACTGATAATCAATGTAGATAGACAAAGATAAACAAAGATAAACTATAATGTTGGGTTGAATATGTTGACAAAGTGCAAAGTTCTGGATTTGGGTTATTTGTTATATCACTTCCATGGATACCTTAAGTTGATTAAATAATTCTTCTGAGCATTTCTAATAAAAGTCAAGATAAAATATGGCTATAGCAGAAATATGTATGATGATATATTTGTTTGCTATAAATTCAACTCAATTCAAAGGTGCTTCATTGTCATACAAGAAAATAATTTATATCTCTAAAACAAGCTACTTCACATAATATTACATTCATCTTGATCCGTGCTTAAGAAAGATTTGGTCTCCATTAAAAGTTATACAATTGTTTATAACGTGTGCATTTCAGTTTGTATATATACCAAGCATACAAATATGCATGTTCGGCCTTTCTGCCCATCTCTCCCTCGCTTTGCAGCAGTAGGCAGCAGACAATTAGCACCAAGCAAGTTGTTTTTGGGCCCACAAGCTCCTCTAGGTTTGGGATCTGGCGCTGCATGAAGCGGACAGAACACAAGCGCCTTATCTGGCGTTGCCCGTGTTTTCACAGCTGACCATTCCCTTCTTTTTTTTCCCTCACTATCGTCTTTCAGGCTGTGCTCGGATTCCATTCCTCACACATCAGAACGGAGACATTCATCTTAAGGATGACATCTGTGGTGAATTTCTCAATAACCTAATAGTCATTCGGCACAGGAGGGGCTAAGGAGGGGGTTATGATGGTGGGGAATAGGGGATTATGACATATAAAATGCTAAAACCCTGCTAGGTGGGTGTGGGGCGGTTGCGCATAAAGTTCAAATTTGGTAATTCAAGCTAATGTGGTTTGTGGTTCTCCAGAGGCTGGACCATAATCCGTGGCATGATACATTCAAGTCCAGATATGTAATACATTTTACCAAGGCCATAGAGCATATAATATCATTAGCTTGCAGTTAACACAAGAATTCACGGGAGAAGCAAGTGTTTGTTTACTTCCCTCTAAAGAAACGGCTGTTAAAGCCAAAAGTAACACCAGACTTTACATTGTAGGAACGCGTGTCATGCACTGAAATGTCTATGTTGCTCTAACTACCATGGTAACACAGTGGATTGCATTTCTATGTTCTCACACCAGACATATCAATTTTCCAAGCATCGTCAAATTGCACACACAAATGACTATTCCTCAATTTATAGGGCTCTTAGTACTGTAAAGGGCCACACCTTGACACATTGTCAGACAAGAGTGTTTTATGAGAACTATCTGTTGCCCCGACACCTATGTGATTTGTATCTGCCATGATCCATATGGTGTGGATGATGTGCTTTGAAGAGGCCCATCAGTCAGTTAATCTAAAAGAAAATAGTAACTGCAGATATCTCTCTTCAAGACAAACCAAAGAGAGAGAGAGAGGGAGAGAGAGAGAGAGAGAGAGAGAGAGAGAGGGGGGGGGGATTCAAAGCAGAGCAAAATCAGCTCCTCTCAGAGATGGAGAGGGTGGTTTAGAGGGGGGATTAAAGCGCTCCCTCACTGTGGAGCCAGCTTTTATAAGGTACATCATATTACTTCAGCTTCACACTTCCATAGATATATCATCATCTGCCTCCCACCAAAGCCTGGCTGTTATGCCTGCGTATTCTGTCTCAAACAAGATTAATACTTACGCACTTAGTGTGTGAGGAAACATGGTGACAGTAAGCTGACAGTACCTACTGTATGTAAAGCTTATGCTCAATTCAATATCTTGTTTAATGTGTGACCCCGTGGATACCATACACTAATGCACCTCGACTCTGGACCAGCTTTACTGTATCAGTAGATAGAGTCAACAGGTAACGTAACTTATATGTAAAGTAACTATATCAGTTTTTTCTCTGTAGGGCTTCTAATGAACATAATATTGTATAATGTATTTGAAATAGCTTTATGCTATGTACTGCTATGTCTTTTGAAAAGTCATTGGATGCCCTTCACAAGAATATCGACAGATCAAACATGAGAGTCTGTAACTGCCACACAACTATACCGTACAATGTATTTACAGCAAGCTGTACAAAGAGGAGAGTCCAGCACAAGCTGTACCCTGGCCTTCAGACACACTTTTGGTCATGACTCAGTTCATCCCCCAACTGAATTGTGAAAGACCATTCTTTATTTTGCACTAATTAAAAAAAAAGAAACCCAACACAGGTGTAAAAAAAATATATAGATATTTAGTCTTTCATGTCAAGTCAGTGTCCTAGAGTAAGATTAAGGCTGCTGTGAACATGTTTGACTAGTCAGTTCACTGCCTGGGGAGAGTCCCCAGGCAAAATCCATACTCTGAGTCCAGGGCTGTCTTTAGAAGCAAGCCACGGAAATGATTAGTGCTGCTCAGCTGAAAGGCACAAAGGGGCCCGTTGGCCGGCCCTGAAAGTTTCAAAGTGAAACCGGTACACCTTGTGTCTGTGTTAATTGATCACAGGCACATTATCTTGCCTGTTCAAGGCTTAATTTGCCCTCTGAATCAACACCTTTTGTCGACTACTGCAGTCATTTGTTGGAAGGGGAAAAAAGAATAGCTACAGCTTAATCATTCCAAGCAGGTGTGAGTCCCAGCCAATTTTCTGCTCCCTTTTGTCATTTATTCTTCTCTTACAGGTTGCGTTTTCAGAACCCGTTTCATTACACAGAGAGGAATGCAGTGTCCTTTTTTCAATGTGAGGAATGCACATTATAGAAAGCAACACAGCAACGGAAAAGGCTACTGTTAGAATATGCTGTTTTGCAATAAATTAAAATATTTGTCTGAAAGGAGAAAGATATGATAGGGGTGGCCTGTTAAGAATACCAGTTCTGGTAAGTTTTAGAGGCCAAAAAGCACCAAGATCCAGTTTGTGCTTGTGTTTTTAAATAAATTATAGGTGTAAATAACATAAAGGCATTTTTTCTATACACAAATACAATCAGTATTTCAATAATAGGTATTTCTATTTAATCTATGCTTTTGACAATTCATGCATCAGTGCCCAGAAGATCAGGAATCCATGAATACATAAAGTCAGAAAAACAATATGACAAAGAGCAGCGTAATTTAAGAATAAATCTCTCATGTAGCTCAGTGACAACTATAATACATTTATACATTATTTGCAGCGATACATCTAAAACTTATATTATATTTGTGCCGTAAACAATGTTGAATGCTGGTACACAATGTGTGCTTTTCAAAGCTTTGTTGAAAGGATATGACTTATTTTCATTCAAAGTGAAATGGTATTGTCACCTTAGTGGAATATTGATGTGGTGGATAAGCCTTTGCAGTAAGTACCCAGAAGAATACACTTCAGACAACCAAACAAAAGTGCAGCTAACCTGACAGAGATAGGTTTGCCACAGTCATTTGATCCTAATTCATGACTTTTTCCTCTAGTTTGAGATGACGTGTTTACCCTGACGCACAGATCTTGCTGGCTTCTTGTTTATTATAATGATCTTAACTTTAGATATATGTTAGTATTGCAAGCTAAATTATAGGGGGGGAAAAGTTCAATTTAGCTTATAATAATTTATGAATGCATTTTAAATCTCATTTAAACCAGGCATTTTATTAGGGAATCCTTAAAGTGTTATCAGCTAAGGCAGACATCATTTACTTACAAATGTTGAGCCTGTGTTGTTTATCCTCCCTGTGCTTGATTCCTGCACGTCTTTATTGTAATATAAATGAATGGTGTTCCATGGGCCTTTGACAAGGTGTTAAATGCGTTTGAAAAAGTTACTCATAGCCTGATTATATATGACACGGTTTGCTGACTACAGTCGACAACTCACTATATGCATTTGCTTTGAGATAAGGACGGTATCAACACCGGGGTGTCTGTGCAATGAGGGTGATTAGAAGACATATAGTACAAACACTTCCATTTTGACTTCGGAAACCTTACCTCCACCCATTTGTAGCTGCACAAATCTATCACAGGAGGGCATCAGCTGAGGGAAATGTGTATTTCATTTCAGTTGCTGTCCCCATTCTTAATGGGTAGCCATCCAGAGAGAATGAAATGATTGATTTTTGTCATCCTGAATGAGGATAAATGAATCCATGAGGAGGAGGTGGAAGAGGAGTAGCAGGAGAAGGAAGGAGGGAAAGGGGGGCTTAGCTTTCTGTGCACGTCTGGCTAGACAGAAACTCAGCAAACCTGTACGGCAGTAACTGGGGGAAAAGAATACTATGTGTGTGTGTGTGTGTGTGTGTGTGTGTGTGTGTGTGTGTGTGTGCTTGCGCGCACTCTTCACTTGCGTGTTCACTTATACTTTGCTTCTTAGGTTACCTAATGAAATATTGATGGGAGATGTGGGAAGTGCGGGGGCTGGGTTGGCTGGGGGTTGGTGGTGGTGGTGTTGGAACTGTAACTGCTGCTTCCTGTAGCTTGGGACATCTCTGTCACTCTGGATCTCAGCGAGACAGCCCTGCCCTAATTTAATCTGACTTTGAATGAGTCTGTATCACAGGAGGTAAAGAATGTGAACTTACTGCACTGCAAAGAGGAGCAGAGAGAGAGAACGAGGGAGACAGGGGATGGCGGTGTTAAAATATACAGCTGAAACATTTCAAACGCATCACAATCAATATTTAACACCGCCTGTCAGAGATGTCTAATATATACTTTTTAAATGTGACAGAACAATGAGCTTACTGTACATACGACACAGCGGTGCCCAGGCTATTATAATGTTTGACTGATGTTATACTGCAAGCGTGACTCCGCTAATGGACTGAGATACATCCTGGGATTCTTTTCATGATTAGATGCAGCTTAGTAGTTTCTCAGGAAACGATAGCGAACTGTGAACTGTGTGACAGTGACGAGCTGCTCTACAGAGTGGCTGCAACATAATTACCTTCCTCTGACATCATTTAGTGTGTCCATCTCCCCACAAAACCCGAGGCAGAGGTCTTTTAATAACTATCATGAGTCACATTGTTTGAATTAAGAGGTTTTTTTTAGATTTGTCTTTGCTCTGTAATGTAAGGCTATAAAGGCAATGCATTTCCTTACTAATGATCTCTCAAAATCGCTGTGTCGGTAAAGGTATATTATGGCCAGAGTGGAGATCATCCAAAGCGTATTTATTCAAAGTGATCCCTTTTAGTTGTTGAAATAATGTAAAAAGTGTGTCTAAAGACAAACCATTGAGCTCAAGAGAAGGAAATGGGCTGAAAATGCTGTTTCATTACTCTTCCAAACTAACTTCATTTCATCAGCCAGTTTTCCAGTTTGCTGTGTTTTTAGCTGACATGTTTTATCCAGGTCCTTGGTTTCACTGTGTCTTAACAGCTGGATAAATGGGACTGCATGTGCCAGTAGTTTATGAGTTCCTAAGTAGAGCTGGGAATAATTGATGCCGCTCCTGTGAGTTCAACCAAAGGATATTGGGATGTTTTAATATATTCAAAATTTGTGCAAATGCAGAACACCATTTCCACTGAAATTACATATTATTGACCAGCCAAAAACTATTCTGAATAACATCCACAATAATTGCACAGCAAGTCACATGCAACTGCCAAACGAAATGAGAGACATGCTTGCGAAATGTGAACATGGTGTTTTGATTTGTTTGGCACCCAGAAATGCCAAAAAGTCATCTCAGTACTCATCCTAGCGGTGGAGACATCTAAATGTGCCAACCTGAGCAAAATTAGATCTTTGGGGAATGAGAGTGATTTTTATCTCCTCCATCATTCTGTGTGTAGCAAGCGTTTTGAATAATCTGCTAAAAATCTACTGGTACAAAGATTGTTTTATATTTCATTCTCAAGTGCTTCTCTATCTTAGCATGCCAATCGGAAAGCCTTTTAAGCTTCTCTTCAGGATAAACATATCTAACTCGTGCATTTTCACACACACATTCTTAGACATTCTTTTTTGAAAACCAACACACAAGAAAAATAGAATTAATAGTTTATATTTATCGGGTAGCAAAATCTTATCAGAGTGGCAAAATGTATTCAACAACAGTAAACACTGCGTTTTCTCCTTGCTATCTCTGCTAACATGATGACGGCTAGCCTGCACTAATCTTGTAAAGTCAACCTTTTAAAAGGAGAGAGGCGGCAGATGGGGCTGGGAGAAAAAGGGCTGGATGGACAGCTATGTACAGGTTTGTATCCGCACTAGGAGCTGCCCCTGTCCATATCCAATGTAAGGTTATAGGAATATCATAATCCCTCCTCTGAGCTCCTTTGCGCGGAAGATGATGACTAAATTTCCAGTGTCTTATCACACACTCCCAGACTGGAACTAGTACAAGAGGTTCTGAGGAAGGAACCCAGCATGAAAAGTGCTGGGGATGAGATGATCAGATTAGCGGTGGCTATTGGATTTGTTTGTGGTGGTTGCAATCGGAGCGAAGCAGGCGTTGTTCAAAATGCCCATGGAGATGCAAAGCCTTCAACGATCCTTTCACCCTTAAAAAAAAAAAAAATACTGTTCTTGGGGGGTTTTCAGGAGTGTAATATGGGGTGCTCCTGCAGGGGTAGGTGGGGGTTTGAGTTGAGGGAAAACAAATTTAACACTTCAGGGGCTTGGAGAGGGAGGGGGGGGGGGGGGGTTGTGTATTTTATCAGGTGGGTGGATTCTGGACTGCTTCACGCAGTGAGACAAGTGGGATTGACTGGCGGTATTCAGCAGGACGCAAGCTGGTTGAGTGTCGACGGCTGCCTGCGAGGCGGAGGCGGAGGATGTGGCGGTAGGCTCTTCAGAAACCTCACCTGAGGCACAGCGAGGCATTGTGGATTCTGGAGCCGCTCCTACACCATGCACACCATGTGATGGGCTGGATTGGGGAGGAGACAGCAGGCAGCTCTGCAGATGCCTCGGAGGAAGGCAGAAAAGTAGGGAGGGTTAAGATCGGGGGCGGGGAACTGGAGGGAAGCGAGAGTTGGCTGTTGTAGGGATGAGCTCCCCAAAACCCAGATAACAGTGCACAAGAACATGTGTCATTGTTCAATTAGAAAGGAGCAAGATCCAAGTAAAGGGATATTTCGTGAAGAAAATATGCCTTTCAGGTTTCAATGGCAGTATCAATCACTGTAATGACTGTAGGATAGATTCCTAATGATGATGAAGTAAATACTATACAATGTATTGAGGAATGGAGGCTATTTCAGAGGGACTTATTACTGGAGGCATGGGAAAAGATTTGTTTAGAGGACTTACTGGTTAGGAGCAAAAAATCCTGCAGTTACTTTAGTATTTAGTGCATTAAACACTTTAAGTGTTTTTTGTCTATATGTTTTGCTTTTTGGTGATATTTAAGAATATATATTGCTTGTATATGGTCATTTGAATCACCAAAGTATACAACTCATTGTCGAATCACATGTCTGCTACATTCAAATGCATGACTCCCTTAAGAATTCCAGTCTTGCAGGCTATTTTCCCACATGTTTAATTTTGTTAAGTGACGCAAACGGATGTCAATAACAGTCTGTACCACTTACCTTGAATACCTCATTTGGACAGCAGACAAAGACGTGGCTTTGCTTATGTGACATAATACGGTGGTGCACTTTGTACCCCTAAGCCAGGTCATTTCAATAGAGAGAAAGCCACTGAGTCAGCTTGGCGAGACAATGTCGATAAGGTAATGGCACAGATCAATACCAAAGATTTGGGCCAGATCTTAATTAAAGAAACAACTGCTGATACAAATGATGTTTTCAATGTATTGATATTGCGGGGGGCAAAGGGTGGGTTGGCTGTAGCGGAGAGGCTGATCAATGTACTTAACATTAGCATTCCCTTTCATCATGTACCAAGATCACTTAATTCTCCCTCTCTTGTTCTATCACTTTGTCATTCTCTCTCTCTCTCTCTCTCTCTCTCTCTCCCTCTCTCTCTCTAAACGCCTTTTCAGAACCATCTGAGGCAACCCACGTCCCATCCCCCACCTTACAAGGTGAACTTGAAGGTCTGCAAGGTTGTGCTTTTATGTGTCTCAACTTCCTGTGGTCATTGTGTGTAAACCCAGAAACAAATCAAAGACGCTGTTAAGACCAACATTACTCTGGCATCAAGTGTATGGAAATTGATTGTCTTTCACACACTTTATACACTTTAAATTACACAATGTTAATCTTTGGGAAAAGCTATTTCTCTTTCTTCAATGTACAGGTTAATGATGTCAAATCATTGAAAGGGAATTTCTTGATCACTCATATGGAATTTTATCTTTTCTTTGTAGTGTTCCCTTGTGTATTGTTCTTTGGAAGATCAGGTTGAAAGGAGGAGCTTGTCATGACTTAGAAAAATGAACAAAAACCAACCCCCACATTGTAAATTCCTTATGCAGAAACCAAGACAAGAGAGCCTCTGTTGTCTCCAGGCAACAGTGAAAAACATAAAAAAAAAAAAAAAACTTCAGACACTGTAGCCTCTTGTGAATGGTAAAACAATAATTATTAAAAGGGAAGCTGAATTGATGGATCCCATTAAAGCTAACACAAAGTCTCCAGAGGCCTAGCAGCACAAACAGTCCAAAGTCAATAGTGTGATTCCCCAGGTATCCCTGACCAGGACCCAGTTTAAAGAGACATCAATCTGGGATGTCAGTTCCCAGCTAATGAAGCTACAGCAGATCAATATTCAGGATACAACTACTACCTTAAATGAAGTACTAATGCTTGTGGAGGTCTCACAATATGGGCTTCCCACAGAGTTTCTGCTTAACTGACAGTCTGTTTAAATTGTCATCAGTTGCTATAAAATCTGGTTAAATCTGCATGTATGTTACGTTACCTATCCAGGTATGATTTATGTATTTGAGAATTAAGCTACCATTTACCTGAAGAACAATGAGTTTGAATCCATCTCTTTCCTGCTGCTCTGAAATATCAATTTTCAAAATAAAATTCAGAAAACAAAAAATGGGTCAACTTCTAATACTGTAACAAAGTTCACAGTCAAGATTGTTTTGTTGGGATTCATCATGTTATCTGTATAACACATGCTGCTAACTGTCACAGATACATTTTAAGCATTACACTATCTTTCCTCAACATACTAAGATAGATTGTTAATGGCGAATCATTGTAGACTTTTCAACCCACTTGTGCAACCACTTTAGGTGAAAAAATGAATAAATGTGATGAGCAAATGAATAATGTATAATTGGAAGCCTTGCTATTCCTTTGTGACATGCACATTCAGTCCAAAAGCTCAGATTTTTTTTAACAGTCTTATTTGAACCTTTTCTCTCATTCTTTTATTTTATGCATCACATGTTAATGCTACTGAAAGTTTCATCATTCCCTTCCATTATCCTAATGCATGTGATATGTGAAAGCTCCTTGAATCATGTATTAGGGCATTGTGCGATGTAAAACAGACACTGAATCAGACTATTTTGGGGGGTAACAAAGGCATTTGTCTTTGAACTCAGCTGATGCTTCCAAAAAAAGAGACACTCTTTTAGTGTTATAAAGTGTAAAAACTCTCAACATATCTTTTCTTTTACTAATTGTATCAATGTTTGTTGAATGCATAACATATATCACATACATTATATGGCTGAAAAACACAATGCAATATACTGTATATAACATATATACTATATATATATATATATATAGAGAGAGAGAGAGAGAGAGAGAGAGAGAGAGAGAGAGAGAGAGAGAGAGACAAAATCCAGTTTGCTGCTAGAGAAAAAAATATAATGAGAAAAGACACACATTTTCCCCCAAACTAAATATTCTGCACAAAGTAACAAAACAATGAGATTAAAGCATCCAACACATTTTTTTAAATCAAATGCATTTCACACTAAATAACTGAAAGCAGTGTAGTGGATGTACTAGCTCAATCATTACCAGTTAATAGGGGGCTAGGTGTGGTAGAGGATTGACTGACACTCTAATACTGAAATAATTTCCACTTTTCCCACCACCTCCCCCTCAGAAGCAGGGAATTAGTATTATCACATCAAAGGCTTCCTTTAAATGGGTATAAAAATCATTTAAACAGACAGTGGCGGTGATTATTCAAACTAGGTTATTTGCCAGGGTGTGTATGTAATACGGCATCGTCGTCAAGACAACTTCATTTCCCACTAAATTGCTGTCTGTCACCAGAATAAGTAAATTTGCCACTGTTTTATCAGCATCATTGTGTCAAGTTAGGCGAATACATCAAACAGTCCATCTGATCAACAGGAAATGAACACACAGTGAATAATGCAATGACTGAAAGGAAAGCGGATTGGTCTGTTGATGTGCCGAATGTAAATTTCCCCCATGGTTTTTTTTCCATCTTAAAAGCATAAAAAAAGCTCCGTCTTCAACTGAAATGTCGGCTTATCATAGTGACTCTATGACTGTATTTATTACCCCTTACCTCAGAGGCCTGACAGATAAATTGAAAATGCATAATGATTAAGAAGCAAATGTGCACAAACATATGGGTTAACACAGGTATATATGGAAGGCCGGCTATTTGCTACCATATTGATACAGTGACGTCATGCAGTTTTTCTGATGCCAAAACAAGCTTTTGGCTCATACTTAGGAACAATAATATCATATTTCACCAGCTTAAACATATAACCATATACAAGTTATAAATATAAAATTTACTGCAAAAAAATAAAATGTCTACCTCATAAAACCATTTAAATGTACAAATATACCATCCACTAAGGTCAATTTCATTTAGGCTGTTAAAATGTTTTAACATAAAAGACTGTTCTGTAATGTAATGGAGCCCACATTTTATTGTATTAGGGTGAGGACTTGCCAATGTTGCAAATTAACAGAATAATAGAAAGGTTAAACAAAGTCTTGAACACGTAATATGCTACCTTACCTTCAACATTTAAATATGAGCTCAGTGGGATCTTTTAACCACAGGAATCCAACACGTTGAAATTACCTTTTCTTAAACTCAAGAGAGAATTGTGACACTCCCCAAAAGATTGGACGAGAGAGAGAAGGAGAGAAAGAGGCAGAGGCAGAATAAGAGGAAAAAAAAAACATAATGGAGTTTGGAGGTCTTTTGTGGAGCTGATATTGTCTCTTAGTTTGATGTTTGCCTCCAGGATAAAAAAAGCTCCTCTGGAGTAACAATATACACCAAAATAAAGAATTGAGCTTGAAAGAAAAAGGGACAACAGCAATAACGGAACAATGGTGCACAATGGCAGGTATTTAACTGCCTTAGGAGAAGAGGGATGGGTTTACGGTCATGTCTCCCAGAATAACGCCTCACAACTAAGGTCATAAGAAATGTTTCCTGGCTTTTGAAAACCTGCCTGGATTCATTATATTTTGAGGGGATCGGGCCAGAGATTCATGAACGGCGGTTTAACCCCCCCAATTAGTCAAAGTCCCTCTGAGGCATTCTCTATCTTGTGTTGATACATGAGGCTACGGTGACGAACCTGCCCCGGGGTTAGGTGATTCAACTCCAAAGTGAGTTCAAAGCACTCTTGTTAAACTTGGAACACAATACCATGCTGCCGAGGGTATAGGTACACCCTGAACAGGCAGCGATGGCTGAACACCTGAAAACTATAGAAGGATGAGGGCATCACGTCATCATCGTCCTCAATGTTTAACTGACACCAATGATTGTATGACAATGATTAGACAAGCCAAAAACAGCAAACAACAGTTAGGTTATACAATACAAATAAATAAAAAAATGTTGTCTTAGAAAAACACATGTTTTCTAAGACAGCTCCCACATATATCATAAATGGCTGCACTTTAGAAAGAATTCCCACTGTTATTACTTAATATTACAAGTAATACTAGGGTTGCCTACACACATGGTCGTTATAGAGCTTCAGTGTAAAATGCCCAAAGTCTAGAGAGTCACAGGTCTTGTTTCTGCCTTGACAAATAGGAGTAGTACTCTAGTTTTATTCCACTCAAATATTACCTTCTGTCCGCTGCAACGTGATCTCAGAGAAATAGCATTGTGAAATGACTACAACCTGCAGCACTACATGGTGGTGTCAAATAGAAATAACATGTTATTGACATTTGACTGGCTGATAACAAATGTTGTAAGGGTTAACAGGCGGTCAACACAGTGTAATTATTAGGATTATTGAACCTTACACTGAAAACATTATGCTTCGCGATAAACTAGGGGTCCTAGACAGACAGTCCTTGGACTGAAGTCCTGAAACAGCAGCTTCCTCTATTGCAGGATGAGGATTGCATGCCATGCCTATAGCTACCTTTAATGGTTATGACTGTCTTGCCATTACTTTAACCATGAACACAATGGTTACCTAATCATAATTTAATATGTTTTATAGCCTAAATTTGACAGTAAGTTTTGGGTTCTTTTGGAAGGCACTGACAAATAACCAGTTTTGTCATTTAGGGAAGGCAGACCTTGGTGTTCAGAGATATAAGAGAATATATGGCCATTTTGCTCTCATCTCTCCGTAACAGAAAGATTAAACAATTCCTCAATTCCAGCGGAACTGGCCCAAGTCTAATCCCATTTTTCATTCCTCACAATTCTCTAATAGAGATGTCTGGAGAGTGGACATTTTTGCCATTCAAAACTGCTTTTTATTTATCTATATCTCAAAGCTTTCTACTCATCAGTGAGTAATTTCAGACTGTTTCAAGACAATAGGTGAGAGAATAAGAAACATCGCCTGGAGCAAATAAAGAAAGTGGTGGAAAGAGAAAATAGAAAAAAAAAAAACATATAAAGTATAAGGGGGCACACTGAAGAATGCAAGGAAGATAAATAAGACAGATACTTTGTTTCATTGTCAGTGGCACTCCGGGGTTATTTGAAGCACTTATTTATGCACTGTAAGCAGAACAATACCGGCAAGCAGAAATGATTAAATACAGACTCTTCAAGCAATAGACATCTCATTGTGGTGGGCCCTGGCTTGCCACTGGGCCAGCTTGATAAAAGCACTATGAGCTGATAGCTGATACAATTTGCCAGCCGATTTGAATGGGAGAGGCTGGGAGGAAGGGGCTGCGGCTCAGTTGGTCGGTCTCTGACAGCCTGTATAAGCTATAATAAAATCATTAGAATGTAAATGCTTTATTGCAAAATAAGAGCCTCAAGCTAGGGTGACATTATCTGCCGCCACCCGAATGAAAGTGCCGATTAGCATTCCCTGATTCAATGATAGAGGCAACTTATCTTTATTAAAAAAATTTCCAATCGAGTCTTCATTTTTCATGATTGAGTTTTAAGCAAATGTAATATCCAGTTCAGTTTGTGTATGAAATGGGTGGCAGGGGGAGCAGGATGCCCCAGAAATAATTAGTGTACACATTTCTTCCCTACATGTGTTTCATAACCAACAAATTGGATTTCATATTTGACGTGTCACTATCTAATACATTTGCATGAAAATATGTGGCTGAGTTTACAGAATAATTACTGAAAGTGTACACCTCTTTAACATGTGTCTCATAAAAATGAAATTTGATTTGTTTGAATGTGACTATCACGGTGTTGCCAAATAATTGTTGTGGAATATGAGGGTTAGACTCTGACTTGATTTAGATGTTCATATTCGTGACACGCACACATTTTCAGCTGAGTCTTTAAGCAGGCCATTGCTTAGTAGGCAGACAGTCAATTCTTATGCAAATAGCCTGGTACTGAGTACGGGATATAATATGCTGTAGATCAAATGTCACACTGGGAGTAAGAGTCTGTGTGATATAAAAATGGCTGACTTACATATTGTTCTGTAATATATGCGTCCTAATTTGATATTCCTATTTAATCTTTTAGATGTAATTCCTCCAAATGTACAGCTGTATAGGAAAGCTGGTGACACACAAGATATCCTCTGAGTTGTTTGTAACACGTCAGACCTGTATCTTGTGCCATTAGGATATTTTATCCCCAACCCTGGCTTATCTTGTCTATTTGCAGACATTTGGTGATAAAGTCTGTAAATTAGGAAGTGAATCATTAAAAAAACAGTTTTAATTTGGCATAAAGTAAGGAGCAAACAATTACTATAGAAAAATGGTTTTAATGTACAGAATAAACTGTGTAAGAGGACAAAAAAAAATAATGACGAGGAGACTGAAAGAACATTTTCATCCAATACAAATATGCAAATATCATTTTCATAAGTGAGAGGGAATAAATTAACTATAAACAACTGCCTATAGAAGTTAAATATTTTTTGTGAAATCATGCATTTTCAACTGCAGGTCCTTGGAAGGGACCATGTGAACTTGAGGACATGTCTCTGGGGTAGCTTCTGCCTAGCTCACACGGAGCCCTTTAACCATCAGCGTTGTGCTGAAGAACACCAATACAGCTTGACTCTAACAGAGCCAAAGAGACACCTTCCACACAGACAAGAAAACGTGTTGCTCTCAATTGCAGTCAATGTCAAGGTTTTCACACAGAACATCCAAGATGCGTGCTTGGGAGTGCTATTGTTAAGAGCTCAGGGTAGTCCGACACAATGCAGTTGTTATGGTGCACCCAGAGGATTTGCAGTGGAGTTCATGTGCCCCCTCTTATAGGAATCACCAGGTCATACATCTTGTGGAGTAAATTCAAAATCCCAGACCTCTGCCCCATTCATTGAAGACAAAAGGGGGGACACAAATTGGTCCAAAAACAGTGTAAAAAGAAAAGCTTACATTAAGCTCAAGGGGACTCAAGGGACCCAGGCCAATCGTTGTATGCGAAGAAGAATGGTGGTGGAGCTAGGGACCGGGCACCAGTAGATAAATCACTGCCATCATGCAGATTTACTGTGTTGGAGTGAAAAGATAAATGTGTAGAAGGGGTGTGTGTCAGAACCCACGTTGCAGGGCCACACGGTAATTCTGGGTCAGTAATTGAACTCTACTATAATTATCCTGAGGAGATAATATTAACTTATAGTCTTTGCGTGAGAAAGAAGCTGGTTCATAATTCATTTGCTGGGTAGGGTGATGGTGCTGGATGGCGCTCTCTCTCACTGTCCCTCTCTCTCTCTCTCTCTCTCTCTCTCTCTCTCTCTTCCCCTTCGCCTGCATTGTGTTACTGAAATATGACGGCTCCATTTTTATCCTGTCACAATGACAACTGATGGGCTTATTTTCCTGTGGCCCCGGGGGATGATGAAATAGTAAGCAAACATTCTTTCTCAGGAGGAGAAGGGTGCTCCATCATAGTGGCTGGGGCCGCCACCACCGCTTGTGTTGTGTGGCAATAACAGGAGGTTATGGGATACAATACACTTGGCCTCCTCCTCAGAGGGCCTATGCAGTACACTGTCGCTTCTACGCAGTTTCTTTAGTTTCTTTAGTGTCGCTTCTTGCGATTCACAACACTGACTTCACTTTATAAAGCATTCTATATTTGGTGAGTTTAAACACTTTCTTCAAATTGTGCAGTCTGGATTATATTTAATTTGTGTTATGTCTTTATTTCATGTTTGCACTTTGACTGTTGCGACAAATGTGGTGAATGTTAAAGTTTGCATAGAGAACTTAAACATTTACCACATTTGTTGCAACATATCTACATTAGTCTTGTATCACTTTATCTATTTCACAAACTCCTTGTAAATTAACTAGGTGTCAATTTCACATGTTAAAATTGATGTCACGGCCAAGTCTAGCTGATTTATAGAGAGGCTTCTTGTAAAAACCTGACACCCAAGGGCCCATTATTTACACCAAGCAGCACTCCTTCAGCCTCCGCCGCTGTAAGCGAAGGTACCGGGGCAAGGTTGCGACATTTACAATAGGTCAAAATAACACTGCCACTCGGCTCTCGCTGCCTGACAATATCACATTCATCTCATTTGAATAACGAGCAATATTGATGGACATTAGCTGAGAGAATGAGGCTGCAGGCACCTCAGGGGGCTGAACACTGTCAGCTCTTATTTTCCCGGCCAGTTTGTTAACCAACTGTGTGAAGCAGTGGCAGCAATAACAGCGATAAGAGCAGTCCTCCAGTCGCGCTGCTGCTGCTACTCCAGAGTAAACACCATCAGACCCCAGTTTATCACCATGCTAACTGGATTTAGACAAAGACCTACAACAGCAGCTTGCGCAGATATCCAATGACAACAATCAAACATTATAACAGGTCTCGTTGTGTGCGCCGTCATTTCCATTGTTGATTTTCAAAAGGAGTTATTTTGAATTATAAATACACAGCTCTAATCCTCATTACTCCATCTTTACGGTTGGTGGAATGTAGCTGCTTGCTGGAACACCCACCTTGGTGTCTTGTCAAGTCACAGCCAGCGGGGGCTTTTGTCTCCTTGCTGTAAAGAGAAATGACAGTGTAATGTGATTTGCAGGCAATCGCTTCAGCTCAATTAAATTAAGCCCCCAATAATCCATGATGAATGCACACCTACGCCAGTCATTAGGATTGAAAACAAAATATGGGCTTATCATATCAAGGCACCATGGAGGGAGCGCACCCTTTAATAGATGTGCTGATTCATTTAGTAATTCATGTCACAGTGTGTAATTCGTCCAATGTCTGTTGGCTGCTAATGACAAGTGAGCCTCTCAAAATGCCTGTTTAACCAAATCCAAGAAAAAAACTGACTGGGAGGCAAACCACCAACACACATAATACTCAGCATGTTACAGCAATATTAAATCGTGGCATTTAGACTTAAAGCTAATTTCATTTTGGAGAACATTTATCAAACACACTGCACTCTTCTGAATATAACATTAAAATAATCCAAAAAAGAAAGAAAATTGAATGATGTAGCGAGGAAAGGATTTTGACAACTTTCTCTTTTCTTCTGGATGAATTGTGGACAAGTTGATTTCAAACATGGCTAAAGAGGAAACCGGGGCAGTCGCGACTGCTCAGCCACTACATTTTGATTGACAGTGTCATATTTGTAAGAGGGTTATGAACCACAAAACAAGGGTTAAAGGGAAATTGACCCAGCCGTTGACGGGTGACTGATACATTGAGCTGGAGGTCTTTAATCTTGCTGCTGAGCTTACATGAAGCTTATATAACAAATTACAATGCCTACAGGGTAATACATCACCTGATGGATCTCCTTCTGCTTGTCTGTCCTCTCTCCTCCTTTTCTTTCCATGAGAGAGCTGGTAGATTCACTGGAATATAGGTTACAGGTACTGTGTTCTCTGAATATCATCAAGATGGATGATCTGTCAAGTGTGACTAAATTGTAAAGCTGTATTTAGAGATCTAATATTACTTTAAATAAGTTACACACAGTTATCTTAGACTCACATTGGATTAGCATAGATTAAAAATGCATCTTTATTGGATGAGTTTGTGACTGACTTTTAAAGAAAATATAAACACTTTAATATTAAAATTTACTAAAAGTGTTTGGACATCAGCAAACAATCATTGAAACAAATAAGTATATTGTAAATTAAATAGTCAATAAACTAAACATATTTTTCGCCACATAAAATAAATTATATTTAGCCCCAGTGTCTCTTCCCCTTTGCACTCATCTTACAATAATGTCCCTGAGCTCACAAAGGACCCCGTTTCTTTTTAGACATGTCAACTAATCAGCTCAGAAATTCCATAATATAGAATAGTGCAATATTTGTTTTTAAACTGAGGTAAAACCTTGAACTAACTGCTATGAACCTGATCCTTTAAATGTTTTGGCTATACAGCAATATGTGTGTGTTCACTTTGACTTGGTTCTCAACCAAAATACCAGGCTGTACAGTATCCATCGCACCAGGTCCCAACACCGTCATTTCCCTTCTGAATCCCTGGCATCAGACACTGAGATATATACTGTTGATAACAGAGACCTTGTCTGCCTTAAACCATGTCCTGGCTGCACCTGGCGAATGATAAAATGTATGACTTCTCCGATAAGCCCACAAGTAGAACAACACTGTCCAGGTGCAGATTATTGGCGAGGTATAAGCCTCGTCTTGGTATGCAGAAGGAGGCAGATCCTTCCGATAGCTCTGCAAAAGGGATTCAACTTCAGCACCCCAGCTTTAGATGTATTCCGCTGTTCTGATCTCCTCAGACTAGTGTGAGGTCAGAGGTAAGCTCTAACTGCACTACGGTTTGCAATATACTGTCAGGATGTCAAGGTTTGATCACTGTTAGTGCGATTTTCTCAAATATCACAAATGTCTGTGCACTCAAACTCTGTAATTACAAAAAAAAAAAATATATATATATATATATATATATATACACATCCCCATCACATAGTACAAGCTTCACAGCTATTGCACCATTAAAAAGGTTGGATCACACAACGTGCAAGTAAGAAGTTTAACTCCATTCACAGCTCAACAAAGGTTAGAAAGTTACTTGTGAATATGGAGACCTTAACTGCCATGCTCCATGCTCCCAAAGCATCTTTAAACAGAAGTACTGGTCTCGGATCATAATATCTCAAACAGTAATTGGTGGTCCTGGTTCAGGGTCATGCAGTCAGCAAACCTACAAGCGAATAGAGCTGTCTGAAGCTGCTCTGGCAGTCTGGCTAATCAGGCGTTACCCACAGCCAATCCAAGTGCATCTTAAAGTGGATGACAGAGGCATCTTAAGTTTATGTTACCTGGGGACAAAAGCAATCAATATAAAGAAACTGTTTTAGATTGTGAATCTATAGCTATGTTAGTTTTAAAAATGTTGAGTTGAATGTAGCATTTCGGTGTTCCCAGCTTTCCCTCAGGCTTTTAAATATAAAAGATAACTTTTCTCAGGACACAAAACTCATAAGATACGTATGGGAACTGATTAAATATATCTATATCTACAAAGATAGAGTTTAATATAGGTAACACATATCTAAAAACAATGATATCCCAAGATAGCCGAGAGTATATGATGCACCATGTCATGCCAGTTCCTAAGCATTTACAGATGTGTGTTGCCTGTAAAAGACTGTGTGTGTGTAAATGTGTTTATCACGTGGCTGTCTGCAGCTCTTCCTTCCATTAGGTCATTTGAGGATATCAAAATGTCAACTTAAGGAAACAATCTTATCAATACCCAGTTCAAAATTGGAACTCACAATTGTAAATTGCTACAATTTTATAAGAGCCAGTTATTCATTAAACAAAATAAAATTTTGTGTATTTTGTTTGAATTTACTTAAACATGCACACTGTCATGAAAAAAGTAGAAGGTTAAAATCGAAATAAAATGTGAAATACGTTACTTGAATTCCTTTAATGTTGCTGTGTTGTACAACAATATTATTTTGGTCAGCAGACAAAGGCCCACATCTCTTGAAACCAAAGCTCCCTCCCACCCAAGCACAAGGATGCCCGGGACCATCTCTCTTACCCCCGTCTCTCAACAGCTTTTCAGAGGTCTAAGTATAAAATAGCGAGGTGCACTAACAGTATCTGTCCATTGCAGGATACATATAGAGGGTACGTGGGGAGGCTCAGGTAAGAACTTGCATCAATCTGTCACTCACTTCCCTCGGGGCGATAAGAGAAATTCCAACAGAGAGATAACGCTGGACATTCAACTTAATTCCGAAGGAGGAACTTTTCATCAGTGGGTCACATATTAGCTTTCAGAAAAATGGAGTGCTGCGAATTTCTCCCCCCCCCCCCCCTCCCCCTTTTTCTTGCATTGCACAGTCAAAGTATAAGGATGACATCGTGAACCCAAGTGCTTACAATTCCAAAGCAAACATGTAGTTTTGAAAACTGGTCTCCCTATATTTTTCTATCACCAATTTTTTCAATCACCATGTTTCCTCACTTGAAACAAACTTGTTAGATAACAGTGACCAGACCCTTGGTAGTATCTCCTATGTGATGGGCACAAACATAACAAACAGTGTAAGAAGTTTTGAGGTCAACCAAAGTCTCCTTCAGGCTCTGCTTGGTTTTCTGCAGGGATGCTCTGCATCTGTCAGACGATCTGAAATAACATTATACAGAACAGAAGTTGCTTTGATCGTCATTTTTGCAGACAAAAAATTGTTTTAGTCAGCTTTAGTAAATTCATGTCATTTTGCAAGCTGTGGGAGCTAAGGTGTGGTATTTTTGTCAAAACTCCTGTAGAAGCAACTGAGATGCAGCATGCAGAAAAAGAGGGGATATTGTACCACTAATTTGGGCATACATGGCTCTGTTTAAAGTTCAAAATGTCAACTAATTTGATTTCATGAGGCACAGCTGGCGGCAAATTAAGTGCTAATCATTCACAAATCCTTCTCAGTCATACATATTATCCCAGAAACATGAAAATCCTCACAGCTGAAGGATTGCTGTTCGTGTTTTAGTTTAGTTTAGTTAAAAAATAAAAGATTAATCATTTTATTGACATTTGTTCCAATCGGTTAAAAGAAAGAGCATATGCCTTTTTATATTTATGGAGTTTGTTTGTTTTACCGCATTGATAGAGAACAGTAATACAATTTTTTTTTAAAACACACTGAAGTATGCTATTCTGTAAAATGTTTACACTCCATTGCACTTCACAAAATTGTCTCTTTCAGGATAAACATATTATTCTGCACACATGCAGTGAATTAATGTTTAACATCATAAAAAAAAAAATCTGCCAACCCATCCCTGAGTATCCTTAAGGTGTATATGGCAAAGACTCTGCAAAAGAAAAAAAAGAAGGCAGTGAGAAAAAACTGACATTGTCATGCGGAAGACAAGCCGTACTATACGGAGACAATTGATTAGCTCCGTAGTGCAGCAATAGCCCTTACTCAGCTGGGGTTGTGTGTAAGTGCTAGTCTGGCTGGTTTTATTTTGGAAGGATCATATGGATCAATACGACATGGCACATTTAGGAGACCCCTACACCATACCCTGGGACTAGAGAGGCAAGAACGGAGCCCCTCGCTGCACCACCACCCCTTTCTTTTGCTGATTGGAGGGGGGTTGGGGCAGTGACAATAAAAGCTGTCCATACTCCATACTCTTGTTCAAGTGCATGACCAACCAAAAGGGTTTTCTGATTGTGAATCTTTTATTTGGTATTTCTGTGTGGCACTTGTCTCTCAGGTTTTCACAAATGATGTTTATTGCCATAGTAAGTCAGATACAAAATATAACTTTTGACCTGGGATTTAATGACTGTTTTTTTGTGTTAGTTTCCTTGCAGGGCTTCTAACATCAAGATGTCCCCCTGCAAACAAAGACTTATGGGCAGGTGGGGAGGTGAGATAAACACAATCAAAAGTGACAGCAGAAATATACTGTTGTTGTTTGAGATCCATTACTCAGTATTATTTTGGAGGAAATTGGCAACACAATGATTCACAAAAAAAATAAGTAGAAAAGAAAACTGCCTGTGATACACATATACATAAATTGCAAGCTTGACTTTGTTAGCATATAGTGCCTCATATATATTGTCCCATACGAAACACAAGAAAATTTGGAGTTTTAAAAAATAGTGTAAACATGACATGCTTAATCTGTCCGTTTGTACACAAAACATGTATTTATTCTCGACTCAATTTGACAATTTTGGTTAGCACCTCAATAACACATTAAAACATAACACCTTTAATAGCCACTATGGTGCACATGCTGTGTCATTTAAAAGACTTGAATGACTCATTTAGAGCACAAAACACAAAGGGGGACCACAATTAAAAGCCCATAGTACTAGTAAAAGCTGCTGGGGGCTGAAATTAGACTTGGCACAAGGGTAATACATTTTCATTGGGGTCACCACTGCTACAGAGGCCTCGCTAATATATTTCTTTATCTTTTCAACTGTGTTAAAAACAGCTGTTTGGGGCTGTCGCAGATAATTCAAGTAAAGGTTTTTTTGTCTATGTGGGCAAGCAGGGAGACAATGGAGACCCATCGATTGGAAGGGGGCTCGACATCCTGGCTTCTTGTCAGCTGAATAAAAAGACCATTACCCCTTCAGCTCTGGTTTGATATACACCACCAGGGAAGAAAGAATTAGGACTTTTACTTCCTGCCCCATCAACCCATTTCTTCCTTTTTTTCCCTCCTTTCTTTCTTTTTTTTGTTTCTTTCTCTTCAGTTTGTCCTATAATCATCGCAATCTTTTCTACATTACCAGACTGAGTTTGTGAAACAATAGAGTGAGGCTAATAACTTTTCCTGGAGCGGCAGTTTTTTGCCAAGGGGAAGAAAAGGGGAAGGAGCGTGATGATAAAAGGACGATGGCCTCGGTCAAAGGTCAGCCGCTGTGATCTTATTGTCGTTCCTTTTGGCCCTTTAAAGAAGAGACCTCTGTATTTCATTACCTTGGGAAGGAATTTAACCTATTTCTCTGAAAGGTTTCAAATAAATGAAGACCGTTAAGATCTGTGAAGACAAGGAATGATGTACAAACGCATAAACTTTGTTCATGTAATGTGTTGTTTGGCTGGATGCTGTGGTTAATAACTCAGGGGATTAAACATTTTTAAATTAAAGGATTTCCATCATTTTCCAGCCATGAGCCCCGTTGACTGAATTAATTCTTCAAACCGTCTTACTCACAATCAATATGAAAGGCCTAACTCTAAACAAAATGTAACCTTAAGGGTAATCCTGTACCTTGTAATGCTGTATGAGTATCAGTTATGCATCAAAACGCAGAGTGAGCCCCCTACTTAGTTATGGATCATGGCTCGGATTTAAGTTGATATCTTTCCCCTCACACTCTATCCCCCCCCTTCATCGCCAATTTGATTAATACACTCCAATTTTCTGAGAGATACTTTTTTTTTTTACAAAGAAGAGATCCATTTCGCCCGCAAAATCGAAAGTTAGAAGCCACGGCATAATTGATGACCTCCCGGGACAAACGCTCTCATATTTATCACCACCTGACCTTTCCTCTGATCTCATCCATCATAAATTAAAGTTGTACAGCGGTGGCGTGGCCCTCGCTCCTCTCTCAGCACAACCTTTTGTCCAGAGGTCCTCTCCTCCGCATCATTTGGAGCTGTTGGAAGGGAGCAGCTTTAAAACCTGCAGTTCAGCACCTCTGCTGTTCAGGGCAGATGGTCATCACTGAAAGCATCTGTCAAACTCAGGCCCCCTCACTAGTGGCCAACCGGGTTCTTCTCTTCCCTTCTTGCTCTTCTCCTCCTCCTCTTTTCTTTGGTCTTGTCCATTTCCTTTCTTTATCATCTTAGCATTTATTGTCCTATAACATCTTTTTTTCTTTTCTTTTATCTGGCTCTTTCTGTCAATGCCTTTTTTCTCCTAGTCATGTTTGCTCAGGTTCATGTTCATGCTAGTTTTACATGAAATGATGCACTGCTGACTCACATCTGTCACAGTCGGTAATTAACAACCCTGCTTAGAGAACATATACTCACACACACAAAGGAAAACAAATACAGTAAAGTGAGAGAGAAGACAGACGAGAGGTTGAAATTGTTTACAGATTAAATTTTAAATTTACCTCAACAGTAAAAAACACACAGGCTGAAAAGTACAAACAGTAATAAGTTTAATGAATAGGCAGATTTGTAACGTAAGTATCTTCACTCATAATAGCAGCTGTCTTCTGAGCATAATTAATACTGCTGGTTCACTTTGCTGACATGTCTCTGAAGCGTCAGAGTCAAAATTGCATCTCTCTAACTTCTCCCTTTCTCCCTCTAAAGAGACCCCCTCACACACACACACACACACACACACACACACACACACACACACACACACACACACACACACACACACACACACACACCATCCCCTTACTAAAGGCAGCTATTAATATTGATGAGAGGTAGGGCATTAATGTTAAAACTGAGCTTTGGGGCAGAGCCCTTATGACTCCACTGTAGTGATTAACACAAACCAATGGAATAATTTATCATTTGCGCCATATTAGCTGGGTGAATTTTCAAAATCTCCTAAGAGAGGAGGTCAGTAATTATGGGCTAATATCTCTGCCAATTATGGATTTTATGTGTCTGGCTTAATGATGGGTAAAATCGGTATTGTATTGATATAGAAAACATGCATTTTAAACATCTTGTCAGATCACCCCGGGTCACATCAAGTCATTAATCTTGCAGTGTTGCTACTCTCTTGTGTTTCTATTATTGCTTCAAGATCTGGGGACACTGAAGTCACTGGAAAAGTGGTGAAGAGCAAACTCAATCACATGTCATCTTTATTATAAGCCACCACAGGGGGGAAAAAATATCTTAAAAGACAATTAAATCATCCATTTTCCCAAGGTTTTGGTTTCAAATGTCCTAATTTTACTGTTTGTCATAAACCAGATTTCTGATTATGCTTCACTTCAAAAAGCATTTATTCTCTACAAATTAAGATAAACCTTGCAATCTTTAAAGCTGCTCTTCAACAGCCTTTGTAAGGGAGCAACTGTGACAGAGCGACTCATATGTTTATACATTGTCATTCAGTGCATGACTACACCACACTCCCACCAGAGGCAGCCTACAAGTGACCCCTGAAAAGAGGGGGTCAGGGAGTAGGTCGTGCGGAATGGCCCGGCTGTTGCTCCGACACTCTCTGACAGCTTTAAGTAGATCTCTTTTTAGCCATTTATTTGGAGTGTCCGGGGAGAGAGAGAGAGAGAGAGAGAGAGAGAGAGAGAGAGAGAGAGAGAGAGAGAGAGAGAGAGAGAGAAAGAGAAAGAGAGAGAGAGAGAGAGAGAGAGAGAGAGAGAGAGAGAGAGAGCGAGAGCACAGGATGAACAAGAGCAGAGCATGACTTCCTCCAGAAAGGGAAACTAAGACGACGATGCTGGAGCAAACTTTACTTAAATGTCAGAACAGGTTCTCTGATCGAATCCTTCAAATCTGCAGTATTGCAGCATCATTTAATATGATAACTCATATTTTGAAGCTTAGTAAACATCATCTAGCTGGGATTTACTGATTTACTCAATATGACAAGTTTTTTCAACACAGCTACCGTTACTGGTTGCAACCAGTGCGTCTTTCCCAGGCTCCCGTGGTGCTCCTTAACAGTGATGTCTTGTTGCTGAATTTGTCACAGTGTTATTGCCCTGGTGAGGCTTCTCTAAATGTCTGGTAATGTCTAAAGTGAAAGAAGTGTTAATGTCTTTATGGATTGTTCCAGTTGTTCTTATGATTAGAAAGCAGTTTACTCTTACCAGATGACTCCTCCCTCCTGATCCCGTCAGTCCTCCAGGGCTCCATCATTTATTATTGCTGCTCCGTTTGCCTCACGTCTTTTAACTTCCTTTTTTTCTACCCAAAATGATTAGTATGTGGTCACTTGGTTATTTAAGTGCTTTGTACATTTTTTGGGAGATTTATGGGGAATTATTTGGGAGATTGTAATAATACAGGAAAGGAGCAATATGGAGGAATGATGCCAAAACAAAAGCAAAAGGAAACATGACTTCCAAAAAAAGCACTGGCCTGAGTTTAACACCCATAAGACATATATTTATCCATGTAGGGCTCATTTGTTAAAATGTAAATATAAGTTTTAAAGCACGGAGGCACTTGAGCACATAGTATGTGGTCTGTGCTTTTAAAAAGCTTTAGCATCCATACCAAAGGCGAACAGCACAGAATACATGTGCACCCCAATGCTGTACTGTTCCTGTATTCAGAGTCCCGTCCAATACTCACTGTCTTTTGTTGTATAATGCATTTTTATCTCCACTGCACCAGCAGGCCATAGATTAGCATTATAGATTCTAATTTGAAGTCTTGTCACTGCTTCCCTTGTCTAGAATTGTAAGTGCAAGGGCTGCCATCTGCTTGCAATAATGAGCCTGACAACCCTGGTAAATGTGCTTTTTACTATCTTAATGGCTGGCGTATTGATCTTAATGGTCGTAGCGTTGGCTTGTTCCATCAGTCAGAGGGAAACAGTGGGGCACGGTGAGCAACACCACTCCGCATCTAACAGATTTGTTGCTCCTAGGCAGCCCTCATGGCCACTTCATTGATATCATTAAGTCGCCATATGTTTTGCTAATTCACCGCAGTTTTCGGATGCCGTGCATAATAAGACACGCTCACCGTGAACTTGCTTCTGACACTGTGACAGGCCGTAAAGAATTCTACTCTCTCCTCTTCCGTCCCATGTGATTGTGTGTGTGTGTGTGTGTGTGTGTGTGTGTAGAGGGGTATGAATGTTGGTGGGTGTTGGAGTATTTTTTCATAGGTAGGGATCTGTTTTTCTTGGATAGTTTTATTTCTCTATTTCCATATGTGTTTGTCTTTAAAGCAGACATTTATACATATTGAAGGTTTTTACCAGAAAGGGTCAAAATGTTTTTGGTCAGTGATGGCTATCACGGTCTCCTGTTTTATTAATCTCAGGTCATTTAATCTTAACAATTTCTTCACACTTTGTATTATATATTATGTATTTTATCAGATTTTTGGTTATTTCCAACTTGCTGCACATTAATAAGATTGTCCAAAAGAAACTTCACGACTGTTGGCACAATATGTAATCAAATGGCACGACCAATATTTCTATAGCTTTAGTCTGCACCCATTTGTAAGTTTCAATTCAACCCAGCATGTTTGAAGTGCTGGGAAAAGATTCATCACAAAGTCTCATTTGTAACATCATTGACATGGCCATAATGACCCTTTGGCAGTACAGAGTAATGGGTGGCTCTGCCCTTTAACCCCTACCAATGAACACATTTAGTTTAGGCCGGCGCTCAGTGATTTATTTCTGACAATATTATGGCTTCTGAAGTCGTAGAGCCGGACACATTGGGCATTGAATGGGACAATCATTAACTAGACAGGACACGGTTCACTTTTACTCTCATTCCACTCTGTGAAGTTATTTAGCATTCACACACCTTTCAGATTGCTACTGGTTTATGGAGAGAAACTAATGGGACTACATTGACTGCGATCCAAATAGTGTGTTCTCCCTCTGAAGTTGAATGTTAAGAGATTTTTGAAATGTATTTACAGAATAGTTTCACACAAATCTGCTTGTGCAAATATGTTAATTAAACATTCAGTGTTTGATAGGAAATGCTGTCTTCATTCCTCCAAACAGAAACAAGCTATGTCTCTTACTGGGCATATCTATTCAACAGCTGTCTTTCTGAGAGGTGGAAGAAGCCAGATGTATTCTGGCCACAGTAAATTGTGAATTGTCATTTCAAAAATGTAAAAAAATACTGCATTTGTTACACATGTATCTTTTGTGCATATCCAAGTACTTTCATTTCATAATTATTTGGTATGCATGTTGATCGTGTGAAGTACAAAGTGGTGCATTTTATTGATTTGTGAGCATTGATAAGTTGCAGTAGTGCTCTTGAAATAATCAATGGCTTCAAAATTAGCTGTTGAGCAAACTATTAAAGCCTGTTACATGTGCATGGGTTGGCTACAGTTAAGGTAACATGAAGGTGGTGGAGAAACAAGGAAAGGGTAGGAAGAAAGAGTACCCCACAACAGAAAATATAGAGAAGTGTGAAATAGATAGACTCTAAGAGAGAGAACAGAGAGAAGGAACAGAGAATGGGTTTAGGTGTCTATAAACAAATCAACACATCTATCACCCAGGGCCTCCTGTAAGGGCCATTGGGTCACTGGTGTGTTTGCACCGATCCCATCACTCACTCAGAGTCGACAGGCCGGCCATTCCCAACCCACCACAGTCTGCTTTTCCAATCCAGTCAACAAAGCCCAGGCCCTGGCACTGTCTGTTTAGCTAGAGGGGAAAACTGTCAGGAAAAGTAAGACGAATGAGCTGCCCTGATTGACTATTTCCTTAGATACTGAATCAATGGCCTTATTATCACCAGCAATTACAGTACTAATACAAACAGATGCTTGGGGAAAGACATCTGCTTAGAGAGATGAGACAACTAGATTTTCAGTCAATAGAGTGAAGAAAGCGTTGCTCTCCCTGGCCCTTAACAGAGGTATTTGTATTCATGTGAGACCCAGGAGCAAATACACAACAGTGCACACAAACACATGCAACACACATACAGACAGAACAGACTTGGGATATTTATTGAGGCTGAATAACAATTCATTTGAAATAATAATGCTTCCAACACAAAGCGTAACCCAGCCGTTTTCCATCCCCATCCATGTACTAATCAATTCAAACGGATATATCAATTACCTTTAAAAAGCCTGTTTATTGAAGCAAATGGGTGGAATTAGTTTAAAAGGGACAACATAGTTTGTAAGTTAAATTCAATAAAATAAATGTACTGTGATCATTATAGCTTTGAAGTAATGCATTATTATTTTTGGAAATACATTTTAAAGATGTGATAGTAGCAGTAGTACTAGTGGGTCATAGTGGTAGTAAAGCATAAATATTTGATGTATTGTAGGATTATTACCATCCCTGACAGTGACGCTGGTTTTCACCTTGTGAATCTCGGAGACACCGTACTGTAGCAGGAACTACCACAGCAGTGGTTTTGAGTATTGCCAGGTGTTTATATTTCTGTCTGCGGACAGGTTGTGTCACCATGAAAGCATCGGAACTGTGCAAGATGCAGTCATGACACTTTACAGGTGTGTAGTTGTGATCAAAATGCAGGCCAGTTTTAAAGATGGGTGTGGTCTGAGCAAGGGTGATGGAAAGAGGGGGGTAGGAATTGGGGGGGCCAATGGCCCCTTCCCCAATTCCTACCCCCCTTGCCCGATTTGGCATTGATGCTTTTGTGAATCCATCGCAAGATGGTCTCTAGTTCTAGTTTTACACTCTTATAGTGTTGTGTTTTTGAGGGAAATGTGCTTATTAATTATTTTCTTCAATTATACTAGCTACTACTTTCAATAACCTTTTTGTTTCTCAACAATAGCTTGCCTAATCCAACAGTGGCAAAATATTTGACCAGGAAACCAAACATGGCCGCCAGGTCATGTCTTGTTGAAGGAGAATAAAAAAGGGACCTGCTCCGCTTCACTTCCTTATTATGATGTGATTCAGTCCACAGACCTCTACTCAGAGCCCCGACAGAGACACAATCATTTTTAACACTTTCCTCTCTCTGCCATTATCTGTCTCCAACAATAGCCTCGACTCAACACCTCTCCTCCCATTGCTGTGACAGTGAAACCAGTCTATGGAGTTTCAAAGGGGAGTGAGGCATATCATTGGAGCTCAGGCCATGCAAACAGCAAGAGGGCCCATTCAGAAAGGGCTCTGATGGACGTGGTGCCACTTGAAAAGGACATGCCTGACTTGCCAGTCCCTGACAACCGTCTGTGTTTGCCAGGTGGAGCATTGAGGGGCTGTGCCGTCCTTTTTGTCACGGTCTGCTCCGTTACTGTTTCCACGCTGCAGGGCCCTTGCTATATACCACCATGGCTAGCTCGCTTGCTAGCTCCACGCCTGAGCAGGTAGCCTCAGGAAGGTAGCCGTGCAGAAAGGTCCGTCCCCTTTTTCTCTTTCTACGCCGTTTCTCACATTTAATTATCTGATTTCTTCTCCTCCCGTGGCTGGGAGGAGAAAAGAATTGCTCCTCACGCCTTCTTGCTCTGGAGAGGTGTTGATTGTTCTCACTAAAGCCCACAGTGGACTGAATGAAAGGACACCTTCTTGTTTCACATCACATATTAGACCGCTCCGCACAGGCCCGAGTGTTTGCGAGCACTGGACCCGTGTTTGGAGTCAATGAGGAGAGCATTTCAGCCGTGTCACCACAGAATTTCCAAGAGAAGGGGAAATCTTTATTTGAGGTCCGTTGCTCTAGAAACCAGGCTTTACCTCCTCCTTTCGCTTCATGGATTGTGGTTGAGTCTGAAACAGGATACTGTTCTCTATGAAATCGGATACCATGATAGCCTCAACATCTAATCGGCAGAACAGAAATTTAATCAAGCTGAACATGTATCCGCTTTTAAGTAAAACATGTGACACGGACAAAGTGACTATGTTTATCGTCACCTCTTAAATTGTTTGATGCATCACATTTTATATTCAATTATCCAAGTCACTGCAGGCTCCATTGCTCCTACTATTGTCTAATTTCTGTATTTTCTTTGGAGGTTTTGTCATACAACCTTCTTTAGTTTCCTTCTGAACTCACAGTGTAGTGACCTAAAACACCAGCACATCAGATGAATAGACCTGGAGGAAAATTAACCCCCTACTTATGTGGCGATTCCATTTGAAAATCACCTAATTATGTGATTATGTCATTAGGAATAGGGGGGGGGGTGTATTTCAAAAGCCCCAGTGAGTCTGTCTGTGAAATAAAAGACGCAAAAGGACCTTACAGGTAATTAATCCATTTAACTCCCCAGCTCCAGCTCCACATGCCACAGCAGACAACACAGCAGTCCCACAGAACAGGCCGAGGAGGGAAAGAATGCTAGTGGATTGCTTTACAGGAGTAGCTCTTTGAAATATATACATAAACGACAAACGTACCTTTCTTCTGAAGCATGAGGCGCATTGGCAAAGTCCATTTCCCCATCTCTCTCTCTTTCTCTGTTGCGAGAGGCAGACTTTATGTGGCAGTAATTATAGGTTTATGTACTATACCAGGAATATGGCTGAACAAGTCGCTGTACAACGGTTAATGAAGGCACGCTGATTGCCATACAGCACAGATATTGTATTATATCTTGTGATAGACTTTTTGGTATTTTAAGTTTACTGTAATCTAGAATGGTATACACCCATAGGTTACTATCATAGGCTCTTAAAAGATAAAACTACTGATTTATGTACAGATCGTGTTACGTAATGTTATCAATTACCCAGTGGGAATAAATGGTAGTGGAGTAAATAAGGAAGTACTTCTCAAGGCCTGATTGCAGTTATCTGTAGACCTCACACAGAGCACTGTGTTGCTTTGCCCTAATACAGGCACGTGGAGTATATTTCCTGGACAATCAATGGACCTGGAATTTCAATAACATGCATAGATAGTCAATATTTAATTCTCTAAATGCAACTGGTAGTTGCTGTGCAGCTCGGTTAATTAAGGAGAGCTGATTTATAGCAGGTCAGACAATAGAGTTGTGCCCTGTAAGGAAAATAACGATATAAGATTAAATTACAAACAGCGATAGATCGCCACCATCGACAGGATTTATGATATAGGTTGCAATAAAATGGTGGTTGATAAATCTTAATGGTGCTTGTTATTAATAAGGCCTTGAGGGAGGAGGGTGCAGTGTATACAGTTTGATAATGATGTCAGCCAGTATTACAAGAAAGCACAATGGTCGTGAAAGTGCAGTGCAGCAATGCATGACTGATAATTTGGGGAAATATTTTTAGCTCAGGTGTTATTCCAACAATAACTTTTGTTTTGTATAATTGGATATGTGTGTAATTCAATCTAGAAATAAAACACAAACATACATTGTTGTAATCTCATTAACGCACTGTCCATGCCGATGTAGTACAGAAGGGTATTGCTACGATACAGTACAAGTGAAGCCAAGTCTCCATTGAAGCATCCGGTGTGATGTAATAATTCACTGTGGCTGTCCTTGTCAAACCACCTAGCCTGAAGATAAATATGTCATTTTTTATGGCCCCCATCAGAGTCCTGAACAGATTCATTTGAGAATAAAAACAGGATTCCCTCTCCCAGTAAATCCATCAGGGTGATGAACAGTCATTTAAAGTGAGTGCACAACTGTTGACATTTGACTTTATGTGTTCAGTAATTCTATTTGAGAAGGCCCTCACTGTAAGTCTTATACTTTTTGTAGAGCAGGGAAAGTGGGCTGGACACACCAGTCTATAATGTCAGAAAGACATATATGCCAAATTTCCACAATCAAAAGTATGACAAAAAAGTGTTCAAAACATTGTCAAATTAAGATATGGCTGCCAAGCAGTTAATATTAGTTTGGGGTCATAGAGAAGAGGATGTATAAAATCTGACACCCTTAGGAAAAGTTTGAAATCCATTGATGTACAGTACTTAGCAATGATAAACCACCCCAACCACAGGCCTCAGGGTGTCCGCAGGTGCATTTTAGAGCCAAGCTCCAACAGATTGGCAGAACAGTGTGGTGTAGGCCATTTGGCACAGACTACAGTTCACTTGCTGCTCCATAGGGAGAGACTCCCTGACCTTATCCCTCACACTCTCCCTCTATAACCTATTGCATACAACATTTACATCTCAACAAAGCCCCATCTTAAATGTTGTTATCCCTCTAAAATCCTGTAAATCACAATATAACCAGAATTTGCTAAAATCTAATCTTAAACTACAAAAAAAAAACCTACTGGTATTTTGCTTATGTTGCATATTTAATTATTTTAATCATAAATGTAACACAATAGGCAACAAATTAAGACTATTCAGCCAAATGTTCCAAATACATATAGACGAAAATCTGACAGTCTTATCATTGTGATACAAGGATACTTTGGAAACCATAGTAACTGCTATGAATCCAAGCTACACCAAAGTACACCAAAGCTTTAGCAACTTCAAAACATCCTTATAACATGTTTCCACAATATCCTGACCTATAGAGCTGACCAGTTTATAGGGAAGTCAGTCTCGACCCATGGATGTCAACAGCCAAGAACAGTCAAAGGACATCCTGATGGCAAACTTGGCAAGGTCATGATATGGACTTTGGGGTTTTTAATTCAATCCTATGACTTCTCTGAATGCCGCTGTCCTCTATCTGTCTCGCTATTCTCCTCCTTTTAGTATTTTTTGCAATGCTTACACTTTCAAAATGCTAAAACGTGTTTATTTAGAGCACGGAGATCAGCCAAAGAGAGCCAGAAAGGGGAAGTATGAAGGAATAAGAATGGCATTCTTGGTTGACTGGGATGGCACCAAATAGAAAAGCTGGCTGGCATTCTGACAATTAAGTTAGGAAGGTAGAGGAGAGAGATTTCACCTCTCCTGTCTGGACTGAGCTTAGCCATCCCTCTCACCTTGCAGTTGCTCTTTATCACTAAATCGTTCTCTATCTCTTTCTAACTCTCTCTTTAACTCCTTTTCACTCACGTTCACCCTCCTGCCAATTCTGGTCCTCTTTCAATCTCCTCACCCGCTCTCCCTCTCTAATACTCTGAAAACTACTCTCTCTGCACCTCATTCTCTCACTGAACACTCTCTCTAGCATTTACCAGGCAACCCTAGTGACTGCTGGGCTGTAAAATGGCCATATGAGGGAGAAAGAGCAGGAGAGAAAGAGTCTGAGAGAGAGGTGTTAGATTCTTGACAGCGGGGTCTCCCATTATCTCTGTAATCTGGTGATAATTAGAATTAGTGCTCGGGCACCCCCAGGGCGAGACTTCCAATACCTCACAATGTCTGAAAATGACCTGGAGGTACACTCCCTGCAAAACACACGCACACACTCATGCACACACACAAAATCCTTGACGTAACCCTGCTCTGTACACCTCACATATAGGTCCTCAAACCCTTTCTTTCTCAGTGCCAACTATTAAAACAAAATCAAAATCCCTCAAACGCCACAATCACCTTTAACCTCCAAATGCACATGCACACAGTCACTGCCTCAACATATGCACGCACACACACACACACACACACACACCCGAACTGCAACCCCCACTTCACCCCTCGTCCTCGCCCCTGGGCGGTGCGCAGCTGAAGGTAACAGTGGGTCGCTGGTGTTGGTGGTGTGGAGCTGAGCCTTCACTGCCCATTAATCTGCTACTAATTAGAATGCTCAATAGACTCCTAAAAGAGATGTTAGCTGCCTAATTATGCTATCAGCCAGCTAACCCACTATTAAAGGGAATTGATAAGTAGATGGGAAGCAATGAAAACTTAAGGCCAAGAGAGCCTGAGCAGAGCAGGGCTACAGTTTTCAGTGTTTAAACCAGTCCTGCCCTGTGGCTGCTGCTTAGTTCACTTCCAGATTATTTTTAAAGTGACAGGCAAGTCACCATGGTGTTTTATTGAGGCCATAATACATTCATAATTCTAGGTGAGTGTCAGCTCATGGGGAAAACAGGATCACAGTACAACACGATTCCTGTAATCCAAAAAGTACAACAGTAGTATATTCTCACAGACGCAGCAGCAATAGCAACATTATGATTGCTCAGTTGCATTAACTCAATGCACACAGAATCCATGCAAATAGATGTGAATTGCACAATTCAAAATTCACATTTGACATTACATTGAATGTTGTCAGATGCAGTTATTTTTGTAACAAATTAACTTGTATAGAAAAGGCAAAAAAAAAAATTATTTTCAACCAATAAGCATTTTCAGAATTATACAGTGGGGTTTAGGAACTAATATTTCTACTTTTGTTACAAACAAAGAGAAAAAAATAAATAAAACAAAGCCAATCACAAAAAATGTACAATAAAAATAAATTGTTGTTGATACTCAAGGTGTGGTCGGCCGGTAGAGGCCTGGCCCCGGTCTTTAACCAGTGTTGTCTGCTATGAAATGTTGTTTTGGTGTCAGTCACAGCCACTGTGACCCCTGCTGCCTCAACACAATGCCTCCAGTACCCCCCAACCCAGCGTGCAGCTCATTCACTGAGCCTCAACGCGCATTCCAACCATTCACTTCCCCTGGAGACTCTCTTCTCCCCTGTCTCTCCCTCTCACCCCCTCATTCGCTCTCTGTGTCTTTTGCTCTGTGTCTCTTCTCCTATGATTCCATCTCATGGATAGATTCAGAAAAGAGCAGCACACAACACGGCAGCAAAGATCAGTACCAGCCAGTACAGTAGACCAAAGCACTTTAAATAAAACAATGAATGATGAGGGAGAACAGACCATAAGGAGAGGAAACACATAGCACAGATCATGGAACTCTGGTACGGTAAAACTCTGTCCTTTTATTCTTTGATTTACTTATGAAAGGAATGTTGACTTATGAAGACTTCACATATGCAAAAGAATATTCTGACTAAAACTAAATAACTAAAACAAACATCTTTTATTGGGATGGAGAACTCCTTTTTGTTAAGAAAAACTTTATAAGAAAGTGTAAAGGGAAAAAAATACAACAGTGATTAAAATGAAAACTGTTATAGTTTGGAGGATGCATTTACTAGATGCATAACTAAAGCTGTTTAACTGGTTTTGGTAAATAATGCAACTTTCAGAGTAAAACAGGATTTAAGATTTGTAAATTAAAAATTATAAACTATATTTAATTGAAATGTATTTGAATATATTTCTTTGAAAATTACCAAAGCCATGTGGTGGATTTATATAAAATCTGTCTGCAATACAACTTCAAATTGATTTTACTTTTTTAACTTTTAATTTAATAAATCTCTATGTAACTATATGAATACAAATGTAGTGCCAAAATGAAAGCACCTCCACAATACAACATATGGTATATGGACGGCATATACCAGCAATCATCTGTGGTTTTTAGAAAGGGATAAACAAAAAAAGTATTTTGCTTCAGTGCAATTCAAAATCTATTGCAATCAATACAAAACACATTTGTAAAGAGGGCCATTAAAGCAATTTTCAATGTCCAACAGACAATCAATTTACATGTTTGAAGATTCAAGTGCTGACCTAAACTAAAGTACGTCCAGGCAAGAGCAGGTTACTATTGATTTCCTCCTAGATGAGCATGATGTCTTGTATTTTTCTCTGTGGGTTGTCTATAATTTGGACTCAAATTGACAAACTGGCCATTTAGTCAGGGAAGACAGTGCTTTCTTTATTATGTTGATTGTGCATTAAACTCAAAACATAAATGAAGAGATGAAGTAAACAGTGTAATGACTAGCAGCATTCACTGCTGCCCAGCATATTTTCTGAATATGTGTATCAAGTATGCTAAATGGAAGAAGAGTTAAGCTTATGTTTGGTTTTCTTTGGAGAATGTATTAATTTGCTCCATGTACATGTATTTTAAATTGTTATGTTACGTGTACAATAATATGTCAATATGCCACAAATTACACCATTTATTTCATGTGGGAAATGATGCAAAGAAAAATACCAAAGACAACATATCAACTGCCAACATACTGATCACAGTGTTTTATTAGAGAACAGACTAACAGCGAACAAGAAACACAAACCTAAACCCACTGACTGTCAGAAACATCGTTCTGCCTCTTTCACATTGTGTCTCTCACTCTTTTTCTGTGTCTCTCTCGCTGTTGTTTGGAGATCGATAGAGTCACCTTGGTTAGCTATTTGTAGCCTCACGGTTGGGGGGGGGGGTTATATTTGTGTGGGAGAGAGTGCTCATGTGCGAGGGATGAGGTGGGATGCATGTGCGTGTGTATGTGTGTGTCTGTGTGCATGCATGTACAGGAGAAAGAGCACACATGGTGTGAAGAAAGCCATGGGGATCAGCATTAGCTACAGAGCCCTTTTTGCTCCTCTTTAAACTTGATCAAAGGCAAAAGTAGTTGAAGCCTATTAAGCACGTCCCTCTCAAATGTGCGGGATAAGAACACTGCATATTCAGAAGGGGCCCTTATTCAAAAGCCACAGCTATTGAAACCAAAATGTATAGTTTATTTGTTGTTGTTATTTCCATTAATGCCTTATAGTAAAAAAAAAGTGAAGGGGAAAATAAAGAAGAAAGTTTTCTGAAGGGGTAAAGGGCTGAATTCAAAGACACACCTTTGAAATCTTGAACGGCTTGATCCACACTTGCTAACTGGTTTATCAAAATAACCACAGCTATTTGCTGTGGTTGTCTGAGCTCAAAAAAATACAATTTCAACTTCAGGGAAATGTTTTTGATGGCTTTTCAGTCATATATTTATATAGTCCACCAGATGCAGGCTGCTTTCTTTTGAGAGTTTATATTTTCCTGGTCTCCACTTCATATTGTTGAAACTTAATCACATTTCCCTGTTTTTTTTTTTTTTTTTTCCTCTTCTAGTAGTCCTGAATTCACTTTGTCCAAAAATGAAAAATATACACATGATGATGTGTGAAATATGCTGGTAACTCTGTTAATTCTTACATGTCTGGCTTTCTGTAAATAAAAGAGAATCCTTTTTTTAATAATCACCAGACTTATACCTTAAATATGTCCGACATATACCAAATTATATTTTAATATGTGAAATGTTTAATAGTTACTTACCGCACTGCAATAAAATGCATCATGAACTTTCGCATAGAGTTCCGTCAAGGGTCAAACGGTTGGTACAGTTAAGATTGTGAACTAATTTGTGGATGAAATAGATACATGTATTATGACACAAATGACAGATTATTAATGGGCGAGCGGATGTTATGTAGAGAACTGAAGAGCGAGTGAAGAGGTGAGGGGAATTCCTTGTGCCACTTATAGCTGATGTGTCTGGTGCCTGGTTTCTCCGTGCCACGTACAGTCCTCCAGAGGGATGAATTAGAATAAACATATATAATCAGATAATTAGGCATTCAGCACAGATCTCCGCATGCATACACACACACACACACACACACACACACACACATTCAGTTGCGTGCCTCAGGCTGGGAAAGCCAATGAAAGCGGATTAGCAGATGTTTAAAGACAGTAGTGAGGGCTGGGGCTTGTGTGTATTTTTGTGTCTGAATTATATATATATATATATATATATATATATATATATATATATATATATATATAAAACAGTTGGAATTTATTTATTGTATTTATTGAGGGTTTTTTTATGAAATGTAAAGTCATTTATTTGAATACCTTTTTGTCTATTCTCAACAGAAAAAAATAAACAAATTATATAAATTGGGCTTCAAAGCAAGCTCAAGCACACCACAAATTATGAATGTCAGCTCCTTGTTCATTTTCAGAGAAACTCTTATCAAGACATAGGCCATCACTTTATCAGCGGCAGGAAAGTAGTGCATGATGTTGCCCTTGCTCATCCCACCCTGTCAAATTAATTAGTACCCATCATTAATTTTGTACCCAAACTGGCTGTGACCTGCTAATCCAGCTCCACATTGGTATCAAATCAGCCGTGTATACCTGTCAGATAAATTCTCATATCCTGTCCCATTTCTTATTCAGGAAATCTGTCAGCCTTACCTCTTCTCCCAACAATGAAAACAATCAACCAGGAAGGATTTGCGTTTGACAGTTATGACAAAGCAGAGGGTGGCTTGTTCAGTTTCAAGGTGGAATGACTGCACCCCCTAAAGGTCTTAGGATGAATTTCACAGCAGCTTCACTGCACCTCCAACACCCCCCACCCCCCACCCCCACCCCCCATCCACCCCACCTCCACAACCCAGCTACCAGGCATTCACACAGAGAGGGAGAGAGAGAGAGAGAGAGAGAGAGAGAGAGAGAGAGAGGGAGAGAGAGGGTGAGGGAGAAGACAGAGGGGTGTTCGTGCCACCAACATCATCTTCTCCTCTCCACCAGCCTGCTCTCATTGCCGGGGTGCTTATGATCCATTTTCCTCCAGATATGAGAAAGTTGCTCGCTCAGAGGAAGAAAGCAGTCAATCAATGCTACTGAAATAGCCCCACTCCATTAGCAGGCGGTAACAGGAGCTGTGCCCTTGCTTAGGGGACTTTGGCTCAGGCGGCTCCAGTCCCCGAGACTCTCTCTCCTGTCTTTGACTTACAGACTCTCTCCCTCTGCCTCACCTCCCCCATCTCTCCCCACCCTCCCAAACTAAAACCAGATCCAGGCAGTTTTACAGATATTATGGAATAATTTCCAACAGCTCTCTCATTTCCGTCTCTTTATTTCCTCCTACCTCAACACCCGCCGCAACAGTGCACCTTGTGTCATTTTAAAAGCCTGTTTGCGCCCATCTCAACATCCTTGTCTTTGTCTAGCCAAGTCAGCCAGGCAGTTGGTCGGTCAGCCAGTGCCCTGTTTGCCTGCCTGGCCTCGCTGTCTGTCTCTAAAGACCTCTAATTGTATTAAAAGTACTCCCCTCTGCCGGCCCTTACACCCCGATCTTTGTGTCGCCGAAAGCCGATACCTCAAAGCTCCTTTTGTTTTATATGGGGAAAATCGTTTGGGAGTGGACCCCGGGATCTCCACCTGGCGCGCATGCCTCTCTCAACTGCAGATTATTACAAGGAACATCTGCTCAGGGGTCACCAGCAGTGTCAGTTGGCATAGAAAGATAGGCAGCATGGATCATCTTCATTTAAGCCTTGCATCCTCCCCCGTTTGAAGTGTACAGTACGAATGGTTTCACTGTGAGGAGGAAGCTAAAAAAAGAAAGTTTGAATATGTTAGAAAAAGTCATACAGTTAAGTGATTAGGGTTAGGGTTCAGGTTTTAGTGTTGGTTTATGGTTAGTCCTCTAATGTGGATTTGTAGCAAGAGTGAAGAACATAAAACATCCAGTGGAATTATAGAAAATAAATGTGCAAATCCCATCGTGCTACAGATTGTGAAATTTGTATTTTATTTATTTTTTATGCCATTGTATTATCATATAAAACTGATGGAGAGTAATAAAACCGTGTTAATCTCAGGAATGCGCACACTCACCGTCATCTACCGGTCTCATGTTCTATGCTGTCTTTCCCCAGGCACACACACCTCACCCAAACCCCCGCCTTCATCCCCCGCCACACCCCCACCTCGCCTGTCCTGTCCTAACCCAAACTCAGCTGGGCGGCACAGAGATCGTAGCTGTGTGTAACGCCGTGTCAGGTGCTATTAGAGGCTGTTAGGTGGCAGCCTCCATCACTCTCTGCCTCTCCGTGTCCACTCCAGGGGTGAGGCAGTGCAATTGCCATACATACACGCGCACCACAGTGCAGTGACAGGAAGGCCTGATTGGCAGTGACACGACCATGTTGCAGAGGGATGGTACAGGAAGAAAGGGAGCGAGAGAGAGAGAAAGGGGACCCAGGTGGTGTCAGAGCAGCTCCACAGGGTGTTATTCTATCTACCCAGCACCTCAAGAGACGAAGAGAGAATCTATGTGTGTGTGTGTGTGTGTGTGTGTGTGTGTGTGTGTCCCAGGTGCTAGTATGGCCACTTCCCCAGGTGCTCTGTTGGGACATATTAAATATACTTTACAGTGACAGAGATGGCCCTGGATGAGACTGGATAGACTGGTTGGGCAAAGGGTGGTGTAAAACATGTGACAGAGTGAAGGATGTACTTGCTCTGGAAGAAATTTCCAGACAGCTTGTAGATTATTAATTATTGGGTTAGAAAAGCTATTGGGAATTCATGACTGAATATTTTTACAGTGCGTTTACCATAGGGAGTATCATATATATTGACAATAATTAGACATACATATGTCGATAGATGAGGTTAACAAAGATGGTTCTAGCACCTCACATACATAACACAAATACATCATTAGGATACAACAATGGTTGATGTGGTAGTATAACGTTAAACACAGATACCACATTCTCCAATTATATTGTATTTTATTTAGAAAATCTTATTATCCAAGTGGATTATTTACATTTAATGCTACAGTAGAATAAAGCCATCTGTATGACAGAACCCAGTGCTCCCTACTTTGTCATGAAGAGAAATGAAAGGTTCAAGAGAGGAGTGAGCATTAGGCCCCCCTGTGGGGTTGCCCTTGTCTTGCCTGATCCGCTGTGTTGAAAAGTGACGGCAGCTTTCTGGCAAGATGTGTCTCGTTTGTTTCAGCTGTTGCTCGGCTTTCTTATTACCTCCATCTGCTCCGTGTCTCCACCTTGAACCTTCTGCAATATTATTAAACAAATGTGGCTATTGATTTCCTGGATCATTTGATATCTCCATATCATGGGTCATAAATGACCTCCTGTGTATTAGCGTTCACCCTTTTGATTATTTAATTGCAGAAAATGCTACTTTTAATTAAGGCTGTAAAGGTCCACTAAAACTGAATCACTTATGTCATGAATATTTGCAAGCCGTGATTCAGTCTCCTGCGATAAAGTGCAGGCCATATTCCATATTATGGAGGGGTTGAAATGCTCTCACTGACATCATTCTTTTAACTTTTATTCCTATTCGAGGCATAACGATGATTGTAGTAGTGAAGCACAGCTAACTCTATGCAGATAGAAGTATTTAACATTGTAAATAATGACAAATATTATTCAAACACTGCTGGATATCTTCCATAAATGTTCTGTCATTATGATGTTTGAGTGTGTCTTTTGTCTGTCTTTATGGTGTGAATTTATGTTATGAGTTATGCATGTGTTGCTGGTATTTGCACTTTAGGTGCAAATAATTCTGCACAACAGTAAATGTCTCCAGGTGACTGACTTAAACTGAAAATGAATCTAATCACTACTGTATCATAACAGATCACAAATTCACAAAACTGAACACTTCACCAGTATGTCTTCTAGCTCCCACAGTCATTGTGTATTGTACTGCATGTTTCTGAGGTCACCAACAAATAGGATCCATCACACAATAATACCTATACAAGTAATTGCCTTTCTTCAGGCTATAAGGCCCCGAGGTCCTCTTGTCCTCCGAAAGCCTTGCTCATAAACTCCTGATTCTAAAATTTGATATTGTGGAGGCCCCGCTATTGTTGCTCGTACCAAAGCCTGGCTGATACCGTGTTAGCGCCGGGGCTAAATCTCATGTTCTTCACATTGTATCTCATAACTCAGTTAGCTGTTCAAAAACACAAGATGTTTCCACAATGCTCAGAGGGAAATGACTCGTGTATCAACCTTGAAAAGGGAAAATTATCACATGAGCAACTTGTGAATTATCATGACTATTACGATACTACTGGATTTCTACCACTATTAACCTGTCATCCAGCAATATGTCCTTCATCTGCCTCAAATCATCAACAAATATGCTTTGGGCCATCAACAACCACTTTGCTGCCGGTACAACAAAAAAATGTCCTAAACACAAAGAAGGAACTCCAACAAACAATAAATACAATTTAACAGTAATGCTCAGTGTAATTTTTAGAATCAGACAGTGTGGTTTGTCATTTCTTATTTGATTGAGTCTCAGTAAACAACATTACGACCTTTGCTTATGTTGCTTTGTTGCCCCTGGCTATCTGCCAAATGCAGCCAACAAATCAGGGCTTATTTCATAAATGCATTTGCCCAGCCTATTGCATCGGACAGAGGAAGATCAGATTTATTCAAGTATGTGTACCACTCACTCACAACGGACGACCACACAATATAAGTTATGTTATCACTAACACAGTTACACTACGTGTCACTATACACAATTTTGTCCCAGAATTGTACTTATTTCTTGTTTTTAGTTCAAACCATGCTGAAACTAATGAGAGCATGTTGACTAAGGGTTAGGCAACCTAATAATTACGCATATTTCCTCCTTAATATATGCAGCTCATATCACCAAATGGCCCTTACACCTAGTAAGAAGCAGTGGAGTGTGGCTCGTTCTCTTTGAAAGGGACAGACGTTATTAGCGTTTGTTTGTCCCTTTCATTCAACATCCCAGCAAATGACAAGGGAGTTCATTTTCTAACATCTTTGAGCTGAACATGAAAGAACCTTCTGGTAATTAGTATATAGTGATTAATGATTGTCAGTATCATATATTGTTTGCTTTAATCAGATAGATACACACACAGAAACATACCCTGTGTATATCTGTTGCCAGTCCCGCTGGAACATGGTTTTGTAGATTCTGAAATGTCCATGTGAATCCAAAGACTTTGCTAAATTAATGAGTACAGGGGTGTGTAATAGTAAAATCACATGCTACCATCTCTCTCATAAATATCAAATCACAAAAAGGTAAGCTTAGTTTGTTCAGATTTAATAAATATTACTGTACAGTGGCAGTTATTGAAAACCCAAAAGTGTGAATGTTTATTTATTCATACAAATTACAATTATTATTAACATTATTATCTGCCATATCTGTAGCACCTTTGTAGCTTATATATATTTTCAATAACTTTCAATCAAGCACCATGAGACAAATAAGAAGAAGTAAACAGATCCATGCTAGCCAGATATAATGGCACACACACAAACACACACAATGCATGCACTCAAAAATCATTGCTAATTATTTCAAGCAACACACTGATCAATCCTTCATAACATAACATCATTCCCCATGTAGGTTCTCAGCTCCAATCTGATTCTGGTAATGTTTTTAAGGCTCTCATGCCGTTAGCTTTTCTATCGGCTTTATGGATTTTACTGCACTGAAAAAGAAAGGAGTGTATCATAGCCCACCTGATTAGATTGACAAATTATTCAATAAAACGTTTGTTGAAAGTAATCTAATAAGAAGCCATGCAATGTTATCCAATGATCCAAACTAGACTTATTGTTGAGTCTGAATACTGTATGTGATTCAGCTGTTGGACTTAATTGTATTTGAATCGGACATAGTTTTAAATTCCAAAAAGGAAACTGAATCCATTTCTTCCTTTTCATGAGGTTTTCATAAGACAAGAGCAAGTAGGTGTATTAACACCTCTTGAAAATGTGCACTTCTGGGCATTTATGAACCCCGGAGCTTCCCCCAGCCTGGATTTCTTGGAGGTGAAAGGTTCCAAATCCCTCTTTAGATGGGTTGATCTTCTCAGGCCCATTATGCCCCTCCACTGTGACAGACTGGAAGCTGAGAGGCAGTCTGGGCAGAACAAAGATAAAGGAGGAATTAAAGAGGAAACCCGAACTCAACTTCAGCATTTGTATAACTTACCCTATCTTACACCTGAGCATTAGGACAATTCAGTTTGTATTCCCTCCCTAATGCCTTGTTTCCCATCGCCCTTCAAACTACTGCGCTATAAAGCCCTTCAATAAAATGTCAGCAATTCACTCTGAGAGCACAGACAAAAACTTTTGTCGAACTGGCAAACTGACAGTTCTTCATTGGCATAATCCCTCAAGAGACTGATTCAGATACATTTTTATAGTTCCTCTATTGTTCAATGAAAGACAAATGTAATGTCTGGAATAATTACTCTTACTGGAGTCAGTTTTAAGAAGATTACATTATATTTACACTATAATACAAAAATACTGGATGTCCGATATAATGAAACGTACATAGATTTTTTATTTACTTAAGGGAGACTGGGGATTTTCGGAACCAGGAAAAAAAAATGTCAAAAAGTCAAAACTGTGAACTTGTGTTGCTTTTAATGCCCCTTTTAGCAGTCTGGTACATATTTTTTGTATTGAGCTAAGCAATCTGGTCTACTATGCAACCTCCAAATTAAGTTGGATCTTTGTTAAAACACTAAAGCCTCTACTCATGGAAAAGCACTTCAGATGTGAACATTGACCAACAAGTAAATCATGTTTTGTTTACAGTTATAACTGGATTATGGAGGCACTGTCCAGTCCATGTTTCCAATAGGACAAAGAGTGTATCTCATGACGGTAAGCTGACTGGGCTGAGGGCAACAGCTAAGTCCCCATAGAGAAAGCTGAGATTGACTGTTGGGGCACTTGGGACACAACTCATCCCCTGAAGCAGTTGATCACAACACAAATGACAAGTAATTGACTGGATGATGGATGATGAAATTAGATTTATGGGTTTAAACAAGGTCAAACATCTCACTCCCACCTGCTAAACCACAACACTGCTCCAAATGATGGAATCAGAATTATGGTTATGTGCATGATAATTCTCCTATCATGGCCTTGGGAAGGTTGTTAAGGACTTGTGTGATATCCAATAGGTCTTGGGTTTAATAGCTGAGCCCACTGGGTCAAAATACAAGGTCAGAGGAGCAAGAAAATGGATCCATTTACTGCTACTAAGGTAAGGGCAAAGGAAGTGGTTAGGTGTCTTGGTCGTCATGGCGGTGTCCTGGGTTTTTAAAGTCTAGCCAATTGATAGAGACTTATATCTATATAATGTCCAGTGATCCTAAGATCAGCCCACGCCACTGAAATTAATTGTAAACCAAACAGCATGTCCACTGTGTTCCCTGGTCGTTAAATTTGTATAGCAAAATTAAAGACAACACTGGGAATGTGATCAACCATAAGTCATAAAGAAGCTGTAACATCCAACATTTCCAGAGAAGTTGGAGATACAAGGTTTTAGGACATGAGTGTATGAGGACATGTATGTATGTATCATGTGATCCCATACAGTATGTCATGTTCAGACATTACACACCTGCCATTCCATAAATCAGCATTGCAGAACATTTACACTGGCTCGTATTTAGTAATACTTTGTATTATTCCCCTATGTGTCCTTAATGATCTAAACACACAGTCAATGTATGACTGTATACTATAAAACCCTTAACATTTGAAGCAAACATCCTTCAGGGGCACTCTGTATTGTAGATAGTATACAATATATCCCTACGTACAGCTCTCAATCTCTGTAGTGGGCTATTTCTGATAGTGATAAAATGTGAAGCAATACCTCCATTTCATTTATTTATAAAGGCAATTTTCAGTGCCAATATACAACCTTCACTTAAAATGTGCAGTGTTTACCGTAAATGCCCTTTCTCTGATTAGATCGATCATTTGGTCATGAACTCTACATTTGAGTCACATAATGAAGGCCAACCTCTCTTATATGGGGCATTTTTTCAAGACAAAATGGAGCTCGCAGTGCTGTTTACTTTGCCGTTAACTCATGAAGAATAAATTACCCACTTTAGAGGTTTCCAAGTTCACTACCGGTCTGAGAAAAGCATGAGAAGTTTACTATTTATAGTAGGTGAGTGGTTAACTTTTATATGCACTTCGGTAGTTTTTGCACAGTTCGTCTCCTTCATCCTCCATGGCTCGAGGACAAGGGAGCTGTTAACTGTTGAGAGCCAATAAAATTGTTATTGCTGCTATCTTTAACATGCTGTGAATGAGGCAAGCCTTAAACAAACTACGGACTGCAGTGGAAGAATGATTAACTCTTGTAGGTATAATGCTCACTGTGTAAAGCAGCCAACCATATTTTTCCAAATGGGCAAATTTTATTCATCAGACATAAATTTTCTTAAATCCTTGCCATATTGGCAATGATTTAAGAAAGCCACAGTATGACATGTATAAATGTGTTCTTTTCTTTTTTTAGAATAACTGATTTAATATGAATACTTTATCACCAAGTGGAATGAGATAATGAACCATTTAGTTTATTCATAAAATAAAACTCTGAAGCCATATTTAGAAAAACAACATCTTCAACACTGTTGCTTTTTAAACTTTTTTTTAACTACCAAATCGTAATTAGGGATAAAACAGTCCATGATTTAAGGGCTTAATGGGAAATATCAGAGCTTTGGATCCTTAGCTCCATTGCTGAAACCACTAGATTAGTTAATATATAGACATGTGAGCCCATATATGTACGAGCCAACAGTAAATGCATACAAAAAAAACTATGTTATAGTCTTTTGTGTTCAATCACACTACTTGTAACTATTCTAACCAAACATTTATTAGCTGATATTATAAATTTCCCCAAAATCCCATGTTCAAGAAAAATTATGCACTACAGCAAGCAAACAAATGCAATGTATTTAATAGAGGTACAGCAATCAGTCCATATGGTTTCCTTTATATTATGTTTATGAGTAGCCAGTGAATGAATACTCTGCTATAGACAGGTCATTACTTAAGTAACCAATGCACACACTTTGCTTTTTGATAATAATTTATCCAAGATCAAAATAAATCAATGCATATTTCGAGAACATATGTTACTAGATTTGGACAAGCTGCAAAGCCCAGCTCCATTAATAAATTGAGAAATGTGAGGATTCATTACCGTATGGATTTCGAGAACACATCCATGCAAATGATAAAGAAATGCAAATGCATAGGCATCATCAAGCAGAGTGCTCAAAATAGATTGCCACGAGGTAATCACAAGGCCCACCACAAACATTTCCACTGGTATATGCTGGTCTATCAATTCAAAAATCATAATGTCCAATGTCTTAAATGTGGGCATACATTATGTCAGGGAATATCTATTTGATTTAGTTGTTGATCCAGCGCTAGAGAGGTAAGGAGTCCCCTCTTTCTCTGACAAATGGCATTTTAACTTCTAAGTGAAGATCTGAAATTGCTCTCCTTAATTGCCCTTTAAGACTGCAGCACCAATTATTAATCAATGGGTGTCAAGGGAGCCAGGCCCACCCTGTATTTAAAGCAATAAATTGCTGAATTATATTCATATTTATTCTAAGTAGGTCTTCATTGTAATTGGCATGTTATTAGGCAGAGGGCTTTTAGTCTGTATCAAAGTAATTCAATTAAAAAAGTGAAATATAGATCTGTCTGGGATAAACAAACAAGCCAGCTGTAATATGACAGAAATGCAGTGAACGGTCTGGTTAAGTAGCTCATTATTTCTGCCCTTCCTTGAGGAAAATAGCTGCTTCAGGAGTATGGGGCCGGTTTCCATTGTAGCAGCCGGGGACTATGGAAGCACCTCATCAATCCACTTATCCCTGTTCCGTTGGTTGGATAATCTGAGTGTGTGACACTAATGGTGAGGTTGCCTCACGACTGAGAAAATATACAGAGGAGCCAGCTGAACCCCCTCCTCAGTTCTCGTCCTCTCTCGTCTTTAGACACTTTTTTTCCTCACACACACACACACACACACACACACACACACACACACACACACACACACACACACACACACACACACACACACAAACCGACAAACATGTAGTGCATACTCCGTCTCTCCCTCTCTTTTCCAATGTTCAGCCAAGAGGGTAATCCTAAGCTCCTTTTCTTATCTCAGGGAGGAATTTCCAGCATTAGTCATGATAAGACACAGGTCCTCACTGATAAAGGGAAGGAAAAGCTCTCCAAAGCTAACTAAGGAGGAGATACTTACGGAATGCAGTTTCTGCAAGAAGCCTGATGGATTTATATGAAACTCTATTGTCTATATTGCTTTAATCTCTGTAAACAGATTCTGCTTTCACATGTACAATCTGTAGGCAAAGGGACAGGAGTTTGGCATCAGGAGCGCTCTGGTTTGGGTTTGTAGCCCCGAGTAGTATCGACCAATCACCTTCGAGCAGGCTTTGGGTGAATACAGGTAAACTGTCCGTGTGGAGAGCTAAAGAAGTGGAGAATGCATTGGCCAAAATGCATTTTTTGGCTGGACTGTAAACAACAAGTTATGCACATAAAAGGAAGCCTTGGCCCTTACATCCGCTGGCTACACTGGATCACCAACAATATTATATAGTATAGCCCCTCGCCGATAGCCAGTGGGTTCCAGGATTGATATTGCTTTAGGATACCGCAAGTCTATGATGTGTATTTTTACTAAGGCAATAAATCAGTACATTGATAATTTAGTGTTATATTATTGATTGATACAAATTATACTATTTAGTAATGCCATGATCCCCAAAAGAAGGTGTAGTATGTACACTGCCTGGAGCCAATTATACACAGTACATCATAACCGACAGTAATTTATCATCACAGGTCTGTCTTTAAGCCAATATAAAGCCATTTTTGGCTTGCTTTAAAACTTAGCTGCGTACCTTCAGAAACAAAGAAAACTCAGACATCATGATTCAAACTGACTAGGTCGAGTTGAGCCTCCCGTCTGCTGAAACAGTGGCGTTTAGTTAGGTACAAAAATTGCAATACATTACATTGGCTTCATATTGTTAGGGGGTTTTGCAGGTCAAAGTGATTTACGCCTTTGGAGAGAGTTTGGCTCATGTGAGGGTGGAGCACAGCTATGAGAAGAGTGGTTGTGGGGTGTAAAGATTTATCATTTCTATGAACTTTTTTACAAGCGTCATGCCTCATCCAGAAACAACAACACAGGTACTTAACCTGTTCCTTGTCAAGCCCTGCCTGGAAAACCTCAATCTTTCTTCAGGGAGTATGTGGACATTTGTTTATTTTCAACATTGGCTAATTGACCAAACTATCTTTTACGATTTTCCACTTGCAGCACTATAAGTACATGACTGCAATGAACATTCTACCTCACAGAAACGGCTTCTGACGGATGGCGTGGGTTCATACGGAGGTTAGGGTCTACAAGCGTGGAGAAACTAAAACAGTGGGCCTACACGGCCCCCCTCTGCACCCTGACTCCTGCGTTAGAGTAAGCCGCTCTGTCACATCAATCTTGGAAGCAAACTTACAAAGCAATTTGTTGAAGGTCAGCAGAATATGTGATAAAAGTGTAGTCTTGTTAAGCATCCATCACGGGCTGATTCGGATTTTGAGCAAAGATGTAGTGACAAAAATACACAATGGGTTCAGGGTAATGGGTTTAGGCAGGGATATTGGTTTGGGTAATACAGTTAATAGGTCCTTGGATCTGGGGGCTCTTTTAGGCAGATATGAGAAGCATCACCGGCTGTCATATTCTCCGATGAGAGAATGCATTAGAGCAAACTCTATTTAGTAAAAGACAATTCAATTAGGGACTATTCAGAGACCTCGGATTATTTCCCTACGGGCATCCGCTCAGTCGAGGCAATATTCAGATTTCATTGTGTTTTCAAAGTGGAGAAATGTCAACGGCTGGCTCCTGCAGTGGTCGGGGTCCTGTATGGACATTTATATTTCAACGGTCAAACAAATGAAGACAGAATTTTCTCAATACTTTCCTAATGTACAGTAGCAATATTTTATGGATTGATTGGCTGCATTTATCTTATGACACAGAGGCCTTATGGCTTGGATTGTGTTTTTCTATGTGATAGAGTCCGTTTTTATAGATGTTCCTTCAAGAATAAAAAACACCATGGCAGCCAACAAAGAACCAGAGGTGACTCAAATGTGTACTTTGAATCAAATGAAACATAAGTAGATTACAGCAATATTTGATGCATATCAACTAATAGAATCGTGGTGTAAAATTTTGCAGACTTAAGTATACAAACCATGTGCATGAGTGGATGCCCATCAATATCTGGAAAAGAGGAACTAAACGTTCAACGATTGACATATTTCCATGTATACAATTTAAAAAAAATTGACACCACATATGACAAGCTGAGATTTTCTATACATCCAACAAATATGCTGCACATATCATGCGTGACCATACGGTGAGTGATATATCCTCCATCACTAAGCATGGAAGTAAATTTCATACATACATATGATGCACATATCGTGTATGTCAGTGCATATGCTATATACTTTAACATTCTACTATGTCAGTACATTAAGACCTATGTCCACACTGTACACACATATGTTACACATATCATCAGACGCCGAGACTACACCTGTCTCTACATGAAACCAGAGACCCGCGCCTGCATCCAGGGGCTATGCGGCGCACTGACAATGCAACTGGGTCACAGATAGTCATAAATCCAACCTCCTAAGGATATTACACAAGAAACCGAGATGCCAGCAAATCAATTCACAGTTTGGTGGTGGGACCATAAAGCGTCTTTACTAGCTCATCTAAATCCAATCAGCATGATTCCTATGTAAACAGAGACATACAGTATTTCACGCAAAGTTACTTCCTCCAGATGACATTGCAACAGGGGTGTGTCTCATAAACAAGTAGGGAATCGTTTAACATTAGCAAACATTATTCTTACTGTTTCATTGTGGTCTGTGGTGCCGGTTTGCAAGCTTGCTGTTTTGACAGTTGCTAACTTTATTTTGACCAAATGCTGACAGATCTTAGGGAGCACTGGAGACCCGACTTCTTGGAAAACATAAAACTTCACAGTGTCAGTGCAATTAATGAAGCGCTTGAAGAGTTCTTCCTTGAGCGAGAAAAGGGCAGACAATTTTACCAGTGGAAAAAAGTAAGAGAGATGTCTCAGTAGATTAATTCGTCGTAGTCACAACGGTGTTATTACTGGTAACAGCTCCAGGATTTCTATTTCACCGTGAAACCACGTTGATAAAGTGCTCAGAGCTCTGGACATGAATCCACCCATGCAACACAAGTTGGGCAGATTTTAACTGTGTACATTAGATATCTCCTCTGCAGACATATTGAATGACGAAAGACATGACATGATAGTGGCAGGCTACTAAGATTTATTCTGAAATCCAACCATATCACATAACTGCTTTGAGAACAGTAAACTTCAGTCCTGACTCCAACTGACATTCACATTTAATCCACCACTGAGTCATGTCCTTCCAGCAGCTCTGTCTCATACACACTACAAAAATGCAATGAATGCATTTTGACACCGGGTCAAATAACATTCCGCTTCTTCTTTTTTTTTCTTATATTATACACATGCAAGCTTAATCATTATCAGCATATCATCTGGTGACCGTCCGTCTGTGACGCGTATGATGTTAAAATATGCTGGCGCTTCTATTCTTTAACTCTCAATGACAGAAGGGACCTTGGTAACGAAGAGCAAATGTCCGTATTCACATGTAGAACAAAGGAGCTTGATATCAGCACAATGCTTAGGCCAGTATTTCCACCACCGCTCGTCTCAGCGGGTGCAGCATTTTGCTTTCGACTGATTTGCTGGTCAATGCCCTTCTTGCTGACTGTGTGGACATCAACTTGTCAGAAGAAGAAAAAAGAACAACTTTGACAATGTCCTTTCACTTTCCACTTGCCACACATATTTTTGCTTGGCTCTGGCAAAGTTTGACTGAACCTTTTGTCTGAGGGAGTTGGGCATAGAGAGAGAGACACACACACACAAAGTGTGTGTGAGGGAGAGAGAGAAAAGGAGAAAAGAAGGGGGGAAAGGGGACACAACAGCGACCATATGTTCAATGTGACCCTCATTATTCTCAATTAGGGCAGCCATCCATGGAATGGTCTTGCTGATAACAGCCCATAACACCTTCAGTAGAATGGAGCACAATCTTCCAGTGGCACGATGGACGAGCAGGATGTCGAGGGGGGAGTGTGCATGTCTGCATAAGTGTGTGTGTGTCTCTGAGTTTGTGTTTCCCATGTAAGTGCACAGACACCTCTTTTTTAAACTTTGTATGTCATAGTGTCCATGCACAAACTGATGCTCGTATGTGAATATGTGCATCCTTGTGCGTGTGTATGTATAGGGCATTTTTTGTTGGCTTTTGATTTGGTGTGTGCGTTTGTGCGTGTGTGAGGGACCTGTGGCGAGGGGGGCGGGCGGCCAGGCAGGCAGGCTTTGCCAGCTTCTGGAAGGCTTACGGGGGGGTGTGCAGGGCCACAGCCCAGGTCCCCAGGACGTCTGGATGGATGAGTTGATGGAGAGTAATGGGGTCACATTGAGCATATGATGTAAAGGCTAACCTTATGCCTAACTGTTAATGACACTATGAATGAATGTCCTCTTAACGTATAACAAGAACAATATTTTGACTGGGGCGGGGGGAGAGATTCGCACTGGTCTAATCTCTTTGTTGATCATCCGTAGAACTCGTCGTTCTCTGCTGTCATTATTAGTGCAATGCTGAGCTGAAGGTGACCCACATCAGAAGCAAGTAAGTGAAGTCAGTAAGAAGTTAGTGAGCTTTCCTCTTTATAGACGCCTGTCACTTCAGTTTCTAAAGGAAAAAGAATTGATTGATTCATCAAAGTGTATAACTTACATACTGTATATTCATAACCAGAAGTGCATGTATTTGCGATAAATTCTCATAAAACTGCATCATATAAATAATATGAACGTCCTTTTTCGTTTACACTTAAAGTAAATTAACTTTCATGCTGAAGTAAATGAATGAGGCTGGTGCTAGTCATTTGTGACTATTTTACCCTTGGCCTGTTTCCCAAGCTCTTACTGTAAGCCAAGGAAGCAGTGACATCACCCTCATTCCTTCTTCCACTGAATTCAAAATGGCCCAGGTGATTAAGTTCCCTGTAAAGCGATGGGAGTCAGTGCAAGGCCGCGGCATTGAGCAGGCTCATTGATTAAAACCAAACGAGAGCCCTCAGCGCACTGCGGGGACAGCAGCAGCACTACTCATAGTAACTGGTACGCATCATTTGCCTTTGATCTCGTCCTCCTTTGACTATTGTCTCCATCAGCCAGCTTCTCTGTGGCAGCTGGTACTCATACGCAGCTCTCCTCAGCATTATGATAGCAAGTATCATAACTCCTCTGCACGAGTCGGGTAATCTCAAACGACAAGACTGCGGGTTATCAATTATCTGAAACCCTGATCTTTTGATCGGGAAATGATAGACACAATATACTGTAGGTCATTTACTGTGAACTTTTTTTTCCTTTTTGTAACTAATGCCAAAACATATTTTGTGCTTTTGATTTTTTTTTGATTTAATGAAATATGCAAGCTACATGCATGTTCTATAATTAAAATACAAATTCATTAAAAGATGATGATGGTCTAAGGAGACTTAGCTGGTCTAAATTGTTAATTTCTGAACAGGTCTACTATTTCAGAAAATAAATAACTTGACCACCCGCATAGCCCCCGAGAAGATGTAGTGCTTGCTGTGTGTTACATATCAAGCTGGATGAGTCTGGTTTCGCAAGATGTAGTAAAATAAGCACGATGTCATGAAAAGCAAATACATGATGAGTTAAACATGCAGTTGGGTTGGGTAGCTCTGACCTCAGCTCCCCAACTTTGAAGTTCCCACTGGTAGTTAAGGTTTTGCTAATTGATCTATTAAACTTAAGATAAACCTCAACACATTGTTTCAGTTCAGTTCAGCCTAATGTTAACCAAAGTTAACACACAAGATTTGACCAATTCAAATCTATTACAGCAATCAAAACCCCAGTGATTCTGTAGCAACAGCTGTAAGTATAATTAAAGTTGTGTCTCTCTAGTTCAGTAAACATAACTGTTTAAAATCTCCTCATGCGACACGAGAAAACAGTGTTTATTAGTATTGTCAGGAAATGTAATGAGTCTTTAAGCTTGTGTTGATTTCCCAGAATTCCATGATCCTGTGTTGCACTGTATATTGCAGAGAGAAATGAAAACACCATACACACAACCATCATCAAGCCACAACCTCCTCCTGTTGTGTACACCTAAAACAGAACAAGCCCATACAAGTTTGAAATTGATGAGTGCGCCACTACAAGTTCATGACTTTGACCTCCAGGGTATTTGATCCCTTGACACAGAGTTTATTTTTCTAAAGCTACAGCTTGATATTCCAGCACTTAATTTAAGAGTGCAGTTAAATCACAGAAGCCATAATATGTCAGGCGATCCCACGACTGGGGGTAAAAAGAGAGTGAAAACGGGGAGGGGGAGGGAGGGAAAACAGTAAGTAATGAAAAAGCTATGATTGCTTTTCTGTCCCTCCAAATGACAGTTAGCACCTCAATGACCTGCTCGGGGCAGGGCCATCTAGAAATGACACGCTAAGGCACAACGTCATCTAACAGGGTAGTTACAAAAATCAATACAAAACCCATTTCAAAGATGCTTGGCGAGCGTGTGTGTGTGTGTGTCTGTGAGACTGTGTGTGTGACAGAGAGGTAGAGAGAAAGACCTGCTGTTATGTTCATTTATTGAGTAGGCCTGAGGGGCAGAAAACAAACTTTTCTGATATACACATTACCTCGCAAGCAAAGGAATTCTGACGGCTAAGCAATAACTGCATTCCCAGCCTATTACTTAAGTCATGAAGAGCCCCCTCCATAGAAGGGGGTCTTTCATTGCATGTCAAGTACGGCTTAATTCTAAACTCGCTGCCCCCAGCCCTCTTCATTGTCACACTTTTAACTAAACTAGGTATTGGCCACTCGAAGAAGAATGACTCTTTGTCCGCTGGGGAATCGATATGCAGTCTCTCTGACATTCACTGAGAACACATGTAAACCAGCCTGGCCGGCCGTACGACTATCTTGTCTTGTTGGGATACTGGCAAACATCATCATATATTATCCCCTTTGATTTGTTGTCAATACCCAATCACGGCAAAGAGGTGCAGATCTAGCGGAGCACAAAGACACTAAGGAGTGTAAAACAGACAAATGGGCAGGGGGGACATCAATCCGAAGGGCACGTCAGCCAGGCCCCTGATGAAATAGGGTGTCGTGTCGACGGCTGAAATTTATAGACAGTAACATGTGAAAGTGCTCACTCCTCACAGCCCCGAGAGAGGTCAATAGCCTGATGCCTCTGTCCAAATGGCGTTCTCATTAAGCCAGATCTTTCAACGAGTTGTTTTTTTTTTCCTCTCTCTTTTGCACAACAGGAAAGAATAAACGGATAGCTGGTTGTTTATTGTTTCCAACAAAATTACCTTCAGTGGCCTTCCTCCTACAAAAGCGTTATGTCTAATAGAAATTGATGCACACGCCTATAAACACTGTCTCGGCCCCATTTTTCTTTTTTTCTTTCCTTCCTGCTTTGTCTTTAATTATGCTGTCTGCGTTGTACCATCTGCATTATACCTTACCATATATCTTATCAGGATCATGTCAGATACCATCATAGTGTTTCGACTATGCTGTGTGAAAGCCAAGCTGAAAACCATGGGACTCATTTGCAACACTTGAAAGAAACTTGGTTCAGCTGTGTATAAATCCCACGCGTCTAAAATTTGGAAGAGACACACACTACAGCAGGTGATTGAGAGGTAGGATTTTGGGTCAGCGGGGTGCGGGATTCAGCAAGGATATTTCTTTGGAAACAAAATCAAATAGAGCTTTTACTTTGTGTCAGCTACATTTCCTGTGAGAAGCGCCGTTGCCCCAGAGATACGATCAGTGTTTCAGCAGTACCGGTGCTATACTGGTTCCAATAAATTACATACAATATGAGAGGCCTTGGCTCTCGCTGATGGACCTCAAACAATCTAAGAGAAAACACTGGTACATCGTCCTGTCGCACACGCACACACATATATGCACACAGAATCTAAATTTAATGTTGTCACTTCCTTCAAGGCCATCAATGTCAGGAGAGACCACTGGCAATTCAAAGTAATCGGGAAGCCACGTAAGAAAAATAAATTTGGGGCTTGACACGCTGTTGGAAAAGAATAGCAATCAGCAAATTTAATGCATTTCTGATGTATATTTAAGGCTCTGACACTAGGCCACAGATGTACATGTGTTGGGTTTCTATTTTGCAAAAGATATGGTTGGTGATAACCTATTATGGGACATCGTCAGCTTCCCCACTGCCTCAGCCTCGAATAGGAAAAATTCCATCACTTGCTCTATCCAGGAGATGTAATATCGAAACAAATTATGGCTGGAATTGAAAAGTCACAAGCTTATTCCGTCTTGATCAAACCACTGCCAAGAGGCTAAGTGCAGAACTGGAGATACCCTCAAAATGCTTTTTATTGCATTATCGTCATTGACATGTACGACACTCCCAGTTCCCAGCTTTAGTGGTGGATATAAATAAATATTTTTCAAGCTATAATCCAACACACAGGAAGCAAGAAAAGTAAAAAGAGCCACTGAAAAATAATTTGCAATTTGTTTGTTGTAGTTTTTTTCTATGTATTGTTGGTTATAACAAGTTGGATTTGAATGTGCATAGTTTAATGACAAATTAGGTTTACATTCATAAGATTAACTGGATATGAAAGACAGTCTTCCAAGACCTGACTACAATGAGGAATTCTGATCAATGCTACTGTACCTACCACCTCCACTATCAGTCAGTGTTTAGGTGTCTGAAGTCAGACCCAACAACAATACAAGCCATTAATGTGACCACGTTGCACAGACAAATCTTATTTGGTGGGACATCGTTTGTAAGATGTAATGATCACATCTCAAAGTACATAACGTTTGATTGGATTGCAGGAGTTTGTTCCGGCGGCAGCAATAATAAAAGGAGTCTCATCTTGGTTTTATGGTGTCGCATATTGAACCATCTGAGTGCAGCCCTGCTCTACGGTGGCCTGCAGGCGCTTATTCTTTTCAACAGTGAGACACACAAGAGGTCTGCTGAGACCCAGATAAAGATTTCTATTATCATATCAAATCACACAGCAGTGCTCTCATTATAACTGACACATCTTGAACAGTGAATAAAGGCTGAGCTACATAATGCATAATTAGAAAGTTTTTTGACATTTTTTTTTTTTTTTGCATATGGTAGTGCATGATAAGAGCTGATGTTAGAGATAATAGCTTTGGCGGGACATCAAAAAATCTCATAGAAGTTAGGAGATTATGGTTGGGTACAGTGACCTCCTGACCTGGCTGGATCCCTCTAGATGACTGAGCCTCAGCGAAGCCGGGGCCAGCGAACAGAAGGCCGATTCCCCCGTCCTTGCCGAGACCTCGTTAACGACTTAGAAGACCCATCAATATTTAACAACTCTATGATTGAAATTTCAAATTCATCTCCTCAATGGTAAATCACAAAGGAGAGGGAGATGGGAGCAAGAGAAAAGAGGGGGGAAAGAGAGGACAGCGAGTCATTTTTATCAGAGAGCTATTTTAAATAGAGACTGTGATTTAGTGAGGCCACACCAAGTCAATTAGGGGCAGAATATCTGAGCTCTGTTTAAGTAGTTACTGAATCACCATATTGGATCTGACTGTCTAACAATTACTCTGATATGAAAACATACTATTCCGCCTGTGGGGAACGAAGAGTGCGTGAGATACAGGAGTGAATTCCTCCCCTCTCTACAATTCTCGTCTTCATTCCTCTCCCTCTCTCCATCTCTCTGCTGCTCTTCCTTGATTCCTGCTATCGACTTTTCTTTTATGCATTTCTCAACCTTCATGCCCTCTCCTGTTCATTCGACAGACTTGAGTCAAAGAGCAAGAGATAAGCTTTACTATTTCATGAAGGTGTGTGGTTTCTCTGCGGTGCAAGAGTTTTCCGTGTCTGACAAAGTCCACTCGCTCATGAGAAGGTACCGTGAGACAGAAGTCACACGCTCAAAGTAGGACATGCTTGTGTAATACAAATCTGAAGCCAAGAATACCTGCCTTTCAAATATATAGATTATTTATCTAATTAGCCTTTAGATTTTTGTGTAGTCTATACTTTAGATAAAAAATACTGTATTATAAGTTGAAACGATTTCATTTTTATGTTCATCTACAATGATTCTGCTTTGATATGTGGTTAAATAGCTCAAGTCTGCTTGTTAAAACACACACACACACACACACACACACACACACACACACACACACACACACACACCAATATACCTAAATC
>NW_027176927.1:12444860-12617360 GCF_023349555.1 Cebidichthys violaceus
ACAGTCAAAAATAAAATCATGACAATAAATCATGAATCCATAAATATTTAACTAATAAAGAAAAATGCATCAACTATTTTAAAGATCAACAGACAGATGGGTAGAAATATTTGGTTTCCTATTCTTTCTTTTCTTTATCTGTTACTTGCAGATTCTGATCAGCAGTCCTATCTACCTGCCCCTCACACCACTTGGAAGCCCAAGCAGGTCATAAACACCTCAGTCTCCCTCTCCCACAATTGAACAGCCAAGGTTAAAGAATAGTCCAAATAATAAGATGCAAGCCTCCAAGTCTGGTAAATCAGTGTAAAAAACACTCTTCCCTGCAGCCAAAATACTTCAACCGCCTGTCCCTGTTTTGAAATCATAAACAGCCCACCGTCACCTCACCAATGGTAATGAAATGCAGAACGGTGTGTACGAAAATAATCAAAAACTGCCTCTGCTTTGCACCCCAAACACTTTGGAAATGCAGGCTGCATCACGTAGCACAAACACAGTTTCTGTCTCAGCCAAATTAGGGACATTAAAAATCACAGGCTGAGAACTTGCTAATTATTACACCCCCTTACAAACAGAGACAGTCAAGCTAAGCGGCGAGCCACTGGCTGACTCCCAATGTCACTTTCTCCGAGTAACAAATATCCAAAGGTCAAAGTGTGTACTTCAGGGGAATAGGGAAAAGCTCACCGGGGCTAAGTGGTGTGTGCCTTGGCGTGTGTGTGTATCTTTGAAGGAATCTAGCCTGTAATGTCCTCTAAGACTATGCTGCCACCTGCAGCTCTGGGTACGAACAAAGACACAGGTGCTGCTGAAGGGAATAGCATGCAGGGCATTAAGTCACATACTGTAGAAGTCATGCACAATTACCATTAGAATATAAACCTAATCTGTGGCTACAGCCTCATTAAGGCGACAGTGTGGCAGTTTGGCAGACAACTGAAACAAGGAGTTGTGCATTACTTATTGTATATAAAATGAGAATGTTAATACTCTACATTAATAGCTCTTACTGAATTCAACTTTTTTTTAAAACAGATATTTGAAGTATATCGCTTTATTGGACTGAATTTTCCAAACAGACCATATTTAAAATATTTGCAAAATAGCAAATTGAAATACAAGCATGTAACAAATATCATGATAAACATTGATCTATCTAAATACCATTCCAATATAATTATCCTGTATATTTACAAAATTATTTTACGTGAGGAAAACACAGATGCATATTCGTACCTGTTAGGATTCATGCAGAGGGTCTTAAGTCGAGTGAACTTGCATTGTGAATTATCGCATCCCAAATGCCTGCTTTTTGTTTCGCAACCCATTTATTGTTCCAAAGGACAGCAAGATGTATGACCCTGAAGCAATTAAAATATTAGATATCAAAGTGTAGATGCCGGAGACTGTGAAAGAAATGTGAGAGTGAGCATGAGTAATGATGGCACACATTACTTGTCATTAATAGAAGAAAAAAAAAGTGACGGGTGTGGGTGACCTCAAATGCAAAGCTTCTGTATAACAATATTATGTTGCCTAACAATGTGAACAATTTTTCTTTTCTTTTCTTCTTTTTTTTTTTGAGTAACTCTCTCCCACAAAGAGCGGTGCACTCTGGACTGACATTTGTACAGATGTGGTAAGGCTAGAAGCCACCCTGTAATTAAAGCGCTCACCCTGGGAAAAAAGGTGTGATCTTCTGTCATACTTTGACAAGGCTCCGAGCACCGGGCAAAGCAATATAGTTACATGCTTGGTAGCAGCTGGAAGAAGAATGACTGTATGTTTGATTGCCTGATAGCCAGACTGTATCTCCAAGCTATTGTTTTTGGTAATAGCGATCAAAGTTGTGTGCACGTTGTGTGTGTGTGTGTGTGTGTGTGTGTGTGTGTGTGTGTGTGTGTGTGTGTGTGTGTGTGTGTAAGTGTGTGTGTGTGTCTGGTTGTACATGTGTTAGTGTATTTCAATGTTAAGTATAATATGTAGGTATTTTTTAAATTGCATCTTGTTTGGCTAAGGAGGGATTAAAAGAGTTTGATTATAAGGCACATTCCAATTGTAAGATGAACATATCCATATTTAATATGCAGCATTGTAACCAAATCCCTCTTCAAGTGGATGAAATATATTTTGACTTCACTCCACTGCCTAGTAGAAACCTGAGACAGACACCATATATGCTCTGTCAGAATCATTAAGTCAACATGCCATCAGATTCAACTCAGAGTCTCTGCTCAGAATTTGAGAATGATACAGCCTGACGCGGCTTGAACTTTGCGTCTGCCAGGAGGGGCTATTCTCTGTCAGCTTCGCCATTCTCCCATGGCTTTAAATATTGTAGGCATCTTGGGGATGTGGAGACACATTTGTCATCCTTGTTTGACAGGCTTGATGAAGGGGTTGTCTGTCAGTGTTTCACAAATCCAACCAGACCACAAGCCCACGGGTGGCACATAGACAGTCACGAGCGGAGGGGAGTTCCCTCCCCTGCTGGCTCACAGGGTAATTGTGATAATACTGGGATGGGAAATTATAGAGGGGTGAGTTAAGGAGATACTTGAATTAAATGCAGAGGCTTGACACAGTGATGAGAGTGTGGGTGGTCTGAGATTGCGAGGGCAAGTTCTTACAGTTGATTCTTAAATGCTGTGATACTTGTAGTACTTACATGTACTCTGGTATTAAATCTAATAAGCCAAACCTTTTTTTTTTCCTTCTATCGCCGCGCTACAAAGGTGGTGATAATTGCTTGTGCTTTCGAATTAGATTCTGTATTGTTAAGCCTGTATTGTTAAACCTGTCACTTATTTCGTAACAGTCAAGTGTCTTAAAATATCTATATCCTTTGGGATATAGAGACTTTGCAGTAATTTCTTCTCCTTCAAAAAAGCTAATTTTGCAACCTTTTCCACTAATACTGAGAGGATCTACCCCAATAAGCAAATAGCATAACAGTCCTATAAAATAACTTCAGCTGGAAAGACACAACAAAAACCGTCTTGCTCACTCTATCTCTCCCTTTCCCTCCCTCTCTCTGTCTCTGACATCAGGGTCAACCTAGCATATAATAGACAAACTTGGCAGTAATCTGGGGACTCTGAGAGAGGTCCGGGAGATTTATCAATCAACTGGCCACATTAAACGGATTTCCTAATGAAGTGAAGTCTTTACAGGGATTAATCCTCTACCACCTGCAAGGAGCCACCTGCTCGACTGCCATAATTGGCATGGATGGCACCGCCACCATCAGCAGAAAGAGGAGAGGCACAGTGCGAGAAAAAGAGGGAATGAGAGGGAGGGAAAAGGGGGAGAGAGACGACTGAGATGAACAGAGGGGGAAAGAGAGAGAGAAAGAGACGGACAGAGAGGAAACAAGTTGGAGAGAGGACAAAGAAGCTCGACATCGGGGTGTCAAACTCATGCAAATGATGACACTCAGTGTGTTGCAACGACACAACGAGGGAGGAAAATAAATAAAATATTTTAAAAAAAGGAGACGAGACAGCGCCAGGTCTCTTATGACACGGCGATGAGCATCCAACCCTTAGTTTGTGCCAGTCTTGCAGCATTCCAAGACCTTGACAGCAGCTCCTCGCTACATCTTCCAGCTGTGTCAAATCTGCCTATGTGCTAATGAACGTGTCAGAACCCCAATCGTGTCATTGCTGTGTGTGTTTCAATTCACCTCTGAGCACTGAAATTCTACCCCAGGTGTACCAGCTTACGCATTACATTCACCCGCAAGTATTTCTGCATGAATAATTACACAGTCCCAGCCGTAAAGTTAGAATCCAGACTGGTTCCCTGCGTATACTGCCAAACCAATCTTTTTGATTGTGTTGCTGGTTGCTTTAATTTGACCATGCAGACGCTGTGCATGCAATATGGACATAAATGTATTAAGTCTTTGCTGAGAATGACCAATCTGACAATTTTTGTACTCTGTCTGACACACACTTGATTGATTCTGATAAGATGAAAACTCAAATTTTAGGGCCCAGTTTTCACAAGTCAAGGATGAAAAGGCCCACAAGATATGCAGTTGTTACAGGGGTTGATTTAGCAGGAATGAACGGTTGGATTGCTCAGGTACTGGTATTAATAATGGTCGATCAAATTAACACATCTTGTGCAATACACTCTTGAATAAATATCCACCACAGCAAGTTGTTTACTTCATTCTATGCAAATGCTAGGTGCTTCTTTTAGGAGATATTGAAAAGAAAGTGTTGACTCAGGATATTGATGCAACCCAGAGGTTTTTGGTCTTACAGAAAATACTTTTGAAACTCAGTTTGGGATAAAAATTTGAAATGGTGCAACAATTTTTTACCAAGATATTTGGCATCTTTACCTGTTCCTCCGGATGTCACCATCCACGCTCTTGTACTCTGAACAATTTGCATTGGAAGTTGAGCAGAATAACCTACCATATCAGAGCTAACCAAGAAATGCGTAAGAGTCTGGTGCTCTTTGTTGTCATTTTTAAAAAGGGAAACTGACAATTTGTACACATCAAAGCCTGTTAACAGGTCTTTGGGAGTACATCATATTGGAAAGACGTTGTATAAAGGCATATATGGTCATGTATTTAGGGGTTGTAAAAGCATGAAATTGGTACTCATTCCAGTTTTACCATTTTTTAGGACTAATTGAATGAACAATTTAGTATGGTCTCTCTTCGTCATATCACAGGACATTAAATACATAAAAGCATTTGTTTGAAATTAAAGAGGGTGTGCCTTCACTATGCAAACAAATAGCTCAAACTCCGCACATGAGCAAACATTTTAGCACACCAAAATCTGCTTGCTTTGTTTGCTATCAAAGTATAATTTCATGGCAATTCATGAAGTGACTGAATGAGAGCAAAATACACTTGTACCCAACAAAATGAGCATGTTGGCAGTGCCTGGTTATTACACTTTTTGGATTTGTACTGAAAATAGGGCCCCTCACCGATGCGTCCCTGAAACAGGTGGGACAATTGCGGTAACAAGCATGTTTTAGTTATTGGTATTTTTCTTTTTTTCCTTTTTAAATTGAACTTCTTGTATACTTCCTGATGTTCACAAAGCCAAACCAACCAAAATACATTAGATTAAAGTACAAGAACCATGAGTTAATTGAGGTAAATGGCATAAAATGCTCACTGTCTGAAAAGTTGACTAAGCTTTTAATGCATCCACAGTGATTGGTCGTCCTAGATCAACACGGTTAGGTTAGTTACGACCTGGGGCCTATTTGATGACTGTGTGTCTGGGTTTCTGTGATTCCTGACTAATGATCAACTCTCCAGAGTCATAACTCCTGGGAAGGAAAGATAATTTTGTGCAGTCTGCCAAGGGACCGGGACTATTGGCACAGCTAGGGCGTCCCTCATTTGTTATGGAGCCATACTGCCACCTTGCCAAAAGAGGTGCCAGGCCAAGGACAAACTCTCTTTCTGTGTGTGTGTTCGCAGTCTGACCCCCATCCCAGGACTAAAACCTTGGTGACAAGCCATATTGGCATCTAAAAATGTACTAATGGAGCTATAAAGCAGCAATAGATAAGGCACATGTGTTTGTTCTCAAAGACAGACAAAACTCCTGTTACTATTCTTTTATTAGTTGAAATTTGGTATTGGAATGAATCCGGTTTAATCAGTTTTTATCTATTTTACAAGTCTGTTTATTGCAAGTGGCCAAATTAATTCACTGAACATGTCCAACTTCTCTTTTTTCGGATGATAGACCTCCTAAATATCCAACTGCATCAACTAAAGAGGGATGTGTAACCTACTTAGAGGAAGACAGAATGGTAGATCTGTATGCGAGGCCTGCTGGTTTTCTGAGGAATTGTGTCATGTTCGTAAAGTTAGATAGTTTCCAGCATGGTGACACTGGAAAATATTTCAAAGTGCAAGGTAAACATATATTGTTGTGAGTATGGTATAAGGGCTGCCCTCTCAAACACAAACACACACACACACAGACACAGAGCTTCATCCACTTCTCGTCTAACTCCTCAAGCTGTGTTGTTTTGAGTGAAAGAAGAACCGTCCCTAATCCACTTCACGGATCAGTTTCACAGAGACGGTAAAGCCATTCTCCCTCCAAGCTAAAGCAATTCAGATCAGACACCTTGATGTCTCAAAGAGCACACAGTGAGCTCTTGTTTTCTGTTTTGACTGCTGGGAATCCAGGCCAGACAGCACCCCTGATTCCAGCTCACAGATAAAACTAATGAGGTTTTCATTCAAGTCTGTTTTATAACAATAACTGAGTCATCGCCAGACGTGGCTGTTTTCACTAGCGCCCGAGATTCTGTGATCCACTAATCTACGATTTAGGGGAGTTGGATTTCCAAAACTGGAGTAATGCTGTACAGCATCTCAAATACAGGTGTTACTGCCTTTTATATTCATGGTTATTTATCAATGCTTTATGACAACTTGTACAGGAGTGCTTCAAGAATGGGTCAAAGAATGATTCGGCTTCCTCTGTATTTCAATAATACTCCTGAGAATGAACAATCATTTTCACATTTCACATTTTGTAGCTTCTCTAATTACATTAATCATGGAAAAAAGCTAAATGATTCAATACATTACCTCGTTGTCTTCAGACACATTAGCAGTTTAATTTGGATGTGACACCTGAAAGAACTGCTGTCACAACACACCTTTGCTAACGCTGTTCAGCGTGAGGTGTCGGTGGCATTAATGAGTTCATTTTGCAGCTAATTGTGCGGTAACAGGAGAGTAATTATAGGGATCAGCTAGCTGACTCTGCCTTGATACCTACCTGACACCAAAGAGATCTGCAGACATGCCCACTCTTAGCTATCTGTCACAACTATTCCCACAATCCTTTGCTCTTGCGTTGCATTAGGAAGCAACACTGGCATTAGCAGCTGACTTAAACATCAAAGACGAGGCCCTAATCCTTCAACAATAACCCTGGATGTCCCTACAAAGACATTGTTTATATAGACATGTCAGGTCGGACACCTCATCTAACCTTCCACTAGATGCCTCGAGGTGACTCTGTGTTGCCAGCGGCATTCCTGAGACCAGAGCTTAACACTTCTCAAAGAGTTCTCAGAGAGATCCCTTCCTTTCTTGCTAAGGGCATGCAAGCCATCAAAAACACATCTTGCGCAGTCGAGTATAGCTCTGCTAAAGGTAACAGTAGTTTAATAACATTTATGCAGGATTTCATCATTCCTGAAGTCCACACAGTGTCATAAGTCTGCCCATGTAACAGAGTCTGGTTTAGTTTTGTAGGAGTTTGTCTGTTTTGCTGTTTTGGGCAATGATAGTTTTGCTATTGTACGGGTTTTGCTTCAACTTGCAGCCCCTGTGGCTGTACCGTTTTTATCTTTCATCAATGACATCATGATATAAAGTAAACGGTTCCAAAATAAAAGAATTGTTTCTAAGATGTAACAAATGTGAGAAAAAGTTTTGGCCATAAAATGCTGACGTTACCATTTAGAAAAGAAATGTGTTTTTCTCCTACCTTGCTTCTATCCAGAGGCCTAATAACTTGTGTGAACTAAGAGCCCACCTCTTGGCCACAGGGTCACCAGTAAACATAAATAACAGATTGTAGAGCTACTTCCAAGGGGTGGCAGGGGCTTAGATGGGCCAGATAGAGCAGAAATATGGTATATAATACACACCTGGCAAAACAAAGAAAGGCACAAACTCCTTCTAATAGGATAATCAGCCATGTATTATTTTACAGGTACTGTGACAGAGTCCATCATTTCCCACTAATGTGTTTCCCAGGAGTTCTGGATGCCCTCGTACCATACAGATTTCTGAAACTGCAGTTGATATTGTGGTAACTACGTTTTTTTTCCCCATTTTTTCCCCCTCCCGCACTTCCCCATATTGTTTAGAACTTTTACACAGTTGTGGTTGCATCAGCAAGTTGCCAGTAACATTGTCTCACACACCGCTTTAAGTACAGTTGGTGATATTTTTGAAGAAATCTCTGAACACTTGATTATGCCCCGCTGACCTCAGACGCTGGTGTGCACAAGTTTGAAAATCAGGCCACCAAGCGTGACGGTCCTTCCCTGCAATGATGTCGTCAAGTCAGCCTATATGAAAACAATTCAGCTGTCACTTTCATTGTGACGAACTGGATAGTTGCGCTGTATATTTCTGTTCTGGAATACATTGATATAGTCCTCATGCAGCGGAGTAAACCCACAAAAATGATCCAGTCCGTGGCACCAACTTAATCAAAAGTCACGACAATGTCACTTCGGAAGAGTGCAAGTAATTATCAAAGCAAATCTTTGTTCATCGAAGTCAGTTTGTGTGGTTTGCACCGTCTGCGTCTTACGTTGACGTTTCAAAGTAAGAATTCACCCCGTGTCCCAAATCAGAGGCTCAGTTAGCACTGACTTAAATCTTATGTAACTCTGGGCTTTTGACAGGCGGACACCTCTGCTGACTACAGATAGGTAATTTGTTTTGATCTGTGATTATACCCCTTGTGTTCAGAGGAAGATGTAAACCCTCTTGTGAAGCTGTTAGGCAAATCCTCACATTGTGGGGAGAAGTGCCCCCGGGGGTCTCAAGTTTTCACCCTCCTTCTCCGTCTTCTTCTTTTCCCTCTCTATCTTTCTCTTTTTCCTTTTTCAGCTCGTATGAGAGACAAAGCCTCCTGCCAAACACTGAAGCCCCCCAGGAGCTCATCATACAGAAAACGAGGGTTCCTCGGAGAATGAGAAGAACCAGCAAGAGGGGGGAGGGAGGGAGATAGAGCGCAGACGAGGGCTTGTGTAAAGGTGGGAAGAGGGTGTTTGCATGTGTGTATGTGTGTGTGTGTGAGTTCTTTCTACATTGTTAATGACTGTTAAGAGTCTATCAGAGCCACGGGGCATTTTGCACATCCCACAAGCTTCCCTCCTTTGACTCCCTCCCTGCTATTTCCTTAACACTGCCTTTTGTGGCCTGTGCCAGACATACCTGCAAAATTATCTACTAATTATCTGCTAAATATGTTTGTTCATGTTGGTTGAACAGCTCACTTAATTGAAGGGGCGCTCTACCTTCCCTCTGCTGTTCCCCTCCTTCATGCCCTCCAAGTATGGGAGGTGGGGGGTGTGGGCTTAGGAGAGTGGCTTATCTCCAAGAGCTCGTTATATTAATGCCAGTAATTATGTGTTTTGCTTACTTTTGATGTGCCTCTGTTCAAACGGGGAGAGTTAATAAGAGGATGACGGCAAATATGTCGGAGAGCCCTCTGTGTTGTCTTTGGGATCTGGAAATTCCTGTGTGTACCGGTGAGGGTTTTATACGAGTATCTGTGTGCTGCGGTGGGGGAGGCATGAACGGGTGGCACCCGACTCACAAGAATGGCAGTACACAGGTAATGGCAGGAGCTTATGATCAAATCTTCACTTCATTTCTACACTAGTGTTACTCCTCGGCACACACACACACACACACATACACACACATACACACACGGACACATACCCCAGCCAACACCTTCCTTTGGATCCTAAAAAAAGGGTAGAGATGGCGATGGGAAGGGGTTTCGTAGAGGGGATTGTTTCAACTCTATTTAAGAGGGTTAGAAAGGGAGCTCCTCTTGCCAAGAAGAGCACAGGTCCCTCCGCTCTCCCCGAGGAAAGTGTTGGCAAGAAGAGGCTCTCTCTCTAATGGAAAGAAACAATCGCTAATGAGGGAAATAAATAACAGGCTCATAAAACAGAGAGGAGGGGGAGAAGACGAGGGAGAAGAACAAACGGAGTAAAGTTAAATTTGAATGATGGTCATACTCGCAGGCAAATACAGCAGACACACAGGCGCATAAACACACTCAATGATGTTTAGCTGTCATTGCTAATGAGAGAGTGCGTCTATGATGTAAGGACAGGAGCTTGTTGATGGAGATTAAGACAGACAATTGAATAACATTATCATCTCTCTCGTTGTTCATTGTTTGTTTATGTTTCCTTTTTTTTCTTTGTTTCAGCTCAATGATTAATATGCTAAAACAGCAGAACCTTTCTATCCTCTCTTCTTTCTTTTTTTTCTTGTCCAATACAGAAATTTGTAAAAGAACATTTGTGTCACATTAGATTAAATTTACCCATCACTAGACTGAAATAGAAAAGAATAGATTAGAATAGGTTACAGTATATCCTGGCAGTGTGTGAGGGTGCTGGTATGACTGTGTATTTGTTTTACTTCACTTTGGGCTGAGTAAGTTCAAAGTAGCTACATTCTCTCCTCTGGGCCAGAGGAGCAATTGTCACTTTCAGAAGTGTGAGATGAGCAAAAGCGACATTTCAGTGTGTGAACACAACGACTACCTTCCCTGTATGAAGATATTGGATTTTCTTAAAAAGCATCATTTAGCCGGGGCTTTCCGTGACTCTGCTTTTAACACTATGGCCATCACAGTAAAGCTCAACACCACTGCACTTGAGGGTATAGTTTATATTTTTTGCAAATAAATCAGTTTTTCATGCCACTTTCAATCAGTAGTAGTTTTTCTTTTTTTCCGCTAACTGTTAAATTAAAAGCACACATTTTGGTTTAGTTTGTGCAAAATGTTGAGGCCTGAAGAAAGAAGAAAAAAAAAAAAAAATGACTCTCTCGGCGCATCTCATTCTGTCTCTGTGTGTTTGTCTTTTCTCTTTTCATCTCTTTGTACCTGTCTGTGTCCCCCTATGTCTCTTTGCTCTCTGAGGCTCACAGCTTTGTGAATCCACTCCCTGGGACTGTAGAGGCGGAGACGGAGACTGCTTGAAACACACTGCGGTTTTAACATTCACATTCCACCTGTGTTTTGACAACACATTTCACAAGAGGGATCTGAAGTGGTTTAAGAGTTTCTCTATTCACCATTTGATATATAAAAAATAAAAAAAATGATCCCGGCGATGGCACAACACGCAAGACTCCAAGGGATGGATTAATGCAACAATAAAAGTAATCCCCGGAGTCAGACACTGCTTCTCAACCAAAAGAAAGAAACAAAGAGACAACGGCACTGGATGTCTATATCGGAGGGCTGATATTTCCCATGCGCATCAGGAACAGCAACATCTTCCTGTATGAAATGTTTACACAGCTAATATTAAATAGGTTGACACTAGTGATGACAAGAGTAATAATTATCACTATACGCATGACTGCCAGCCACCTCAAAGCTGAACAAGAGATTAAGCAAAGATTACTGTCTGTTTCACGGTTGTGTGCCTTTGCAGCTAAAGCCCTTTCTTTTTGTTAAACACTTTAAATAAGAAAAAGCCACTTCAGAAATGACAGCGTCAAAGGCGTATTAACATGCTGTCGTTCCTAGTCATGAGGTCAGCCTGAGTTCACCAGCATGTAAGTTACCTATGGGGGAAGTCTTCTCATGAATATGTATCTATTCTAACAAGAAAAATGTTTTAAACTGTTTAAATGGGGAAATGTGCATGTATACAGTATATATATATATATATATATATATATATATATATATATATAATAATAATAATACAATTATATATAATACAATAATAATAATAATATAAATAATGAAAAGGAATCAATTTTAGTTTATAAAAGTGAACATTTGGCTAATGTACTGTGAAAGGTCTCCCAATCTATCTCACAATGATAAGATACACTACATTTAAGGACAGTGATAACCATTACGCACAAAGATTGAAATACATTACAAATATCCCAACCATATGGGGCAGCAAAGCCATGTACAGCAAGAAAAGAACTGCAAGTAACTTAACAAAGGCCTACACCAAGTACCAGCATGCTCTGATCAGGGAAAGTACTTTAACACAAGTTCCTCGACTGAGATATGGCATTTCAGTTCTGCTGATTATCATATAATTCAGGATTATTTTACTGTATGATGGCGGAACGCTTCTTTCAATACCCATCGCCCCCTTCTCTGTTAACCTCTCCCTGATACCGCTCTGACTTTTAACACTGCCCCGTTCAACAGCGGCTAATGATGTAACGTTCTCCTTAAATATGTAAAATATAAGACTTAATAAAACCCAGCAGTGTGATTATGTCTTAAGTCTAAAACCCCACTCCTGGATATGCAGTTCTACATGGTGATCCGCTTTAAATCAGGGGAGGAAAGTTCACGTGTAAATTACAGAAGTCAGTACGGTGAAAGTTTTCCAATAAAAGGGCGCTCTCGCTCTCAGTTTCTCAAATATTATGTTGAGATATCACACACTCATTAAAATAAAAGTGAAAGAGAGAAATGTCACAGGTGTTAAAAGGCAATTAGTCTTCCTGTGCTATCACAGTGTTAATCAGAGTGATGAAAATGATGATATGAAGCTCATTATCATGTATTCAATAGTAGGTACTGCTTTCATGAAAGATGAGACACAAGATTAATAATGAGAAAACCTGTGACTGCCGTGCTGCAGAGCAATTTTGTTGAACATTTGATGAATTTTGATAAGATGAAACCAATGATATGTTCCTACAGGTCTGCTTTAAAGTGGGGAGTTTTAATTGCTGGATAAACTTATTTTTTCACAGCTTTTTCAAGTCAGTCAGTTCAAAATATGAAAATAAACAAACAAGCATCCAAAAATAATAATTTCACTTTTTGGCTCTGATTTGGTTACAACAAGAAAAGACAGATCTCATTATCTCTGTTTGGAAAAAAAACTGAAATGTTATCTTGAAACAACAGACAAACGGAGATGAGCCACTCTTTAAATTTGAGTGCTTTTATCCCAAAACACAAGCAGGGGGAAGAGAAGGGGCAGGGGGCAGATAGACAGACAGTCAGCAAGACGGAACAAAACAGACTAAGAATAAGAGAAAGTTAGAGGGGAGAAGCATAGCTAATGGCATTGGTATCAGATTTATTCCAAAAAGGCAGCAGCAGAAGGAGGCAGGAAGGAAGGCTGGATGATTTCTTCGCCCTGTCTTCCCCTTTCCCTGATTATGAAAGGAGACATGGCACGAGGTCGAGGGTCAAGCCAAAAGGAGACAGCATTGTGTAGAAACTGTCACGCACCGCCACCTATTTTGACATGCACAGGCCCGTTTGTTGTCTGTCGTACATGCAAATTGGTGAGCCCAGGCTGTCATATAAAGGCAGCCAGATATGCGCCGGTCGGGAAAATGAGAGACCACCTGTAACCAAGAGAATGGAGAGTGATGGACAAGCATTCAGTCAGCCCGCTCGTCATTTCCAGGCCCGCCATTCACCCATCAGCAGAGTATCCCCCCATGCGCCCTCCTCCTTCCGCCACCACCACCACCATCAATCCCATCCCCAGCGCACACATATACATGTAAAAATCTATTCTTAATATTCAGAAGCAGGAAGTGAAGGGAAATAAATATATACGATGGAAGGGGATTGGAGGGGGTCGCTGGTGGTGATTTCAACCTGCTGGCTGCCTAATAGGATCCTGCATTCAGACAGCTGAGGGTCAGACCAGGATAATTAGTTGTCCACAGAGGAAACATCACTCTTCCACAGGGAGTGGACAGGAGGGGGACCCTGTAAGGAGGCCTTAATGCTCTGAATCCCTAAGAAAGTCCACAATGTGTCAGGTAATCGACATTAGATTCTTTTGTTCCAACCAGGATAAATGTTAGTGTGTTGATGATGCATGCTTTAGGTAGACAGGGACTGGACATCGAGGATGGACATTGCAGTTATTCTCTTAATCATACAGAAAGGTGTCAGTGTGTCATGTAAACTTGATGCATTTATGCAAACCATCCAGGGTAAAGTTGACTAGATAATTAGCTGTCCAGTGGACACATCACCCCGGCAGAGAGGCCAGACAGGGAGCATGGAACAAGTGGACAAAAAATGTAGTTTGAATGTGGACATTGTTACATTTTTCTTTTGCCTAAGTGCATTTATAAAATGGATTCAAAATTCAATTTTATAAACCCTTTACTGTTGTGTGATCTAACAACTATTTTTGGCATTAACGTTTTTCCATTTGCTTTGTTTCTATTGTAAGTTTTACGCTTGGGTACAGTATAACATGATATGTGATCCTGACACAAGCAACACATTTTTAAAGTGTTGAATAAAAAAAAAACTTGATTGTTCATAAAAAATAAAATCAGCCAGCGCATTTCACTCCTTTGACAACTAAAATTTGTGTTTGACACTGATAATAGAAAAGAAGTGCTTCAAAAAGAAGTCTATCTTGATTCAGGTGAGTGCAAGTGTGTGTGTATGTGTGTGTGTGTGTGTGTGTGTGTGTGTGTGTGTGTGTGTGTGTGTGTGTGTATGTGTGTGTGTGTGTGTGTGTGTGTGTGTGTGTGTGTGTGTGTGTGTGTGTGTGTGTGTGTGTGTGTGTGTGTGTGTGTACAATATTTAAAAAGATGGCACTTGACAGAATTCTAAGCAGTAAATAAGACTATTCTAATAACCTCGGTCCTGTTTTCTTTCCCTGGTTGATAATTAATAAATCTGCACGCAAAATACAATACTTTCTTCCTTACTCTCGCAGACACACAGGTCCACATACAGAAACACACAGACACCACCTCCAATGCTCATTCAGGCACCACATGTGCTATGTGGTCATGTCTAATTTATTGTGAGATGTTTCGAAGAGAGAATTAGTTTATTCCCCTAAGACATCCATTTCTGAATTTAGCGACCAGAACAAAAAGGGTCACACAGACTGTACTCTTTGAAGGAATAAATCATTACCCATGCAGACATCAGCTCATCACTGATGTCCGCTGTTGTCAGTTTACCAGGCGAAAGATTTTTCTTTAGCCAAATTATCCATTAATATTGAGGGATTAGGGTCTCTTTTTTGTTATGATATAGGGCAGAAACTGTCCTCATTATATGATTTAGTCCAGTCAAATGTATTCAAATGCCACCTTTATTACCCTGGAGGTGCTTTGCATAAATTGAATAAATCCAACAGATACTCTGTGAGAATCAAACATATCAAAGGTTTCCTGTCTTTGAAGTGGGGGTAGTCTCTAATTCCAAAACAGATTTTCATGATAAATAAATACATTATTTATGAATAGTGGGGTAGTGGTAGTAGAAGAAGACCAAGAAGAAGACCAAGAACAGGAAAAAAATGAAAACAACGATCAAAATGCATAAAACATTTTACGTCGTGGAAATGTCAAGAGACGCAAAACGACACACAGAGTGGCGCGTGCCGACCAACTGCCTCACTGATAAACAAACTGATTAGCATAAGCACATTGGAGCATATGTTGTGCTCATTTGCTTACACAAAGTCTCAATCAAAATAATACACCACACCCAACATGTGTCATAAAAGTCTAGAAATATGTTGATGGGAATGATGAAGACGGAAACATTTCAATTATTTCATTTCTGACAATTACACAGAGAATGTGACAACCTCAACAACCAGCATGCAGAGTGGAGACTAATTGCCCTCAGGAAATTTATGGAAATGGAAAATAAATAAAAACAAACCAACATGTTGACCAACTGCAGCACCAGTTCTCACATTTGTGTACGTTGACACATTGTCATAATAATATTCACATATAATTGAATATCTTTTAACATAAAATGGAATTTGTAGATGAGCAAAAAATAAGATGCTGGCTGCACAGTAGGCCCTGAGAGAAGGTAATTATTTGTTTAGCTGTATGCATATATCTCGTGTGTTTTTCTTAACAGTTCATTTTGGCGGAGGAGCAGTGGAGCCGCAGCAAAAGCACCAATTATGTTACGAATCATGCCTTTAGGAAGCGTCAGGGGCGAGCGTTAATGTAGCAGCAGATCCAGGGTTGAGGTGGGACTGGGGGCAGGGCAGCCAGTCAGGCCACATTACTAACCTGCCTGAGAAAAGAATAAGCGTTTAACATGGCACGGCCATACAAGGCCTGTGTTTGCCTTTGAAGTGCTGCAGAATTCAGAGCCAAGGAGAGCTAGATTCTCTGAATAATTACACATTGGCTTATCTAAATCAAACTGTCAGGAATGTCTTGCACAAAAGATGGGTCGTTATTGGATTTCCAAATATACCTGAGCAGATGTTCCGTCTTGATTGATGTCCAACTAAAAGCTTACATTTGCACTACAACCTATTCTTTTTTTGTTATTTAATTTGCATTGACCAAATTAAATATCAGGGTCTTTCAGATGGATGTATAAGTGTAATTGGTCATTCTAAACATGTTGCAACAACTTTCTTTCTATCTTTTGAATGATTTCCTTTTCTATGTGTGCACCTTCAAAAACATTTTTAAATCTCAATAAGTAGGATTGTTCCCTACAGTAATGTAGACCTCAGGTTGTGCAGAAGCAGTTCTTATTCCCGCTGTACAAGACATATTAATGTCTTTGTGCTTTACAAACCCATGCGGCTTGGAGCGGTGTGATCATCATTTAAAATGCCTGACTGTTTTTTTTTCTATCCCAAAGGAACAAAGAAATAGTACATTAGAAATATTACAAAAAAACATACTGAATGAAGTGTTGGATTAATCAATTAAACCTTTGAGCAAATAACCACAACGAGGAGCCCATCGAGGGTAAATAATGGAGGTTCTGCACCTACCCAAACGTTCATTTAACCTGTGAACCACAAGGTTATTTCTGTTAGAAATGACGTTAACACACACACTTGCACACATACACACACATACACACACACACACACACACACACACACATACACTTAGACAAACACGCCAGCCTGGAGGAAGGATGATTTATGTGGGAAGATCCATCTTCATCATCTTGCCTCTCACCTTGGTCTCCATCAGTGTTAATTAAAGGAAGGTCAGTGTCACCCTCCCTGCTCCCCCCGACCAACCCTCTTTTACATAATAAATCACTCCAGACACACAAAGGGGGCTGTTGACACAAACAGAATGCTCCTAGCTAACTAGCTAACTGCAGTTCGTTGGGCTGAGGCGTCAATTCAAAGCCTGCCATAAATAATACTGAATGTCACAGTGTTGTGTCTTTGTCTGGGAACAAAGGAGGGAAGACAAAGACAGGTTGTTCAGGGACAAAAGTAATCCATATTATATACACTATATACAATCATATAAAACATATGGAATCCCAAAATTATAAACAAAAATAGTATCTGTCGCTCTATGATTTGGCTCATTATTGTCATAATTTGTTATTCAGCTACATTTTTAGATGCATTTTTGGGATACAAACGGGGAAGAGAAAGTCTGTTGAAAACTTTGTGGCAGGTTGTGACTTATGTCAACAAGTTAATCTAAAATCATCCAAGACTGAAAACAAAAAAATACCAAAGTAGTCATTATGCGGGTGACTTGCTGCATATGCTTCCATACTTTATCCCGCCAGGACAGGATGTGAATGTGCAGCTGACTTGAAAAGAAATATCCATTGGCATTAATTCACCACCCACCAAAAAACAGTTCTGTAGTTTGTGTCAGAGTGCCTTGGTCAGCCCCACATTGTCTACATCATTACTTTCTTGGAATCAATTTTCCTCCCCAAAAGAAACAAGAAACATATGCTTTGTATTGTGTATAATTTCCTAGGTTTTCTAGGTTACTGTCAGACTTGCATAATGAGGGCGACGGCGCTGCAGAGTTCCCCTCTTATCACAAACTAGCATGCATGGCCCCGCTGCTCTCTCCTCGGTCATCAAGCAATTGATGTAATTGAACCAGCCCTTTGCTGTCAAGCAAGCGGCGCAGCTCAATAGCATATGCTCCGAACACTCTGGACAATGAGAGCCACGCAGCCGGGCAGGAAGGCAGGCTGGCTCGTTGCTGTTCTGTCAATAAATTTCAATCCCACTAATTGTCCAGAATTCATTAACTGAGCCTTTGAGACAACATGGTCCCATGGAAAACACAACAATATGAGAGAAAAAGGCAAAGGAGGGTTTTTTGATGATGTTGTGGGGTGTGCTGTGTATATTGTGAACAGTTGTTTTGCATCCTGTTGGTGGTGTTTGAGTGGATCCATCAAATGATGCGGGTGCGCTGGGACTGCACTGCCTTGGGAATGAAATTTAGAGTTAGTGACAGTGGATAGATGTCTCTGCAGAAGTCATTTTGCTGTATAGTCAAGTCATTAATGAAAAAACGCAATGTTTGAGTAGACATGCTCATTTTAAACATTTACATTTTTGATTTGAATGATTAAATTGTTTTGAGTTTTTAACACATTTTAATATATACATTTTCAAACACATATTTGCTCTGATAGAATCATCACAATTTCTATAAACCCCCAAAATGAATAGGTTTACTGTGATCGTTGTATAATATTCTATAATATGAAAAAATAATGTATCATCAAAACCCTTATCAGTGAATAAGACTTAAGGATTTCAGTGACTGCAGCCATTATTTGACTTGTGGTTGTTTTTTTATTGTCAACCTGGTGACACTTAAGAGTAGGGAAATATCTGAACAATTTCCCACCGTGTTAAGTCACAACAACAAACAATAAATCCTTCCTCCTCTTTTTTTCCTCCATCTGATTAGGACTGGCCTTGCTTTCTCAGAGTCCTTGTCGCCCGCCGACAAAGTCCTCAACGTCCAACGTATCTGCCTAAGTGACCAGCCAGGGTTCAAGGGTCACCAGGAGCTGCCACTTCCCCTGTCACAGGAAACAAGCAGTGGGAAGGCAAAAGGAGAGAGAGTGGAGAGGAGGGAGGGAAAGGTTGAGAGGAAAGAGGGAGGTGATATTCAAAACACAACAATGACAAGGAGGTGCCTGGAATTAGCTCTCTCTCTCTCTCTGGTTGGGCAGAGGCATAGTATAGATAACAGTGAAAAGAAAATGGTTAAACAGGCATTCTCCGTGCAGGTTTAAAAATATATATATTTTTTTTACCTATATTATAAAAGGTGTAGTCACATTTATACAAAATGCAATAATATAAGCAAGCACCTCTTTTGGTAACACACGCACGCTGCTTCACACACATGTAGGAATATAGGAGGGCCCCAGTGAGAGCAGGGTGTGTTATGGTTGAGTAAGCATGGAGCCACTGCTGCTGTTGAGCCCCGTGCCGCTACTCAGGAGGGATCAGTAGATCACATTATCAATCATACAGCGCTGCACAATCACACATGCAGTATATACTGTGTGTGTGTGTGTGTGTGTGTGTGTGTGTGTGTGTGTGTGTGTGTGTGTGTGTGTGTGTGTGAGTGTGTGTGTGTGTGTGTGTGTGTGTGTGTGTTTCAGCCCGCTCTTTCACATACGATCTTTGAGTAAACACCCGAATAGACCATGAAGTTTCCTGGTAAAACACTTGCTGGCTTTATGTGTAAATATTGTCATGTTTACTTGAGTTACAATTATGAAACTATAACTTCCGTGTTAAATCTGGTTGTCCTTTCCACAGATGAGATCCTCCTCAGAGTGCTTCAAACACTTGTGGGCTGTGATGCTGCAGTGCAACAGCAGGGCCACGTTAAAAACCTTAAACTTGGTGCACAGAACCACTGATTCTCTGTGTGGATACCAAAACACTACTTAGAGTGGCGACACCGTCATCTCTTTATTCGTAAAAGAGCCTAAGCTCGGTTCCGAGAAATGAAAATAACTATTATCTAGAAGCTTCCGCATGTGCAAGCTGCCACGGCAAAAAATGGTCCTTTGTGAAAATATAAGCTGACATATACAAACTGTATGTGAGTGCAGTTATAAAAGTTCTTCAAAATGCCGTGCACCTAGTTATTTTGAAGGCCAGTCTGTCATTATGTTTGATTTTCGTGCATCGCCATGCTCCTCTCCTCTTTCCCCCCCGACAAGCTTATTTGCCTTTGTTTTACACGGAGCAAACTGGGAGTGACCCAGTGCTAAGGCCAAAGCAGGATGGATATGAAGAGATAGAAAAAGCGTTTGTGTGCGCGGGTAAGAAAAAGAGACTTAAACATGTGGCAGCATGGTTCACGAAATCAAAAGGTTTGCCCGTAGTTCTGTATAACTGAACATCATAAATGTAAAAAGAAAGCATCTCATCATGAGGAAATGTGCCCAACCGTCCACATGTGTGCACAACATCTCAATAAATTACATCCTTTGAAATCTCTATGAGAAAACCAGAAACACTGAGTTAAATATAGCAGGCAGCAAAGCCAGCAATAATATATGTTGTGCAGGATAGCCTCTAGTTGGAGATTCAGGCAAGCTGATGGCTATGATGAGGTAACACTATCTCAATAGCTATGAATTTCTGAAAACCGTTGCCATTTAAATGAACATGTTTGAATAAGTGATATCTTATTCATTCAATCACTTTTTTCATTTTGCTAAATTATTTGGTTTCAAGTGCAATTATTGTTTCATGTATTCCTACATCACAAAAATTGTAGCACATGTTGACTTTATAGTTTTGGATAGTAAAACACCCAATACTTAATGTTCTCCAACACACCTCAAACTAAGCTATATAAACTCTTTCACAGTACTGAAACAGTAATGGGATTTTTTCTTTTGTTCGTTTGGAAATAAAAACCTGCAATCTTTTAATTTCTTATTATTTGTATCATATTATTTGTTGAATGAAACATCAAAATGTAAATAACTAACCCACTACACCTCCCTCTGCTTATATTCTTTACCTTATCTTATACCAGTGATTTACACTATAGGAAAACTTTAAAATCAAGGCATGTATGCCTACTAGGAATGATAGACTAATTTATTAATTAATACATTAAATTAAAAAAAAATGACAGACCTCCACACACTTTGGTGAAGAGAAGCCTCAAAGATAATTGTATTGCCCTAAACATAACACAATGGCCTTCAAACTCTAGATTCTAAACTGGGAAAGAAGATGTAAAACTTTAGCATCAACCCTTTGTTAATACTGAAGTGTGCACATGGCCTGTGTGTTTACCCAAAACCCTGAGACTGCACTGCCCTCAAATGGCACAGTGAGGTCAATGCATACAACTCTTTCATCCCGTCGCTGCCTCTCTCCTTATAGCTCCTCCAGGACAAAGAAGCATTAATTAAGAAGCAACCATGAGCAGCCAAGGAGCATAATGCACACAGACGAAATGCACCCCTCCACACACACACACACACACACACACACACACACACACACACACACACACACACACACACACACACACACACACACACACACACACACACACACACACACACACACACACACACACACACAGCGGTGACTCGCAGCCATTCCTCCCTATTCTCCACAGCTTCTGATAACTGTGAAATTCACTCCCTCTGCACAAAGACATGGCCGGGGAGGAAAATAATTTCAGTAATAGAGCTAATGGGTTTAAGTGAGACTGGAGAGCAGCCAAGAGCGGCTAAAGAGGAGAAGAGGGAGGAGAAGAAGCAGGGAAAGAGGAAGAAGACATAGCTGTGTGCACGGGCTGGAAGAAAAGAAAGAGAAGAGAGTGGCTGGAAGAAGAAATGCAGAGTGCCTTTTGTATTGTTTCATGATGAGATTGTTGAAGAACAGAAGGGAATGCTCATTTTCTCCTTACTGCCATGATACAGTTGCTGATAAGAGTCGCTCTGCATGCACAATGGGAGGATTTGGAATGGTGGTTAATTTAATTGATAAAGCCAAACAATGGCACAATGCTTGAAGACGATTACATTTCTTTTTGTGTAATCACCATACAGGGAGTTAAACAAAGCAAAGTGAGGCTCCCAGGCAATCTGCACTGATTCTGAACGCAGTCTCTCTCATGAATAAATACACACATACACAAAAACAGATGTGTACTTAGAACAACATAACCACTCAGCAAAATCTGTAGAAATGCAGAGAATATCTCCCATCTCCTTCTCTCTCTTACCAGGATTCTGTCAAACCAAGCAGTCATATTATTTACACCAAGTTCATATATGAAATGTTTGACTTTTTTTACTTTTTTCTATAATTAAAAATGCAGCACTTAATGGCAATGATGATTTATTTCAAAAGTAAAACGATAATTGTCTCATAAAAATTAAATGTTTTATAGTAATGTGCGGTCTATTTAGTCTGCATGGAACGGTGATAAAGGTAATGTGCCTAAATATATGCTGCATAAAGATACAGATCAACACATTGCCAATTCTAACTTTATGACTGACAGTGCAATAGGTAAATAATATATAATGCACTTTGAGAATTCCTAACAAATATAAGCAACCAACTACCTACTGAATAGTTGGTGTTGAGCTGAAGAATCTGTTCCAGGGAAAAAGGCAGAGCAGACAAAGCATACAAGCCAAAAAGCAGATGAGGTTAAGAGCCAAAAATCTCAGTGCCAAATAAAATTGCTGAGTTACAGTTATTGACCAACAACCCATCACACTCACAGACATTGCAGCCCTTGCACATCAGACATAAGATAAGATAGATAAATCGAGAAATATAGTACTAATTGCACTTAAAATGTAAAGTTTGTCTCAACAGACTTCCCCTAGTGAATATTATTTTCTTTCTCCGCCACATGCACTGTCAACATACTGCATTCCCTCCAGGAAATAGTTTCTGGCCCTTAAACAAGCGATGTCATATGAACAGCAAAAAGGGACCAAAGAAAGAAAAAAGTTAAATGTTCCACTTGTTTGAATGATGACAGATGTGATAACTAATCTACTGTGAAAAATAGCGTTGTCTCAGTACTGACTTAAACTGGTTTTAATGTAATTGCATTTGGTGGGATGCTTTCATTATATAAAGAGCCTGTGTAGAAAGGAGTTACCCAGCAGCTGCTGACTGCTACATCAAGAATTAACTGTCACCCCCTCAGCAGAGGCACTGAGAGGGCCTCTTTCCTCTCTGTTCCTCTCCTCTTTTCCATCCACCCAGCCAACCATCCCAGTATTAAGTGAGGCGAGCGACAGAGATATGAATGTGATATTCCCTCTGGTATTTTTAACCGCCGTATTGAATTCGTATAAAACACTTAAGGCTCCTCGGTTTCTGCCTGATGGGAGCCTCTCGCAGGGCTATCTGCGATAGTCTCTAGAGAGAGCTTCTCTGCTGCCACAAAAAATTCCCGTTTCCGCTCTTACAACATCTATCCCTCCCTACCTTCATCCTAACCCTTCTCCCTTTGCTCTTTGATGCACATGGGGATTTCATGAGGAGCCCTCCCACCCGCCGCTCATTCATAAAAAGCTAATGAAGTTGGAAGGAAAAGTCCATAAAAATCTCATTAGGTGTTCACCTCCTGATATTGGATACAAATCAAACTTAGAAGCCCTCCTGAGGATTGGTGTAAGAAACAGTGATAAGTAGCATGTCTGGATGTTTGGAAAAACCCTGCCATTTCAAGACATGTGCTGGATGTTTGGTCCATGTTATGTTAACAGCACAGTAAGACAATGAGTCCCCACGCTACATTAAAGTAAAACAACATGTGACAGAGACAGGCAAAGAAACAACATGATGACAGGGAAGATTAGTAGTGTCACAATAGACTGCTGAGTGGACGGATCGGGCTGATTTGCACAACAACAAGCAAATTTGGCATCTTTTCCCAAATAGGGCAAAAGAATAAGCTTACATTTCGACTTGAGCTATCAAGTCAACTTCACATTTTTATCATCTGGTCAATCATTGTCTTTTACTTCAACCATAAGAGAGGAGACCATTAATGACTCAAGTCAGAAAGAGGAAGTACTAAGCATATTAGGCTGTATTATGAATAATAGAGAACCCTGAGAGAAGCCAACACTGATCGAACACAACCTTATGAATTATACTGCGGTGGTTTTTCATATTTATTTCTGGGCCCCGGCTATTTCTCATGCTTGAGCGAGGCTTATCACTTAACAATCAATTATTAACGTGTCAGAATAAGGAGTGCTATTACAGGGATTGAGATGCATGTTGTACACTGGCCAGAACTGACAACACTTCTTGTACTCTCGCTCTCCTGTCTGTTTGAAAAGCTGGATTTTAGGTGGAAACTGAAAATTCTGGCTCTTAATTTGTGAATAATGCATTGGCCGGAATATGCATTATACTAAAAATTATGAGTAAGTGGGATGGTACATTAGAAAGGTTTCTCACTCTACATGCTTGCTTTTTGCGATCATTTGCAGGAATATGATTAGATTTGATAGATATAGACAGCAATTATTCTGCTCGTGATAAAAGTTCAAAGTTCTCCGTCTGTCATGATGATTAACACCACATATAATGTAAACACTATTTTTAAGAGTAAACAACATCAACTGCATAAGGTTAGAGGTTTAGTACTCCTCACGTTGTAGCTTTAAATTCTTCAATTACATCAAATCAACACTCAAACATAATGTATTCAACTAAATTCCCTGATTAAGGTTCAAACTAGACGCCCACCCAAAGATATTAATAAGGCATGCAAAGTCAGTCAAGAATATCAACATCACATCTTCATGTCCATCAACAACGGTACAGATGTAAGCTGCGGTAAACCTGATGACCGTTAAACAAAGACCGTATTCATTATGTAGACGGATCATCGCCCCTTATTCTCTTCATTTGCATACATCACAATCTCGTCTATTTGTATGATAATCTGATGGTTGATGAAAAGTGCGTTTGTTTTGATTGGGGCTGCAAAAGAAACAGGGATGTGAGAAACGGTGTCTTAATGCGGGTTTTGAATATGCAATGTGACCTCAGTGGGAAGTGGAGGCATGTAAGATTTATAAGTCGTCTACAGATTGACTAAAACACAGGGGATCATTTAGATAATGCATCCCCATTCCTAACAACTGCTCCGGGTCAAAAAGTAAAAGAAGTCTGCATTGACAACTGACACTGGAAGTGGAAGATACAGTATCTCAAAAAGTAATTTTCTCTGCTTCTGTATTTGATGTAATTGTTTACTTTTGGCAGATATGAGCTTGATCTGATGTCATATTTTTGTGTGTGTGACTTGAAATCCAAGAAGGGGAAGGAGGAGGGGGGGAGGACCCTTACCTTCCTTACCTTTTTTTTTTTTTTTTCTCAATGGCAATCTGGGTACGGGAGATAACAGAGTGAAAAATGTTGGAAGCAATCCACTCTGCCTTGGAGTAAGACCTTTACGATTTCACCACTTCATTAGGAAGTGGCTAATCTCTCCACTCGAGAGGCCTGATAAGGACTCTGCACTAATGCAGCTGGAGTCAAAGTTCAAACAGCCTTCGATGTTTTGATGCTTAACTTACTAAAGTTCCTGTATGTTCATTAGACAGCTTTATCAGGAAACTCTTCTCTTACATTCCCCAATACCCATCAAGATTGGAAGAGGTGGTGGTGGTGGGTGGGGAGGGGACAAGGTGGAGAGCTGGTCGGTCTGCAGCTGTGTGGAGATAACAGATAGCAGGATAGCGGGCTCTTGTAGAAGGAGGGATGGAGGGATGAACTGGAGAGAGAAAGGGAGATGACTGGTCAGACCATCTTCTTCTCTCCTCTAGAGCACTCTCTCTATATCTCGATTAAGCCTTCAGCCCTGACTGGAGTGTAAGTGTCAGGCCAATAGAGAGTGTGTTTGCTTTTGTGCGCGTGTGTGTATTGCTGTAGACGCACATGTGGGTTTCTGAGTGTGTTTGTGTGCTGCCCACATTTGCATGCATCTGCACAGTCGCTTGTGCGCGTGTGTGTGTGTGTGTAAGGCCTTGATGTCCTTATGCAGTCACATCTCCATCCACGCGACAACAGCCCGGGCCCCTCCACTCATCAATTTTGCATTGCCATTTAAAAAAGCCTATCACAAGTTCCCCATCAGATTCACATCGGCCCCTGGTGCACATAAAAAGGCCTATTTATACTGATCCCCTCTCCCTGAAATTGTTTTTCAAAGGGAAGATATTATTTTGTGCCCTTCTAGTATCAAAGGCTCGCCAGCACTCCAGAGAGTCAACCACATATATCAAAGTTACACAGGAGCAAGAGGACACATCGAAGAGAGTGTGAGTTAAAAAAACACAAAGATAACACATTTAGCATGAACTACTTTGGGATGTTTGGATGCTCTTATTTTTGTTTACTGAATCTGAATTCTGTCACTTTGTGTCAGGCGACACCCGGGCTGCCTTTTAATTGGGTCTGACATGTTTCTCATCTTAGACTAACTTTACCGATGTACAAACATGCTGTTCACCCTTCACAGAGGAAGTTGTGAAAAATATAGTACAAACTCCAGAGAGTGACTGAATCAAAGGTTACAAAATGTTCAGACATAGTGAAGTGGTACACCACATTTAAGTGTGCTTGACATAATTGTACTGGGAGCTACCTCAGCGCACAGGTGCATTTAGCAAAGTCATTGCACAATACAACCTTTGGAAATATATTACAGTGTAGATTCAGACCTGGTCAGTTTCCCAATTTTAATTGAAGGGTTATGGGAATGCTAATTCAGTCTACAAAATGTGAATCAGGTATAGGTTTAATTCTAACGCCCCTAGTCTATGAAGTATGCTGAGGTAGTTTGGGGTGTATGGGCTTGTGCTATAGAATGTTCACTTTGTGTTGGGTTCACATTATGACAAGTATGTTGATGGTGGAATAAAGATAGTGCCAAAATGATTTAGTTGCAAATTGTTAAATGTGAAAATGTGCAGGTTTTCTTATAACTGCAAACTGGATATCTTTTAACGTTGGAGTGTTGGTAGGACAAAATGGATGGACGGACGGATCAAGACGTGCCTACAAAACTGGGTAGAGCTATTGCCTAACCCTGCAGAAGTTAAAAAGATAAGCAGTAGACACCCTGCACACCACATTACCTGGGTCACCAAGGATAACGGAGACATGTAAGTGTATCAAGCTCAGAGGGGGGTTAGCCCTGCTACGGTCACCACGAAGCAGCAAGCAACTTGATGCGCCAACAGGGCAATTAGTTCACACACTCTCTAAGCTGAGGTCAGTACAAGCAGCAAAGCTGTCTGACTGACAACGCTTTCAGAGCGCTCCAGAGGCTCAAATGGACCCTTCACCAAGGCCTCATTGCACTGGCAATCCCCACTGCGGGAAGAAGGCATGCATCACCGGGCCCGGTCCCCTGACCCCTCCAAGAACTGCTTCCCGAGAGAGTAACCAAAGACCGGTCTGTCACCAAAACCCTCGTGGCAGGAAGAAATGGTTGGCATAGACTTTAACAGTGGCATGAGACTGCCCTCTATCCATCGAACTACTACAAAAGGGAGAGAGAGTCAGTGGGCAAATCGCCGTTCCATCAAGAGAAAAAGGGTGCCTTGTATATCCCATATACTGTGGGGTCTGCACTAATTTGAGTAGACACGTCCTGATTGGCCGGCTACACTTCTGCATATTTTAAGTCGCCGAATGCATGGTCATGATTGTAAAAGACGTTTAACCATAGAGTCCAGTAGAGGGCTGAGCATGTGTGAGTTACAACAAAAGTATAAAAAAAAACCTCACTATTAATTGCTTTTCAAAGAGCCCAATTCAGATACCAATTTTTTTAATACACTAGACTTTTTAATTGGCAATTCATGACACACTGCCACCACTAAGTCATGCACATCACAACATTTTGGTGCACCAAGTTAGTTTGTTAACCACTCGGCCATAGTTTAAGCAACGATTAATCACCACAGTGTATGTTGGCATAAAACATTGCTGGATGCCTAGATTATGTTAAAAAAAGAAAAAATATGTACGTCATGTATAATCCCTGCTAATTATCATCAGGAATGAAGTACTGTATTGATCTAGATCTACCATCTTAGAATTTTCAACATCATTTTCAAAACAGCAGCAGTTGGGACTTTTGTTAAAATAACCAAACTAAAAAACATACGATGAGTAGAATGACATAACACAGAATCTGATGGTGCGTGAAACACAAACACATCTTTACTCCTCTTCACATAGTTAACCGTTATCCTACACCTGTTATTCTACTACCGGTATCTTCTATATCAAAACATAATTCAACACACCTATTCTGACAGAGGACAGGCTACCACTTGTATTTCTGTGCAAGTTCCACAGAAGTACAGATGGTGGTTTTGTCTGACTTTATTACTTCACAGACATCCACACAATGCCTTGAAAAACAAAAAGAAGTGAATATGTCTAAGATGTTTTATTCTGACATTTCTTTCTACCTACACAGACTGTACCTCAGTGTATCTGTGAGCAGATAACAAATGAGGGTGCCAACTGGGCCACAAAATGCCGCAGAGATAATCTGCTATCAGTGAGCCTCACTGATCCCAGGGAAAAGAAATGGGGCTTAGAGGGCGAAGTGTCAACACCTTAGATATCTGTACATACTTAGCCCTGGAATCAAAGCTTTGGTGGCAGGGCCAGCTCACTGCTTAGCCTCATATCTTCACAACAGTGACATCTCTGTGCTACAAACCAAAGTGTCTCTTGACTTTCAACCCTGGGAAGGCAGTGAGTAGCCTGCCATCAATACAACTGAAATGTTGTTCATTTAGAAATTTTGACCGTAATAAGTTTCATCATTGTGTTGCTTTTTGTAATATAAAATCATATGCTGTGGTCAGACCGATTGAACTTGCGTCCTGATGTTCTTTCTGTCCTCTGTGACCTTGTTGTGTCAGTTGGCTTTTGTTGTGGCCAGAATCTAGTGACACAAAAAAACAGGTTTTATACTTACAGCGGGCTTGAAAGGAACATAAATGCTTTGCATAATTAGTTTCTAATTATGCATAGTTTGCTTACTGAAGTGCCGCACATGCAAAGAGATCAAGAAAAACCTTTAACTCTATATTCATTTACAGAATAAAGGGAACATTTAACAAAGACAGCAAGGATTGTGCGCTGGGAGAAATCCAATTCAACACGCTTCTCCCATAATCCCAGTGCACATTTTATTTAAATATTTTTTTCTTTATATATTTACAGACCGTTTTCTAAACCATTCTGATGTGTTTCACTGAATGTTGTTTTCCTACTTTTCAGCCAGATAATTCATTTTTTGCAACTTTTGCACCATTGCACAGAGATACATGATTGGTGGAGGAGCCATTCAAAATGATGTCCCAACAGCTCAGAGTGACTACTTGTAAACTTAAAGAAAAGGAATTATGTATAACTGTAGATAGGCCCATGAACACATTACTAAGGTGTGAAGGGCTCACTAGAAACAATCTATGTCATTATACAAAAACATATGGTGATCAGCTGTGACACAGAGACTGTTGATTTACCTGCATTTCTTAATGCATCAACATAAAAACTGCATTAAGAAAAATACACATGAATATATGTTTAGTATGAATAGCCATTCTTAGCATGATTCAGTTGTAACCAGTAAATTGCACACCACAATTTAAAATAGGTACCCAATGCATCTGTTAATTCAGTCTGCCCAAATGTTTAATTCCCTAGAAACCCTCTTATAACAAGAGGCTGTATATAAAATGCATGCCTCTTCTCCCATGAGCTTTGACGATATTCAACTCTGAAGATTTTTTTTCCTCAAACCCACAAGAGCCTTCATTATGAGTCGTTAAGGTTTTCATGAGATTTTCTGTCTCTCTCTCATATAGAGATCCATGCAAATTTCCCAGGAAGCTTAAATCCACTCGCTACAGAATACCAACAGAGACATTCCAAGCTATTGGAGGTCCCAGTGGTCCTTCCTTCCTGATGACTGGGTCTCCTATTACCCATCAACGCAATATTTTCTCTGATTCACAAGGCAGTAGAGCAGGCATTCTCTCCATTTAGGAAATAGAAATACCAATAGAATAGCATACCCAACTCCAAAACTTGCCACTGTGCTACTTCTGGGTTATGTAGATGCATGTGTAAATGTAAGAATGTAGGCATGGGTGTGTGCACCTGTATTTTTTTTCATACAAAGATGTGTCAGTATATCAAACATGACTTTTCCTTCATCCAGCTTTCCATTTTTTCCATTGATCTTAGTACAGTCACTTCAAAAGGCCCAGACAACCATCAGAGTACAAAGCATGATTCAATCCCCTCCTTTACTTCTGAAGAACAGCCTTGGCCCCGGATGGTAGCACTCTCAACCCAACACTGACAGGCCGGCCTGGCTTTATTACCTGGTGGTTTGAAACTGAGCAGAACAGAGGAGACACCAAATGTCAAGTTGCTGTGGGCATTCAAACTTGTTGGCCTTGTCCATGCCTCAAATCTCTATCCTCTGTCTCTTTCTGCTTGTCACTGTGTCCTCCTATTTCTGTGTATATCCGTCATGGCTTTTAGCTTCAAGGAGGTCATTGCAGAAGCACTACAGTGTTTCTTTAATTTGCTAACACATCACCCATGTTCCTACCTCCTCTTAACCTTAAACATATTCTCTGACTATAGTGTACATGTACACATCTACTGAACACAGATGTTTTTACACTCTCAGACACATTTTCAATGGAACACATATACTGAAATGTACTCATTCATTGATTACAAAAATGCTCTCACACACAACACCACCTTCACACACGTCCTCCACCACCTCCAAAATGCAGCCCAGCAGCTCGATCTTTAGAAGTTCTCTTAATCAAAGTGCAGCTGTGAGGCTAATCAAAGAGCCCTAAATAACTCCATCTCCCAACACAGGCCATAGGAGGATTAAAAATCCACTAGCCAGAACTGGGTTTCTTCGATCTGGGGGCCGCTAACGCCTAATGAGAACTCCCCAAAGCCCCAGATCACAGCTGAGCTGCTGGGCGCAGCGTGCTGAGGCCCCTCTTTAAATCCTAAAGAGATCCTATCAGGACCAGATGAAAATAGATATTGCCCTCTCTGGGTGTCAGATGATTAAAAGAATGGCAGAGGATTATAGAGTCCAGTTTGGATGTTAGTTCTGGGAGGGGGAAAAAAGAAACTCACAGTGCTCCTGTATCTGTGTGTCTTCTACATGGCATTAACGCCCTCACAGATAAGAGTAGTCAGAGACCAAGGGTGAATGTAAAGGCAGCGCTCCATTATGCAGACTTAGAAGACCTACATTTGTTTACTTAGATCTTATGGGGCTTACAGAACTGTTTACTGTGACTCCATTAAACACACTGGCCTTTTGTTCTAGCATGAGGTTTGATGATGAGTCAAAGTACGTTTGTCTTTATTGAACTTTCATCTCTACATAATAACGGTTTGCCCTGGACTTATGACAAGTGGATCATGACATTTGGACACTTTGGATATGGGATAGTTTTCATCTAATGTTGTACTTATTTATCTGAAAATAAGTACAATATAAGTAAGTAATAAGTCTGGGGCATAAAAAAATATTGTATGTCATATTTATGAATAAAGTTGCCTTTTTATCTTTAGCCTATACGAATTTGTATAAATCCTAATTTCGCCAAAAAGAACGATCTTTAGAGTCTTACAAATTTAAACTTAACATATTGAAAACTGCAGTGATACTGAAAAGCAAGCCCAAACTTTTTGTCATACACATTACCACTCACCCAGACACACACACACACACATGCACACACATTTGATGATCTAATTTAATAAAAATAAAAAAATCCCGCCTATATGTTTTTTATTCCCATGATACACAATATGCAGCGAGTACATGGGGAAGTCTTTTGCCGAGCCAAAACACTGTCAGCACTCAGTACATCAAATCCTTAACTTAATACTGAATGAATTAACATCGTAACCCCTTGGAGGGAGCTCTACTGTACATTGATAAAATGGTTTCAAGTTATGCAGTCTGGGATATTTACGTCACATGAAATGCTTCAAAACATCAAATACAATTCCATATCCATAGCCAGCAGAAAATGTATTCAATAGTTTTTTAGCATGTCTAGTGTTCTTACAAACAACGAACCCCATTGAAAAACTAACCTACATGTATTTGTGCATACCTATATATACACATTAATATTAACATTAGTTGGAATTTGACAATTAGTCAGCCATTTGCAGCAACACACATGCTTGCAATCTGCTTATCCGACTTTCCAGAGTGGAGGATCTGTACGCTCTAACTAGAACCAACACAGATCTGACAAGGTTGTGTGCACCTGTCATGTCCCACTCTCCTATAACTTTAACATGTTCATGTCTGGGCCTGGCAGGTCATTATAATAAACGAGGTGGGCTTAGTGGACAGCCATGCCTCGATCCTCTTCCCTAATGGGAGCGAAGAAACCTGCAAACCAGTACTTTACATTGACTGATGCTGAAGGCTCAAAGAAACCAGTTAAAGTGGACAATTAGAATTGTGAGGGGTGGGGTGTATATCTCACTGCCCAATCACATGAAATGTCCCTTGTTATTTTAATAATTCAGACAGCGGCTAATTTCTACAGCTCGACTGTGTCAAGGTAATGTGCAGCTCACATGTCCGGGATGTGTCACTTTGAACTTAGTCACTACAGCTTCTAAAGTACCGCAGACAGGTTCCTGGCGGGGGAGATGGCGTGGACTTTCAATTAAATCAAGAATGGGGGAAAATATTGAGAGGGAGGAAATGTAAGAGGAAGAGCTAAAAACCTTGTGTGGTTTAACATCTGTGATGGTGCAGTGCTGCATGCATTGTATACATACATGGCTTGTCTGTCTTTCCTTATTAGACAGCAAACGTATTCCATACTCAGCACCACCGCACCAACAACATGTTGAATTGAACACGGAGAAGGCATAACTTGATATGAAATTCTCTCACCGCTTCCGGGGCATATTCTGCTCTCAGTGCTTACACAGTTCAACAACAGACCTACACACATACCTTGATGCTCAAGTCTAAGGCTGTTAGACCCTCCACTCACATCTGAAGTGGCTTAGCACAAGTGCAAATCTCTCCAAACCAGACCCTGAGGACTCTATTTCATACTCCCAGCCCCTCTCTGCCTCTTCCTCGCCAATATGCCTGACCTAGACGTCTGTGCTCCTTTTATCCACATTCCCATGGAAACTCATTTAGCCTAGCTAGAGGGAGAAGGCAGCCCTGGGTTCAATTGGCTGGATTTACACTTGAGATATTATTCATTACATTAGCTGCCATGCTGATCTCTTGCTCGGTTGTTCTCTTGCTCGGTTGTTCTCTCTCTCTCTCTCTCTCTCTCTCTCTCTCTCTCTCTCTCTCTCTCTCTCTCTCTCTCTCTCTCTCTCTCTCTCTCTCTCTCTCCATCTATCTCTCTCTCATTGTCTGGTGGCAGGCTCCTCAATATATTCCCTGTCTTAAAATTCATGGACTTCTCCTCAATACATAGCTATATTCAGTTTTCTGCTATTGTTACCCACCCCGTCTCATTGCCACATGGAAATTGCATTCTTGAATGTCAAGAGCAATATTTTCAAGGACAAATTAAAGCGATGACACAAAGCTGCTGCATAACAAAGTGAACTTGTCTTAGATTAATTTGAATGTATGCCAGTGATTCTGACAATATGCAAATACAGAGATATCCCTTTTCTCTTACAAAAAAAAAAAGAAATACATGAGAAAAATAAGAATAATTGAATTGTCAACGCTTGTTAGGACAATTCAACATGGTGTCCAGACAATGTAAAAGTGAGAGGATTTTTTTTATCTTCAAAAACCAATGTGTGGCTATCAGTACCATGGAATGTAATGGCTAATTGTCCTTGCTACTGCAGATTTTATGGTCTTTAAGCTTATTATATAATTGCTTGCCAGAGCCTCCTCCCTGCAGTGAGCTCAACCATAATGAGTGTGCATGTGTGTATGCGTGTGTGCATATCAAAAGAAATGCCCGATTCTTCTTATTCACGTTTGTACTCAATCCTCATACACTATCCTTTCCTCATTCTCCGCTAGCAGCATATTTAATTATGTGGCCTGTCTGTTGTCCGCCAGCTGCCGAGATACAGTATGTGGCAGGTTAATGGACATTACATGACTGGAAATATAGCTATTATTTCAGAATGAGCGTTAATATCTTGCCTCAGGACAAGTAACGTTAGAGGGGTGGCAGACAATGATTAGCTTTAACTCAGACTCCAGGTTTCACACATCAACATGCACTTCAGACACATACTGTACAAATCCCTCACAAATATTCGTCACCATCTCCGGTACCTGACAATAGTACTCTTGAGAAATTCCTTTTGTGTTTTCCATTTTCTGTTTGTTTTCTGTTTGTGTACATCTGTGTTGCCTTACAGTATACTGTATACATTTTTTTTTTGTTTGTTTTATCTCTGCACAGTCATACAGTACCACACACGCATGCAGGTGTGTCCCTGTCTTTGTGTGCTTATATGTGTCTGAGTGTGCACATCCACATACTGTATGAGCACATGCCTCTTTGTCACAGAGGGAAGGGGGGTGTATCCATCTTTCCCAGTCCATTTTTTGGAGATAATGACGGCCATTTCTTCTTCTCAGTGACTGATGACAGGCAGAACTAACCGCTAATGGCATGCCAGTGCTGGAGCGTGCCACTTATGTTATTTTTCCTGACAAGGCTCAGGGGAAGGCTTCATTTTTTTGACATTTGACCATGCAAATTCACTCCTACTACATTATTCCACATTTACATCCATCTCTCACCCCACCCACCTCCGCCGCTGTCTCCATCCACCCTACCCCACCCCACCCCACCTCACCTCACTCTCTTTCCTTCAGAATCTGCTCGTGGTTGCAGACAGTAAAAGCCGGGCTAATAAAGTGCCATGAAAAAAAAATCACTTAAATAGCAATACAAAAGGAATTCTGAATAAAGAGCCCAACCTTTTCTATTCAGTACCTTTCCAACTTAGACCTTTTTCAAAGCAGATGAGGCAGTCAAACAGAAAGCTAGTAAATGCAAAGGGATGTGGTAAATATATGCTTTGCAAAGTGCAGTCAAGGTGAATATGAGCACCACCAAATAATTCATTGACACAGGAAATTTCAATTTGTGTCTTTGTATATTGTTCCTTTTTTTTTATCTCAGGTTGTGACAAACGCTTGTGCTGTAGCTGTCCATTACAGATGGACCTCATGATCTTGGAAACCACTCAGACGATTTGCAAGATTTATAATAACTTTTAGAAAAAGGTTGAATAATGAGGATAGCTTGGGGGGAAAAGAGCCATCGTTAGTCTGTTTGAATCAGAAACAGCATGTTACAGTTAAGACACAGGCACATAGTCCACAGTTAACAGTGATTTGGATTCCTGGCAGTTCTATCTTGATGCTCTCATCTAATCAGCCCTCAGATGTGTATGGTGTAGCTTCAGATTCTGCTATTAGGAACACTTATGGACTACCACAACGGACTACTTTAATTTCATTCTGGGTTTTGTCTCTCTCCCTGAAAACTTTCTTATCCTTGAAAATTACTACTCATTACTAGTCAAAATGTATTTCGGTTATTTTTTTTAAGTGCCTTCAGGAACCCACACATCCATATTCAAAACTTAGTTCACAAACATCAGGTGTGGTCCACATCCACTAATAAGGCATTCCTGTCTTTATCCTTGCTGTTATTTTCATCTCATAAGTTAGCGATACGAGATTGCACTTTTATTAATGCAGCAACTTCCTCTCCCTTCTGATGATTTAAAAAGCTTTTGTCTCAATGGGTGGTATTGGTTGTGTGTGTACACATCTGCTGTTGTGTCATTTGTGCATATGTGTAGGTTTACATATGCGTATGTGCCTGCAGTCAGAAATTCAGTGTGTGTTTGTGCTTCCCCAGCCGAGACACAAGCATGTGCGTGTGTTTGCGTATGTGTGATAGAGAGAGAGAGAAGAGAGAAGCAGGGGGTTGATGGGTCTTGGTGGGTCAGCACACCTGCTGCGGCTACAAGCACTCTGGGACAGCTAATGTTCTCTGAGCTGACAGGAATCTCCCCCACCACTCCCGATGCCCAACCCTCCTCCCCTCTCCTTCCCCCTTAGTTTGAGCTTAGATAGATTGCCCTTGTAACGGGGGGCTAATAATGTGCCACGGAAGGCTTTTTAATGGGGGAGACTTTGATAGGTTTTCCATGACATAGAAAAAGCCACACAGAGGAAGACATATGCATGGCATGCGCATGAAGACAAGAACGGACACACACATCGATGCACATGTGCATGCCTGTGAACTCACAAACTTAAACAAATGTGGGTGTGCACACACATCCATGCGCACACCCACACACACACACTCTTACCTGTCGGCTTGTTTTACCACATTATTATGGCTGGCAGGGGGTCTCTGGCCCTCCGCTGTTCTCCAAAGGCAGCCTGTAATGTGTCAAGGGAGAGAAAATGAGGAAGGAGGGAATAGAGGGAGGAAAAGAAAGAGGAAAAGGAGGAGGAGGTAGACTGCCAGCTGACAATGAAATAAAGCCCATTAGAGAGAGGTAAAATAACACAGGGAAGGAAGTGACAGCAGGCCTGTTACGCACACAGCTTTACTGTCTTTAACTACTGTCAGCCCCACTGGGTGACAGCAGCTGCCATCTCTCACACATACACACATGAAGGCAGGCATATACCCATTCACACACACACACACACACAGACACAGGCATAAGCCTTCACACACACAAAGGCTTGCAATCAAAACTTCCCTACTTGTAATCATGCACATGCAGGCATGTGCAAATAATGGGACATACAGATTCAGCAGAGACGAAAAATGCACTTATCAAAACAGCACTGAGACGCACACTGCAATTCACATTGAACATTCGAGAGATCGTTTTTGTTGTGTTGAGTATATTTTAATTGTCAGTATGTCTAAATGTATGTCTTTATTGTATAAAGTAGACTTATATATTCTTATTGTTGTACATTTTCAATAAAACTATGCTTAAAAATAAAGAATAAAATAAAGAAATAATGATCACTGGTTCTTCCGACTTGTTCTTTTGGCGTCTTATTCGAAAAACTGAAACAAATAGACTTGAATGCTGTAATGCCATTGCATTCCATGAGTATTTTTGTAGTGAAAAGATGCACAATTTTTCTTGTACTCCATTTCCTTCAACAAGCCTAGTCTACTTTTACTCAAGTCAGTGTATTCTAAAAGGTTATTCTTCTTCCTCTCTGCATCTATAAACTATCACAGGACCACCTGTTCTCATCAATCCACTCCTTATCCAAAAAATCTAGTTAACGGGTTGGAGGAGCTGCATTTTTCTTGCAAATGACCTTGCAGATCAAAAAATTCTTCTCTTTTTGTAAAAGAGAAGAATGTTCAGCTAAATCCAGGTTACTGCAGTTTAATAAAACACTGCCGTTTTAGAAACAACTACTGGGAACAGGAAGGGCGCTGAGCTGCTGTCCGCTTATCCCCATGGTCACTGAAATGGACGATTACAGTGATATGAAGCTGGCCCTTTGGAAAAAAAATGGCTGTCATGTAACGGCAGATTTCACTAATGTTCTCGTCACCATGGTCATTCAAATGCATGTTTTAAAGTGACATGAGGCTGACCTGTCAGGAAAAATGGACTTTTAAATGATATAGACAGAAGACTTGTAAAGCCAGGTCTCACTAATATTTTGAAATATTAATGTGTACCTCCATCAATGCATGAGCGAGGGATATTCTAATAGATACTTAATTATTCATACCCATAAATAAAACCTGCTTACCTAGATTAAGACTAAAAACCCTTACTATGGGGGTTTATGGGGACAGTCTAATAATATATGTATGCAAAGGTTTTTGATGTTCAGCTGTACACCTGCACATTAGGTTCAGCCTTCAATCTTAGAAAGGAGGATGTCATAACTTAAAGTATGTCCATCAGTTTCATGCTCAGTTCATATTCACATGAACACAACTTTCTAGACCTTTACACCTCTGTTTGCTATAGCTGAGGCACCGTGCTTACTTCAGCATGCACTGTTAATGTATGGGGATGGCCAGTTTGTCAGACTGTCAAACCAATACGTCAGTTTTGTGAGAAAACCATGTGACGTCAGCTACACTGACTTTCATATTACTCTTGCAGCAGTTTCATGCAAAAGATTTTTTTTTTGCATTTTGAAATTTATTGCATCATGACATTGCGTCATACTCGCTGCAGCTGTTTATAGTGAGAACCTACTGTACACAAGTCCTTTTTTCTTGCATAGTTGATTTTAATAGCACTTTAAGAAGCATGAGTTTTCTAATGCAGCATGCATACACAAACTGCACATTAGCAATTAAGGTGAAATGGTAAAGACAGCTCCACATTCAAGTATAGTGTTTACAATGTTTACCGTGTAAGAAGTTGTGATGCATTCAACCCAAATACTCATAGTCAAATTATGAATTCAACACACAACGAAGACACTATTCATTTGGAACAAAATTAATACTGTTTCCACTGTAACCAACTCACCAAGACCTACCTTACTGGCTTTACGATGCGGTTGTTTTTCCTCAGCTGACACGTCTGGTTTGTTTTATCCTCTAGATCTGTAAGACCACTTGTGAGAGAGAATTAACTGCTAATCAGTTTTAGTCTCAGGCTGTTAATATTTAATTGAATAAACAAACAGACACAAACAACTTAACGGGGAGTGTTATGATAATGTTTTGCCTCTTCCCTTACTTAAAATTCTGTCATGAGAAATGTAATTATTGTTGACAAAATTAATCACATTATAATTAGGTTGTGGCAGAAGACAAGAGTTGTGGAAGTAGGTTAAACATGGAACACTTTTCTTGAAGTTGTTTCCTCTTTTTGAGTCACATTTCATAATCAGTTGCAGAACTAAGTATGGTACACACAAAGTGACTGCTATGTCTTTTTTGTATAGTATATCACTAAGTAGGTATTTTCTTCCTACATTGACATTTATTGAGGCTAATTTTTAAAAACATATCAAACAAAGGAAACCAAAATTGATCAGGGAAGCTAAGCTGGAAACAATTAAAATGTAGGTACATATGTTTCCTACAAAAATAAATGTATTTTCTTCAGTTGCAAGAGACACTAAAATAAAAAGTAATACAAAAGGTTTTCATAAATTCTAATCTTTAAAAATGCTTTAACATTGTGATGCATTAATTGAGATTGCATAATTGAGGTGATGAGGCACATACTTTGGCTTGGGCGTGATGCAGTCAATTAAAGTGGGTGCTCTAATAATCAGTGATCACTTGGTGAGCAAAGAGCAGTCGGTATTATTGAATAGGCGGTGATTGTTTAAAGACTTCTGATGAGGCAAGCCCAGTAAGCCTGTGGAGAATGTGAGAGGCAGGTTCCACAGATAATGAAGTCATCAGCTGTGGTGAGGAACACAACTGTGTGTGTGTGTGTGTGTGTGTGTGTGTGTGTGTGTGTGTGTGTGTGTGTGTGTGTTTATGTCTGTGAATAATGATCCTAAATTGTGTAATTAATTATGAACACGTCTGAATAGAGGAGAGATTTCAATAAAGGCTTGAGATACATGCAGAATGAGAGGGAGAGAAGAAGAAAGAGGGAGATATGAAGATCATTCCTCCTTTTGAGTCGTTTCCATCTTAATGAAGCAGCAGGGCGAGAGATGAGCCTGCTGTGCCCTCCTGTGGCCACAGCAGTGAAATATTGCCTGTCCCTTTTCTCTGTCAACACCTAATTGGAGTCACTCTGAATTCTATTATCCGGTTAAATCAATGAGGGTTTTAATTATTTGGTGGAAAAGACCTATTTTTTTTTTTTAAATCAGTGGAAAGGTGGATAAAAAAAACTAATAAAAAAATATGGATGAATGGGAACTTTTGAATGATACACCTTTAAATAAATAAACTGCTCATAATGCATTGACAATAAAGTCTTTAAATAACGGAAACGGATTAATAAAGGATGAAAGACAAAATGTAGTGATCAAGATGGTGGCGAATATGATTAAAAACTAGCTGTTTTGCTTTGAAGAATTATTTGTATTTTTCAAATTTCAACACACAATGAAAGCCACGGCATGGTGAGAGCCATTGAGAGGCAATAGAAATGCTGCCAATCTGTAATGCACCTTTAAAGAGAGGCTATCCATTTAGTCCTTAATATAATTGGCACATGCATTATTCATAAAAAAATGAATAATGTCACCGCTGTTTAAAGATTAGTACAAGTGTTCAGCCTACAATTTTCAAATATATCAAAGTTGATATGATATTGTATGTATTTAGATCACTTAATTTCATCCACCTGGTTTTTGCTGGGGAACTCGGCTCTGCAAGCTGGCAAAACAATGAGCAAACAAACAAGCCAGCAACCAGGCTGTGAGACAAACAGAAACCTATCCAGTCAGTCAGATAGTTGGCCAACAAGCCACCCAGACGGGCATCGCAGCAGTCCGTAAGAGTGACAGTCATTCCACATTCCACAAGTCAATCAGACACTCAGCTAATCTTAAGTCAGTCAACAAGCCAGCCGGCTATCCAGCCAGTCTGCCACTCATCGGGTTAGCCAGTCAACATGCCAACACGTCTACCGGTCATTTAATTTGCTGCCTCGCAGCCGCCGAAACAGCAGCCAGTCTAAACTTCAAATAACCAGTCAGTCACTCAGTCAGCCAGACAGGAAACCAGTTAACCTCTGCCAATGAGTCAACCAGTGTGTCAGTTCAACCAATACCCTCTCTGTCAGTTTAGCACAGTATATATTAAGTAGGGCCGGATAGCACACATGACCTTTCTCACTTCCAGTGTGGAGGAGCCGAATCATTAATATTACTATGGTAACCGCAGGGCAGAGACACTGACTGGGGATAAATAAAGACTGAACCATTTAAGGATGGCCTCCTCACACAAACATATGTGCATTCGCATATGTACTTGCACATGCAGACACATAACACACACACACACACACACACACACACACACACACACACACACACACACACACACACACAATGTGTTAGCTGACATGTGCCCATCTCCTCTGTTCTGCCCTTGGAGAATCTAAATGCTAAATGTATGTGCATATTTTTTCATAGCAAGAGACATATTAGAATTTTTCCAGCAACACCCCCATCCCCTTCCGCCGTCTCCCATACGGAGGACATGAAAGAGTCTGAAGCGCATAATGCTGGAGGAATTAAGGGATTCCTTGGTGGCCCTGAGTACCAGGGGCCATCGTAATGACGAGGAGGCTTAAGCGCTTTGTATCCTCCCTTTTTCCCCGCTCTGTCTCTGCAGGTCTAGCAGTTTTCATTTTCCATATTTTTGAGAGTGTGTGCGTCATTGAATATTCATCACGAGGTGAATCAATGATCATCTGTTTGTTATTGTAAGAGGCAAATATATTACAACACAGAAGAGTTAGATTTGTTCTCTTGTTTGGAATGTGAAGAGACGGGGCAAGGAAGGAGGAGGAAAGTGTGCCGTGTCTGTCTGTGCATGCAGGTGCATACTATGTGTGTGAATTTGTTAGTATATATTGGATTAAAGAAGTCTTCACACAGAGAATTGTTTTCTGTCTTGCAGGGTTTTTATATAAATTGACGATCATATGCGAAAATGGCAGACTGCCAAAAAGACACAATTTCTCCATTTTCCCCTGTGAGTTTATGCCAAATGATCTCAGTCTTCTCTTTTATCTCCTCTTCTCCAATGATGGCTATTGATCTGGGTCAAAGGGAGCAGAGGGGAATTGATTGAGAAACTCGAGCATGGTCAAAGAGGAGGCATTCCCACTAGACCTTCTGACTGGTGTTGTATACTTCATATGGATCTCTCTCTCTCTCTCCATCAGGGGCCACTTACCATCTCACCACCACTGTCAAACATTATATTGTAGACGGATGCTCTCTTTCTCCCTTTTGTGAGGGGAATGGGGGCCACTCATGTACATTAGTCATTTGGATCTAAAGAGCAAACTGTGCTGACTTTATCCAAGGAGATGATGACAATATGAAAGTTTTGAACAGGAAATGTTTGGATATCATCTTGTAAAGTTGATGGTGAAAATAAGCCAGTGTGGACTCTGTCATAGTGAAACAATAAGGGTTTACATTTGAAATGTGTTCATTAATCAAAATTAAGAAATCTGAGATGGTGTTTGTTTTCTATGATAAAAATAATCTGATGAGTATTTGCTATAAATTAATTTCTTGCAATTCACAATGTAAAAAAAAAAAAAATGTTTGCCATTATTTAGCGTGTATAGATAGACAAGTCTCCTGGCATGTGTTCAACATACTGTTGAAAAGGCCTTTAACAGCAAATATCCACTAGAGGGAGAGATTGGACTGCTTATTAAGAAATAAAGCAAACAAATTACATTCACATTCTTTGTGTAGATATAGAACTGATTCAGTTGGTCAGGAAACATGATGTAAGAGACTAAACTAATAATGTGTTTGCCTTTTTTCCTACTGCTTGCTTGAGTTTAATTGCACGACTTCAGATGGTCTTAAGCTATAATACTACTGCCAGGCACAGTTTGACATTTCACATGGTATTGCTGTCCCATTTTTACCCAGCCACAAAAATATAGAAATAAGACTTAATGTATCAGCATTTCACCTTGAAAGGGTCTTTATCTGAATACAAGTGGGATGAAATCAGAAAAGTGATCACTATGACTTACTTTGTCTTTTTTCTGAGCATACAAATCTTTGATTTGTTATAACACTCTGTTGTGCTTATGAAGCGCAGCTGTTTGAGGAGCACTGAGAAACAAGGATTAACTGACAGAATGTTTAGACAAAGTTTTTGTATTCCAAAGATAGGGTACTGCACATATATTTTTACTTTTACCAATAGCATTCATGTTTTTTTTCATTTAATGTTATAGGCTAATTCATGACCTCTGACTTTTCATACCAGTAACATTTTCTAAAAATATGTTCATATACTTCTAATTTGCAACACAAATTACAACTGTAATGCTGCCTGGATTACAATCTAATTGCACATGAGAGTAAAATCATAATTGCAACTGAATAATTGTGCTGTCAGAGTTATAACATTGTCAGTGGTTCACACTGAAAATGTTTTTGTGATGCCATTACTTGTCCTTGTCAAGATTTGTGAGGGTAGGCTTTTTTTTCATTTTAACAAAGGTGAATCAATTTTTCACTGTCTAACAGCCCGAAGGAATCAAGAAAAAAGAAATCTATCTGCCCATTCAAGTACTGCAAGCTCACTGTAGTGTGGCAGGTCAGATTCATGTTTTGTGTTAGTTTTGGAGTTGTTCCCTCTGAGGGGGAAACTGAACCTCTGTCAAAGTGTCACATTCAGGCAACACTTGTCTTGATCAAAGCTGGCACCCGCCTGGCCCAGATGGTTCAGGCGCACACACACACACACACACACACACACACACACACACACACACACACACACACACACACACACACACACACACACACACACACACACACACACACACACACACACACACACACACTACATGTTCAGTGCATGTCTACACAAATTCGTAGAGTACATGCATGCAATGCCAAAACTTTAAAGCACACAGTGTGCACACAAAGACAGCAGGCATGGACATTAGCACAAGCTACACCAAGCACACTCACATGCTCATATACACAAGTATGAATAGGCACCAACAGACACATACTGTAAAGGCCACACACATTTGAATACACATGCATGTACACATACACACACTAAAAGAGGAATACCTTTTGAGAGAAAAAAAGCCTCTCCTCCGAGTGTTAATCCCCTTTGTTGTTATCGATGTTAATTGAAAGAATGAGCTCTATAATATGGTTCCCTGCTGGGTCATTACTTAGCCTAAGCACAGCCTGGCACGATTCATAAACACTTCCAGGAAAATCTGAATTACAGCCATTCTCTGAACTATCGCTTCTAATAAGGTGTCAAAACCCCTCACTTCTTGTGGGGGAAAGTGTCTATTTAAAGACACTGATTTGTTCAGCTACGGGTGTTTTGGCATCAAAGAAAAAATAGATTTCAGAGCACTAGGAAGACAGAAAGAGGGATGATCAGAGAGAGGAGAGGAAACAGAGCAACTCACCTTTTTTCTTGGATTGACCCATGTTCACATTCACTGACCTTACACACGGTGTCAGGTGACCCCTGAATTCATCCACGGTCATTTTTGTAGTCCTTACCCCCTCTCAGGTCTTGCGGGACATATTGCAGTAACTTCACCATGCAATGCAAACATAGCCATAGGTCCAACTCCTACTTTTTGGATCATAAGTTTTCCAACTGGTCTGAATAACGTGGTCTCGTGCTACATATGTTTAAACTAGTTTGCCCAATAGGAGGTAGATAAATAGCTAAAAAATGATGTGCGTGTAATACATGCATTTGATGTTTGAGTTGTTGGAGGGCTCTTAAACTTAGTCAAACAAAACAAATTAATGAAAGTAAAAAAACAGCTTGTTTTGCTTGAAAACACATCAGTGAAAAACATTTTGTTTTTGAGCAATTTGGGGTAATACGTAAAGCTTGATATTGCTCCTCCAGTAAATCATTTTGATCAGTGATTGTAAATGTCAGATTTCCATAACTGCCACATCACAGCACAACATCGCTTGCAGCTCTGTCAAAGATCCTTCCTGGCATGTGATGATTGTTGTACGAGAGTGACAGTGCAATTGTCTAAATATTTCAACCTTTAATGACCTGAGAAAGATTTCGCTGATATCCGTTCCAAGGCTTATATTTCTGTGGATGCAGCTTTATGTGCACCCACAGGGAGCCTTATGTGGCTCCAGGGGGCTCTCAATGTAAGAACAACCCCTGACCAGCTGTTCACAGGATCTATAGTAGAAATGGAAGGCATCTCCCCCTGCAATTTTCACCTCGAGGACCAAGCATGTGTCACACGCAGGGAGAACGGTGCAGGGATTTCCCCCATTCAGCTCAAATCATTTTCTGGATTCCTCCGGGTTTCTTGGTAGAGTTTGAAATTGCCAACACATTAACCATCCCTGCCCAGTGTGAACAGTGAATATAATATTGCTGCTAAGTGCAACAGGGGAATAAATCTTTCCCCTTCCAGTAACCTTGCAAATTGTTTGAAGAAATATCAAATGGAACATAAGTTACATCATCTTCAGTTAATTTAAATATTTAAAATTGAGGAATTGTGGATGATCACACAGATGATCACATAGATGCAGATGTTTAATGAAACATGTTTAACTAAAGGAAGTAGAATTTTGGAAAAGTAAAGACTTTTAAATGCCAGCAACTACTGTAAACATCATTCAAGAATAATTCATTCTCCACATTTACTGTAAGCGTTTACGACCTCTGGTGGCCAGATGGTGTACTGCTATGAGGCAACATAGATTCACAGATGGACTCACTTTATCACAAGTAAACATAAGAAAAAAAAGAAAAAACTGTACAGTATGCACACACAAACTACTGATATGTGGCTGATGATAGACTTGCCCCCAATTTGGCTCAAACAGCAAGACCTCATCAACAACACATGCCCAAGACTAGATTTAAATGCTAAAGTGGAAATGGTTTAACAGATAAGCTTACACCAAGGGCATGTATCATGCATTATCACTAATCTCCAAACTGCACATGCAAATAATATGCACACACTGTGCGTGCATGCACAACATCCAAGCAGGTGCTAGACATTCATCTTGTCAGTATTTTTAAGTACAGCAGCTCCAATTATCCAACAATCATAGTTTAATAATATTCTTCCCTTTAAAAACAAAATCACCCCCCTCTCTTTTTCAGTCATTATGGAATGCAGCCTTGGCTCTGTCTACGTGTGTGTGTGTGTGTGTGTGTGTGTGTGTGTGTGTGTGTGTGTGTGTGTGTGTGTGTGTGTGTGTGTGTGTGTGTACATGCCTTATACTGTATAACCAAGCACAGAGCGAGAAGCTGTCAATCTTCAAACATTTGGCGCAGGCCCTAGATATGTTACCATCCTAATTAGGTTGATTAAAATGCACCCTTGGATTATCACGTAACGTTTTCCATTCATTAGACAGAGGATGTTTGTTGAAGAATGAAAAGCATGAAATGTGGTTCTTCCATCCCAGTTTCCATTCTGTCTCTCTAAATCACATACGGAAGGTAGAGGAACTGCGTACTTTCACTCGTTTACCGTCTTTCATAAAGAGACAATCTAAACAGGGAAAAGATTCATACACAGTAAACAATAAAGCACTACATTATTCTAATTATATTAAATAAATTAAATTCATCAGATCAGATGGATTTATGTTGTGGTGTGTTATGTATTCATGAGATTATGAATGTGTGAGGCTCTATTGGGTCTCTAACAACACATTTTCCACCTACCTACCTCCATCATATATCAAACTATATTGCCATTACTTTGCATGAGCTGCTAATATTGACCCAAAAATGAAAAAAATGTCTTCTTCTTTCGTTTCTTACAAATCTTAATACAATATTATCATACTACATTTATATCATGTGGAAAGTTTCTGTAATTTCCCTTTACTGTGTAGTAATAGCGGTCATGCATCGTACAACTAGAAAATATAACTACGCATTTGATACGATGACAACCCAACATGTTGTCATCTTGTCTCAATTTCATTTGAGTATTAAGGTTTGTTCTGTATATGGAAAAAGGAGAAGACAGGTTGCAAATGCTCAAACCTGCTACTCAACAAGGAAATGGAGCACAACAACCTATTTCAGTACTTTGCGCTGGAGTGTGCTGGAGCAAGCATTTTCGTTTGTCTGCGTTAATGTGCAGAATCAAAATTGAATGTAAAAACAGGAAAACTCAGTTTGCCGTGTCTGTTTCTGTTGACTACCAACGAACACCGAAGCCTGTATTGTCCACGCAAGCAGAGAGTTGCTGCCAGGTCAGTCTTTACAAAAAAATAAATAAAAAACATTTTCACACCAGAGTTTATACAGTGCCTCTTTTCATTACCCCATTCAAGAAAAACTCTTAGCAATTAAATTAAGCTCATTAACTTCTTTTGGCATCGATCAGTAGATTGTGACATCATCACTACTAACTACTCTGGATTTTCAGTCGGTTGATGTTGAACAGAACACTGTGCATACTCTAACAAAGTACTTAGGCACGGATATAATCCTGGATGTATCCAAAGTGAAGAGGCATTCTAACCAACCTTGCTTCAAATAGCAAAGTACAAAGATTCGACTGCTGGTGAATGATGAGTTAAACCATGCAAAAGCCTACCTCAGGAACCCTTCCCTGATTTGTAATCAGCTTAGTCTAATGATGTTTTCAATAATGACTAATGAACTGTAACAGCTCTGTAAGTCACTGATTGATGGGTCTGAGTGGGCAGCTTTTTATAGTGAGGGATGAAGGGTGGGTACCTAAACAGTGTAAGAGTGATTGAGGAGATGTTTTGAATACCATTTGAACTTAGTCGGCCCTCACCATGTCTGTTTGACACTCTCTTCTCATTCTTCCCATCTCTCGGTCATTAACTTTCCATGGGGAATCCCTGATGCCCCACCCGGTCATACAATAGCGTGCCACCACCAGGACATTCACACTTGTACAGATTCTCTCACACAAACAAAAATAAATCTAACACACATTCCCCCATCATCCCTCTCTCTCAGTGTCACTTTCCACATTACCTGCCAGTCATAGAGGAGCCTTTGCCCCGACAATGCCAGCCTTTGTCTAAAAGACTGGAAAGCATGGTAGTGTGAGCCTGTGTGGGGGTCACTTGGAGGCAACAGTGTGGAATTAGGAGAAAAATGCCATGCGACGTACCACTTACTAATCACACATTGTGCTAGAAGAGGAAATGTCGGACCATGTAAAGCATCTCTCATGTATGCATTCGTGAGGTAATAAATCAGTGGAATGTAAAGAGCAACTACTGTACTTGTGACTTTTTTAGTTACTAGTTAGTTTGCAGATATAGATTATTAATACACAATATAAATCAACCAGAAGATGATGATATATTACCTGCACCTTACCTCCACCTTTCTTCAGGTGCAACACTAAAGAGATGTACACATTTATAATTTATCCTGGCTTTACGTATAAGATATTCTGACAGAGGCCAGGTCTCACCTATCGAGTGTAATCCACACTTTGTCATAAGAAACATATGCAAACTGATGAAGACTGAAGAAGACACGGAGTAGCATACAGCATTACAAGAGGATGCACTAAAAAGCAAGGTTAGGAGTGTAGAAATGACAGCATTTGTGGAATGTGGAAAAACGGAGACTTGAAACATCTGATGAATGAATAATAGGTAACTGCAGCTTTAACAACCTGAGATGAAGTGATATGGGTTCAAGTGCAGTGGTTTGGCTGGTATACAAATCACCCACTGCTCCATAGCCACCAATCATCTCTCAAAACATCTGAAATTATCATCTATGTTTCGGAGCAAATTCGACATTGGACACATCGAGGACAAATCTCCATGCGTGATAAATCAACACCCTGAGCATCAGCAGGGACGAGGAGAACTTGAGAATGCACCTGTTGAGACAAAGGACTTCTTTTGATATCTGTCGAGTGGTTTTAGTCATCACAACAGGTGTTGTGTCTTTGTCCAAACCCTTTCATATAGCTCTGTTCCTCTCCAAAAGTAAAGAAATGTAATGGGGAAATTCAAACACTTGTTAAAAACAACTGGTGAGAAAATGAAAATCCTTTGGTAAGAGAAGTGTGGATCAAGTGTGTAATACATCACAGGGAAACCGATTCCTTCCTCAGAACATCAGTTGAACTGATGTCCGTATCAAATCTACAATCTACAATCCAGGATGGAAGAAAAGCCCTTTTGTAGTGACAACTGCGCTTTGGAGAAAAAAAAAAAAAAGACTGACGTAATACAGAACAATTCAAGAAAGACTAAAATAGCGGTACAGCAATGATCTCTAAAGACTTCTTTAAAATAAATTGGTCATACAAAATAGATAATTTGTTGGTGAGTAAATTATTTTTTTAATAAATAAACAAATACATATATAGTGTAACAACAGACAGAAGAAGATTGTTGAGTGTGGCTCATTATCTTATGAGCTCAAGATACAGTTCTATTATCTAGTTATCTCAAATAATGGGCATAATAAGTAAAAAGAATAGCCTTGTACCCCATGGCCTTTGTAGTCCCTGGTTCAAAAAAAGATTCTGCTTATTCACACAGGATATTTTTTTATATCACATAACAAGTATCTACGTATTAAGTATGTCACTTTGCTTCCTGCAGTGGGACTACAAGGTTGAAGTGAAGATGGACCACTTTTGAAAAATAAACATCCAGTAATTCTTTGGCAATGAAGGCATGCAGCTTGTAAAATGATTGTAGGTACTTGTAAGATGTAAGGTTGTGCTGAGCCTCTGTCAACCTCTGTCCTGAAGGAAATTCCTTCATTAGTGTCACAACATGGCAACTGCATCATTCTAGAAATCAGTATCAACAGTACATAGTGTGGGACTGTAAAACAAGGAGAGCATTTCCAGGAATTACTACATGGGGTCTTTGTTGACCTCTATTTATTTGGCATTAGCTAGGTCTACATTCTGAATAGTAATACTCATGACAAACTAATATCTGACTCCAAATTGGACAGGACAAGCGCTAACGTGCCTCTGCTGCAACGTAGGCAGGGCAGCTGCTACCAAGAGAGGCTGTTTCCAATGAGAGGGATTAGTGAAAACCAGTTGCTAGTGGATAAAGGAGAGCCTTGGGAGCAAAAGGGTTTCCCTGACACAGAAAAACACACACATACATGCACACAACTTACATGAGCACATGCTGGCACCATGAAACGGGAGCACATACTTTCAAATGTGATCACATACAGTACGAGCAGACATATGCAGACAGTTTTTCGAGGACTTTCCATTAGCCAGTTAGAATTTTGTGACCCTGGACTAAATCAAATTTGAAACACATGCAGTTGGGTGACAACAGATCAGAAAACATGTCAGTGACAATGGCTGGGCTGTGGCGCACGCTCTATTGAAGCGCAACATCCGTGATCACAGACTGATCACAAAACAGTTGGCCCCATTATCGTTGCTCACAATGCTGAGAAGCGATCTTTTGGAAAATCTGAGGGCAGTCTCTGTGACTATAACCATTGAGATGACATAGAGTCTCAACTTAATCGGGAAAAATAAATGAGTCTCTTTGATCATGAGGGCAAACATCACTATTCCTGAGGTCTGAGGTCAAGGAGCTTTTCAATTAAATACGTAACTTTTCCCATAGATTCTACAGTGTAGTGGAGCATTTTAGCATCACTGTCATTTGTCACAAAGCTAAACACAGGACAGATTCATTCTCAGTGAGTTCTTCCCCCTCCCCCTTTTTTCCCACCCATGTTAAAAGGTTTCATTTTCCTCCACTTCTCACATTGCCGAATCTGTAGGCTTCCTTTATGTGGATCTGCAGTGAAAGACTCTTCATGCCAGGAGACTAATGGTCTGCCATTTTCAGATAATGGGCTTGTGGTTGTCTCAGCTATACGGACAGAGTGACAACTACTGCCTTTCATACGAGGGACAGGCTAGTGGGAGAGTAACTTGTTTGGGTCTGCATGGGTCTGTTGTGTTTTAAATCTTTGCATTGATGTTTGCATTGTGTCACTTTTAGTAAATACAATATTAGATAACACTAACACAAACATTACAGTAAACGAAACAACATAGGCCAGAGATATTGAAACGCATGAAAAGAGTTGGAGTCTACAAAAAGTCTACTGGCAGCAAATAACAAATGACCAAATGTTTTCTAATTCAGGATGTGAGTTCAGGTTGCTGAAAAATCTATTTTCATCTGCTGCTTATTGTGCTTTTATATTCCGAAACAAATTGCCAGCGATTGAAAAGGAAGCAATAAAACCTTGAAAAGTATTAACCATCTCACTGTTGGGTATGCATGCATACCGCATGGGGAATTTCTTGTACCACCAGTGCTCCTTAATTCTGGCTACCTGTGGATTTTGGTGGGACTTGCTACTGTTAAGGTTGGGTACCATTCACATTTGAACCGGTAATTCTGTACCCGTATCCATCGCTAATTATTTTCAATAATCTACCATCTTTTTAATAACAAAAATTAAGTTCCTTTGTAAAAAAATGTCTGGACGTATTAATTCCGTTAATATTAAGACAGTCATGTCGTCCATCATAGATAGGTTGACAGGATGGCCAAACAAAAACATAACAGATTCACAAAAAAATGAAGGTGGCACCGATCTCACACTAATTAAATAGAGGGATTAGGAATAAATTAAAAGATAAGAACATGATGGATAGATAGATGGACAATAATGGCACGGCGGCCATAATAGATAATCAAATAGAAAGCTAGGTAGGCACGGCGGCTCGTCAACAACACAACGCAGACTGAGAGAAGATAAAAATTGCACTTACTATTTGTTGATGGCAGCAGTTGCTCAGTCTGTAGTGTTTGTGTGGGAACCAGGGAGTTGCTGGTTCAAGACCAAAAGTCCAGCATAGACTACTGTATGGAGAGGTGACTGGTAGCTGGAGAGGTGACAGTTCAACTCCTAGGCACTGCCGAACTGCCCTTGGGCAAGGCAATGCAACTCTAACTACTTGAAGTGACCAATATGTGGCAACCCCATTACTCTGACATTTCTTGCAACTAATGCATGTCTATAGGCCCTTCATGTGCATTTGTATTTCATTATTTTGTGTAATGAACAAAAAAAAATTGTAGTTTACCATTTTTGATCAAAGCGGATTACATTGAAGCAGATAAATGATCGGCATGACACGGCGGCTTGATAGTTGGATAGAGAGATAAAGAAATAAGTAGCAATGTAGAGATACATAGAGAGATGATGGACAGATAAAGAGATAGATGAAGAGATAAACAGTCACGGCTCAGTGGCCATGATAGATAGGCCATGAGATTAAAAGTAAATGCAAAGAGTATCCATCTGATACTAATTAGACAGAGAGATAGACTGAAAGATACAGGAAAGAAAAAGAGATGAGGGATCAGGAAAAGATATACAAATGATGGAGAGATAGATAGCCATTGCTCGGCGGCCGTGATAGATTATCAAAGATATAGATAGGCAAGCACGGCAGCCAGTCAAAAACACATCACAGACTTATGATATGCTATTCTAAGTCACATAATATCACAGCGATCTGGACAGATAATCAAAGAGATAGATTGATAAAGTAGGATGCATAATGATAAAACGTTTTATTGCACCTATATTGATCTAAAAGCACATTATAGAACCAGATAGTCATGACACGGCGGCCATGATACATAGTCATGACACGGCGGCCATGTTACATGGTCATGATACGGCGGCCATGTTCAATAGATAGTTAGGCACGGCTACCAACAAAAAATGGATATGGGGATGAGAGATAGATTGAGAGATGATGGACAGATAAGTAGAGAGATAGTCATGGCACGGCGACCATGATAGAAGTATTACAGACTTTTAAAAAAAATTACACTTACTCTTTGTAGCTCTACCTGCAAAAAAAGAAAAGAAAAAAATGTTAGAGAAATATAGAAAAATGAAAATTAAATAGACAGGAATAAACAGCTAGAAATGTACTAAATTGACTGTAGCGAAGACATACATTCCAATACCCATACCACCATACTATTTTGTATGCCAGAAGGAGTTTTAGTATGTCCCAATACATTGTATGTCAAATGCAGTATGCCAAAAATGCCAGGTGTCGTACTGCATCCGGTTGCGTTTTGAGGTATGCAAGCCAGCATTCTTTTCTGGCTATTCTTACCCACAATTCTCTGCAAAGCAGATATATGAGTGAGAGGGTCAAAGTTCAACGTGCAATGTTATGAGTATGCTTCATCTCTCAATTGAACGCATACTGCATTCAACATTACATATTTTGTAAGAGCAGCTGCAGTATGTACTAAAAGTCAAAAGAAAAAGTATTTTATTTTGAACACAGTGGCACTTTAGTGGCCAGGCTCCCTTGGGGCTCCTGTGGCGTACTTACATCGGCACGTGGTGGGATCAGACAGAACTTATTATTATTATTATTATTATTATTAGTGGGTGCATTAGAGAATTTGACAATCGTGTCACATTCAAAATCCCCTTTCATCACAGAACACATGCCATTCCTGTGAATCAGTGTTCATCAGAGGAAAGTTATTGTTGTCTTGGAGAGCCAAATTATTTTTAAAGTTTAGATTTTGGCCAGGCTTGATTGAAAAAACACAAAGACACACAAAGCCCTCAGTGCAGTGTTCAGAATGGAGACACAGTCAGATCTGAACAAACAGAAGGACCACAAACAACTTTCTTCATTTATTAGAAAGATTTCTTTTCATCATCTGATATTTCCCTCAATAACTTTTATTATGGATGCAATTAAAGTAAGAGAGAGCTGGAGAGACGAAACACTTTTTACATAATTTATTATAATTTCCATTCAGTCACGTGAGGCTGATCATTCACGAAAATAATTAATACATATGACAAACGCATTCCGCTGGTAGAAATCGGTCCTGCGCTGATAAACAGGACACAGTTTAAATACTCATGCAGTTTGTTAAACAGGTAACAGGCTACAGAGAGAAAACACCTCTACTCTGACAGTGATGAAGTGTATTTATTAGCAAAAGTACACTGATCATGTGTGCAGAAAAACTCTGTCAAAAGTCTCTCCAGCTGTTAAAACCGACTGACAGCTGATCCAGCTGTGACCAGCGGCCGTCGTCATCAGAAAAAGACATCGCTTCATGTGAGGCTTTAGAGGAAAGGACGTCTCTTTTCTAAAACATATTTCCTCGTTTCCTCTCTCCACGCCAGTGACGTGCGGTGAGGTTCGTGGCTGGTGAGGCACTGACACTACATGAGTCAGATTTACAACTATATGAACCCAATAGAGAAGCTTAAGTCACCATTCAATTGGCAGCTTGCACTTGACTACTGGACTACGTATGTTTTTCATACACACACATATGTAAGGTACATATTTGATTCCACCGGGAGCGTGTGCGCCGCGATCTGCCCCACCGGGAGTGTTTCAGAAGCGGAGCGCTCGCGGGCGCCACCCGCAAAAATCGTGAGGTTCCGCGATAATGTGTGTAACAACCACGAATGTATAAAGAGAACAACAAAGACATAAAAGGTTACTTTACCTGTCCGACGTTGAATTGCTGCTGATTTGGTCATATTTCCTTGTTTTTTGAGACATGTTTAAGCTTGGATATATAATCTTACATTCTTGTGGTCAAAGCAAAATATAAGAAGAAGAAAAGTGTAGAAGAAGAAGAAAAGTGTAGAAGAAGAGCAACGACAGAACGAGCATGAACCCGACCCGTGGCCTCTCGCTCGCCCTCTTCTTTGAGGCAGAGTAGTGTTTGCCTCCTCTGTGCTTTTTCACTGCGGTTTCTGTCAGATCAGCAACATTAAATGTGTTCTACACAGACGTGAAATACATTACCTATTCTATGGAAAGAAAGGACATATAATAAAAGTGTCTACAAATATTACAGTGGTGACAAACAATGAGAAAGCAAAAGGCACGCGCTCAACTCAGTTAGTGAGGGATTCACAATCTGAGGTGAGGCACAGCTCGTCGCTGCTTCACCTCACATGTCTCCTCTGAACAGGACATGCGCTAATTCAGCGATTTTGATTATAAAAATGCTTGAATGATTGGAATCATACATAAATTACATTTATAGCAAAAATCAGTAGAGAAATATTAATATTTATTTTATTTTAGCATTATTTGTTTTTTACTTGTCATGATGACAGGTGAGGCACGTCCTTGCTCCACGCATGGTTTCCTTGCGTCTCTCCATGCATCCCTGGTGGGAGGGACTAAGACGCAAGCTAAGATGAAAGTGAAGGAAACGGGGACGCAATTAAAAGCCAGATGTACCCATAGAAAGCACCGACCAAAACATAATATCACTCCAAACTAAATTGTAAAGTTGGCAGCGCTGACATAGGCCCCTAAATGAATAAATAATAAATAAAGTAAAGGCCCAGTCATGGCAAGGCAGTCAGCAAAACACAAACACTATTCAGAAAAAACATGGCTCTGTAAGAAATTCATAAGACTAATCTATACAGGCCAGTTTAGTAGGATACAACACTACAAAAAGCACAGGCGGCCAAACAAACAAAACACAATACAAACTACAGAGAATGAACTGTAAAGTGCTTACGGGTTGTTGTTGCTACAGAAGATACATGATACACATCATGAAGATGTCTTTTCTCTTGTAAAAGTCCTGCCCCTTGCTCAGTCGCTTGCATGGGAAACTTTGATTGATTAATCATCTTGAAGAATAGAAACAGTGAACTACATTTTGTCACTAATTGTTTGACATGTGGTATTTCAATTTCCTGGAAAAAAAGTTACTTCCTGGATGAGGTATTGGTGAAATGCAGCTCAACAAGGCGAGACTAAAAACTCCAGCCAATAAAACCATCACAAACATTTTCAACAGTCTAAAACTGCTACACAATTGTTTAACTCACCAACTCACCAAAGTCTGGATAAAAATTAAATATGCCTTGTAAGATCACAGTATAGATCACATCCCTGGTCATACTGTGCAAATATTTAACTATACATGCAAAAACTGTTGTCCAGACAGAAACAAAACAGAGGCCAAGCTTTTGTTACGTTGGATGTTATAGAATTTTAATAAACATTAATAGGTTTAAAGTGGTGTGACGAAGATCTATTGGTGAGAGGGTTTTGTTTCAATTCTTCTTTGGATAGCTACCAAAAGATTCAAAGCTCCACTTCTCATGAGGGTTTGATACTGCTTCAATATCAAAGAGAATCGGAAGCTGTAGTTGTTGAATACAGGTAAGCATGTGTTAAAATGCTGAGGTTCTTACATTTTACAAGCAGTTACAGTGGCAGGTACCCATTGAGACCGATTAAAGTCTCAGTATTAGTTTTCCAGTAAGCCTGGTAAAATACTCCCTATGTGCAAATTGTGTAACAAAGACTAACAAAACAAAAGCTTTCCTACAAAGGAGACAGGACTTCAGATCTCTATTACATAATGTCATTAGCTATGCTAGCTAAGTGACTGACAGCAGGAAGATGCCTCCAGCACTTCTACTCATACTAAATCAAGACAAAGCAGTGCATCGCCCATGTTATGCCAAAATGCATGTCAATGTCTTTGAATGTTCCCAACAGAAATTGCAGTTAAGGTGAATATAAACAATGGTAGGAAGTCAACAAAAAGCTCCATTATTTAGAGAGGGTTGGTTCAAGGCAGCACAGATCAAAAGTTGGTGCAATAAATTACTTGACATCTGTGGGTCATAATGTGTGGTTCTATTTTATTGTAATTTTTTTTTTCAGCCTTTCAAAAGAAAGATTGTCTCTGAATGTCAGATCTGTCTCGCTTGTCAGCATCAGATCTCTGTCATCTTTTATCTTTGACCCAGATCGAAGGTAGGAATGTGGTTTTTGCTGGTGGAGACATGGATATGTAAACTCCCTGCACTATGGGGTCAGAGGGCATAAAACATTCTGAAGGAAGCCCTATTTTAAAGTCATAATACTGACAGCAGAAATATGTTCATAGAGAATTTATGGGTGATGGTTTTATTTTTTCATTGTTATGCTGAACAAATCAACTTATGAATCAATTTAAAAATAGGGATTTTCATAGTATGTGGAAATGCCAATTTATCAATGAGACTGGTGGTTAGGTACTCATTTGCTTCCCTCAAAGATCATTTGGTTGTTCATCATACCACCGTATTGCTTTCTTCACCTCAAATGGTAGATTTCAAGCCAATAAACTGCTAATTTATAACCAATTTAGAATTTGCTAAAAACTAATAATAATAATAATAATACATTGAGAAAAACAAATGGTGCAAACTACCCTACCATTTAATCTAACAACAAAATGGACATGTTTTCAGTTGCTTTCATTCTACCGCCATAGTTTTCATCCATTCTTTCAGTGTTTGATGCTTCCAAACTAACATTTTCCGGGTCAATGACACAGCCACTCAGGCAGCCATGACAGCTTCTGTCAACTTGTGTCTCAGGACCTTTGAACCTCACAACCAAAATAATGCCTTGCCCCTGCTACAGATGGACACCTATTCTGTCTTTGATGGGGACTCGTGATGATCGAGGTGGTGACCTGGGACGATTGTCAGGCTGCATGTCGAGTGGTTGTTGTTGTTGCTGTTGTTGTTTCTCTATGTGTGAGTGCATGTGTGATAAGTGACACAGAGGAGGTTGCAATTAGAGGCTGGATGAGCTCCTGGGATGGAAATGTGTCCAATTTAATGCCTCTTTCCTTGCTTGTTATTAAATTATGACTATGTGCGCGCACACACACACACACACACACACACACACATATTTTTCAGGGTATGCTCTCTTTTACACACATTCACACCTGGAAGCTGCTTAGTACAGCAGGTGGGATAAAATGCCTATTGGTCAAGGGCACCTCAGTGCTGCCCTTTCACTTTTCTTGCTGAGACTTATCCTGCCAATTTGAGGATCAAACTTGTGACCTTCCCGACATAAGCTTGTGAAACCTATGTGTGGATACTTGCCACTCATATTCAGAATGGAGGTGACTAAAAAGGTCCCTGCAGACTGATACAATTCGTTTGAGCTTCTGCATCCAAGTGAACCTCGTTTCACAGCAGCACTAGCAAATATGTCATTTCTGTCAATGGAGCAGTTTGTATTTTTGAGGCAAACGCACAACCTGTGTTACTATTTTTAATTTTATTCAATTGACTTGGCAAATAGTCAGCACTTTTCTTATACTAGATATTTATACTTGATGCTTGATACTAGATGACTGTGTGAGCCCTGAGGAAACTGACTAACTATAAAACATAAATCATACTAAATATGTATCACACTGTCAGTAGCCCAGTAGCAGGTAGTTACATGACCTCTCTTGAAGTTTTATTTATTTTGACTTCTCTAAAACCCTAATGATCCTCCTTCGTGGCCTTATACATCACCTGCTCTATCTCTTACAGGCTCATTCATGGACACTAATTCATTGCTGTTAGTAAACCTTAGCTTGAATGCCCATTAGTATAATGCTGTTCAGCTTGTCTGCACTTTGAAGAACTTAAGCATTACTAAAAGAACAAAGCAGGCCCTTTACAGGGGAAGGTGGAAGGTTCCTGCAACCACACAAGGCAATCCCTTCAGCTATGGCTGAAAATTCACTGTTGATGGGAGCCATGATTAAGGAGTTAAAAAATACAGGCTTGGCATCTTGGTGGAGGATGTAGTCATTGTCAAATAGGCCATTGTGCCACCTAGAAAAACCTCCATGCATGTGAAAAAGTGTGATAACTGCCATGTTCTCCACCATTACTCTGATATTTTTTAGTCTGTCGTCATTTGCTAATTTCGCAGGACTTTGTGGAAAAATGCAACTCAACATTAAGTCTGGGGAACGTGCACCATGCAGTGCCTGTGTGTTTGTGTGTGTATTCGTGGGTGGTCTCACTGTGAGATTTCCATACTTTGATTATCCTGGGGGGGTGAGGCTGGTTGTTGGTTTGGTGACTGGTGGTGAATTAATAAAGTTTGTCACAATTATAGGCAAAGGAAATTTTAATCCATATGAGCAAGTTTACTTGTGCGGCTCATTTGTTAAAATGTACGGTGCACAAATATATGTGTGAAGTATGCCAGCACTATTATTATATGAAATGTGATTTACTCATCAATTTAATTTCAAGACTCTGTGTTTCTTCTCATTCCATAACATCTGAGTTGAGTTGCACTGAATAAATCCTAAAGTTGAGTAGGTGTTTTCTTTCAAACAATTGCTAATTAACGATGCCACCCTGACCAAACTATTTCAATTAACATTGTAAAAACTTGGCCTTTTTCATACTCTGTCTGACCCACATCGCTACAGAGAAACTCCAGAGGTTCCGTTGAAGTTACAGAGGTAGCCACTGTACAAGCCCACACACTGTGTATCTACTATGTACAGTTGCAAGTATTCCTGCATAGTGTCACTGGGATGTAAGCCAACTGTGAAGCAGTACTGAAGTAGTGCAGCAAATATCAATCAAGTGTGTAGAAAGATGTTTATCTGATGCTGGTTTAACGATTGAGATTCTCCATTCAGTTATCACATAAGTGGGAGAGGTCAAAGGTCAGAATTTGTTTCATTCTCCATTCTATGTACGGAATCTAGATAATAGTACCAGTGAAACGGAACACAGAAACCACTTGCAGCATATTGTATTGCATTATCTACAATATAGAAACGGGTGCACTGACATTTTACAAATTTGACTCGACTCAGCAAGAATTTTGCAGTATGAACATTCACACATAGCCTTCAGCTAAATGAGGACTGTTGTTCTTCTCCTCATCTTCCTGCCAGCAGGTTCAGTTCCACACCACACTATGGACACTGGTGGGTTGTGTGGGTCAGAGACTCTTGGCCAGACATCGGTTCCCACAGGGTGAAACCCTGCCACCAGTTTGCAGACATGCAAATGTTTGAGTGCCGAGAGAGTAAACACTTTCCAATGGGTCTGGAAGTGTAAAATAGAGCTATTGTACAGTACAGAAGGTGAGACTGGCAGTGCTACTAAAACTGGCATCACATTTCTCCTAGATTTGTGCAAGACTCAAGCAAAGTTTCTGGAGATCAAGGCTTTTAATTAGAATGGTACAGCGGCATTTACTGCACATCTTACACATTTATTACCCATGGATGTGGACGGAATATGCTTCAAAAACCTTTCAAATTGGCTTTAGAGTCTTGTTCCCTGCCAAGATGAAGGTAGTTATTATAACTGGACTGCTTACACAATACAGAGGTGGTGAACTTTAGCAGGCTCTCACCCCTGCAGAGTGTCATAAGACTAGCCACTTTGTTTTTAGGTTACACCCCTCCAGAGATGCTCTTTCTGCCCCAGCGAACACATACAGCTGACTACCAATAATTAGCGCAATTCTTCAGCCCTTCATTTTCATCTTGGGCTCTCAAACTCAGAGAGAGGGGTGCTGTGTTAGCAAGTTGCTAATATTGCCTCTTTAACTTTAATGTAAGGGAGCACCGTGTAAAAGGAAATTAAGTGAAAACAAAGAATCTGTGTATGTGAGTTGCAGTTATGGATTTAATTGGTTTATCTTGTAAAATAAAAGTAAAATACAACATGATTATCTAAATTACTTACAAGGAGGAATATGTGACCTTAAGCATTAACTTTGCTGGTGTTGCAATTAAATGACTTCACGCACTCAAATGCGTAACCAGTGTTTGGATAGGACACTTGTTACCGTAAATAATGTGCAACTGATTGAATTAATAAGCTAAATCTCTACTTGGACAGCAATAGATCAACATGATGATTACCACTATAAATCAGATTAATCAGGAATATGCCAGCTTCATCCAGTATTGTGTCCCAATGTGAACTATCACTCACTGCTCACAGGGTCAGGACAAGACCTCCCACACTGCAACACTTCTCAGGCCAACTGATGTAGAGCACGGCCGTCACAATAACTTCACTAATCAGTGGTTATTATGAAGAATAATGCTTCAGTCACTCAGCCATGTCCAATACATTATCTAGTTCAGTGGAAGCTATGTGTAAGGGAGGGGTGAGGCAGTACAGTAACGTATTCTAAGTGAAACTTTCCACTGGAATGCTGGAGAACCTACAGTACCAACACACACTAAATTACTGAAACTACCAAGCTACCATGATTTTACTGACTGCTGTTGTGACCCACAAATAAAACTGGCCTAATTAATAAGTGATTCAGTGTAACACATTTACAGTAAGAAGACAAAATGTCTAGTTGTTTTGTGCTTGAAAGAGGCAGACATGTTGGCAGCCTGTTTTTTTGGCCAGTCACATACAGTACAATATGTTGTTTTTTGATCATTCTTCACAGATTCACACATTCATCTCAAATAACTTTGGAGGAGAGCAACTGTCCTGTTCCTAGTTACTTCACATATCTGACTTTGTGTTAAAACTCATATGTATTCTAGTATCCAGTCACACTGCTGAAGACAAACCATATGGCTTAGACAATGCAGATGACAGCTATTCTTGCTTGCAGTTGCTACAGTATGTGTTATGAAGATAGAACCTTCATGATGTTAAGATTTTGAGAACTGTTAGTGAGAATGACAATAAATGCTGCCAAGTTATGTTGGAATGACAATCAATCATTGTTTTATGTCACGTATATATCATTTTAAATAAAGCTTGTTTCTGCGATTTTCATACAGGATTCCTCATTTTGGCAAGTAACTTATTTTGGAAGTCTTCTTTCTATCTCTATAACGCCTGCAGTCCCACCAGCATCCGAACCAACCACTCTGTCAGTCAGTCCCTATACTCCCTGTTCCTGTTCAGAAAACTTGGCTTGCCAAATTGGAAATAAAGGGTTGTGAGTAAGTCTGCCACTGTTCTTCCCACTTAATCGTCTGAGCTTCTTCTGCACAAACCAGTCAAACTGGAACTACCCTTTCATATGTGCCTCTTATTGTATACATATCAAACATGGAAATGTATCTTCTCTGCAAATTTGATGTAAAAATTGTGAAAACATTATTGCATTATCTTTTGTCAAACAAATAGAACCAGTATACCTTAAATGATTCCAAAGTTTTATAAATCCTTCATTTGGGAAATGGCCCAAATACGGAGCTGTTTAGCAGTAGTTTACTTTAGTTGCTATTTTTTAAAATAGAATAAATATAAGTCTTCTAAAATATAAAGTAAGATTTATAAATGGATAACTGGGAATAGGTCCAGTGTTGGCCAAAAGCCAGACTTCAGCACCATCTGCAAATATTCAGGGGAAACAGTTGTTTCACTCTTAGCTGATACATCCAAGGTGTATGGGTTACACTCGATAAGGTCAAGACAATAGCAGTCAGGGCATCAGTATTCTTTGACAGCAGTACAGCATTTCTGCAAAGCCTGACTAAACCTTCAATCATCAAACTGGCTGGCAACCGCAGTCTCCCCCTGCCCCACACTCACCTTCATCTTCCTCTCCCACCTCCCTTCACTCTTGCTCCCTGTCAGCTCCCATCAGCCTCCCCTCTGTGATGCTCAGAGAGGAATTTTACAGCTGCTGTCAGCTTACTATTCACACACGCACACACATCGGGACCAAAACACACATGCACACGCATACATGCATGTACAGTTTCACACTTACACCAACGCACAAAGACACATACGCACATAAATCACATAAAAGATCAAGCACACAAGCTCACATGTGCTTACTACAAGCCTACTCTCCCGTACACTCTTACACTCATGTTGCCCTGATGACCATTTTAGGCAGCTAATTAAATTATACCATGGAGTGAAAACTACCTGGAGAGACAAAAGCAGAAAGAAAATTTAAGACCCACATTTTGAGAATGAAGGGAATAAAACATAAAACAAATCTTCCTCGAACCCAAGGCCTCTAGCTCGAATATGAAATGCCCAAAATGAAGAGTGAATCTCTGCAACTACAGGGTCTATTTAAATAATCAGATACAGAAAACACATAAGGAAATAGTTTGAGATTTTAGGAAATACACTTATTTGCTATCTTGCTGAGAGTTGCATGAGAAGATCAATGCCACCATATTTTAATGGTAGGAAGCTACCGCCAGCAGCCGGCTAATTTATCTTCACATAAAGACTGGATTCAGGGGGAAACAGCTTGTCTGGCTCTGGCTGCAGTTGCAGCCCAAGCCTCTAGCAAACCATAGCACATCTGAACATCACATGCACAGACTGATAACACTAATAAAGTGAAGCAGAGCAAAGTTAGAGTGGTTTTAGTGGAGATATGCTATGGCAGAATCTTCAAATTGGCCATTTGGGTACATTTGAACTTTTTCTCAGGCAACGGTAAAATTTAATTTACCTGTCACTTAAGGTATTATTTATATCTAAATACAACTGTTTTTGGCTTTGTTTTGAAAAATCAATCGATCAGACCTCTATAAATGTCCCCATTAAAAGAAAAAAAAAATATTCCAAGAGAACAATTACCCATTGGTCTATTTGTATCAAGATCCATCCATTAGATGGAGACATAGACCGTGTTTTCTCATGCAAGGCTGGGGAAGGCAAATGAAGAAAGACGTTGGAATCAACTTACAAATTATTCAGAGACATTGGAGTCACCATTAGCCGCATTGATGTGCCCTGGAACACAACTGATCACAAAACAGCAAAGTTAAGACAAAGTTTATGGTTGTGGCTTTATAAAGTGAAGTTATTTTTCTCTTCTTCAGCTGCTGGTCCACTGAGTTTCGGTGGTGGAGTGATGAGACCGATAAACTACCGTTTGAATCTGTGGAGTCTCAGCTGCATTGTTTGTGCAGGTTGAATGAAAATCGTTAGCACCAGCACCACTAAGCTATGCAAACATGCACCGTTAGCATTAACGTTTTTGTTATGCGCTCCTTGAGTTACTCAGTGTTGGAATTGAGCGTTGTTTCGGTAAAATGATGATCATGACTTTTTAGCCAAGCTTCCTCCCATTATGCAGGATGAATATGTTGCCACATGTTAAACATGTTAAACGTGTGCTTATCTAGTGTTTGTTGCCATGTGTCCAACTGACCCCGGTGCCGGGGTCAGTTGAGTTCATTTCAGACCAGCATACAGCTCAAACCCCTCCTGTAGTAACCAGTAAACCAGTAATGTTTGCACATTGACTTGATGTAAACTGATGCACTGTACGTGTGAGAATACATGCCTCAGTGTGCGTGGAAATACATGGGATGGAAAGAGCTCCCTTAATACAGCTCTTTGTCTCTTTGTCTTTGTACATCCACAGATGATGTTGAAGACAGGCAGTCAGGCAAATAGACAAGCTAAAAAAAAGACAGAGACAGGCAAACAGGAAGTCAGGGGTTCAGAGGTGGCAGCCAGCTCAGGGTCTTCTCTTTATTTCTCAATCTGCTGTACCTGCATACACCCCACAATGAAAACTCACTAGCCTGCTGTCTGACTGTTCCAAAGTTCAAAGCTCTCCAATCAGCTATGTACGTGTGCATTTGCTGCAAGGAACTGACTTGCACAAAAATATGTGAGCAGTATGTTTTCAGGTGCAGAGCGAGTATTGTATTCCAGTGTGTGCACACACGTGAGCGAGTAAGGAGTGTGTGTGTGTGTGTGTGTGTGTGTGTGTGTGTGTGTGTGTGTGTGTGTGTGTGTGTGTGTATTAATGCAAGAGGAGGGGTGATATAATTTCAACAGCAGCTGACACTGTAAAGATTTCCTGCGCCTCCAAACATATGGTAGGAATTGTCTCCATGATGGCATTTTATCACTGATTAAATCCAGAACTGGCAGAAATCTGGAAGTCAGTGTTGTACATGTATCAGTTTTATAGGCTTAGAGCATAATACTCTCAGGATGATAATGTTCCTACGTTTACTTTTGCCCACTTCTTATCTGTGGGGAGTTGCATTTAGGGGAAGTTGGTCATTTGGGTTTGACACTACAGCATTGTCTTAGTTATTCCCATCCTGTCTTTCAAAACACATAAATCCTTCATGTGTGACATTATCACTCATGGCAAAGAGCATTTGGAAGATACATCAAACACCTTGCACAAACCCTCAGGACAGAGTGTCTTAGAGAAAGTCCTGTCCCACTTTTTCACTCAGTGTAATTTATCACAGAGATCTTCTCTCATCACTCCCTCTCTAAAATGCTGAAACATGATAGTGGGGTTTTCTTTTCTTATCTCAAACGAAATGGGTGTCTTTTAACCGTCCTCGATACCTGAACCTGTTGCTAAGACCCATCAGCTTTGCTGCTGCTGAATCCCAACAAAATAAGTGTTTATTTGTTAAAATTGTACGATTCCTATGTTTCAGCTTTGTTGAAATAAATTCAATTAAATTTATTTTGTACAGCCCAAAACCATAAATTTGCCTCAAAGGGCTTGACAACATATGACATCCTCTGTCCCAGGACCCTCGCATCGGTAAATGAAACCTTTACAAATCCATTGCGCACTGACACTTGTGGAACAGAGACTATAGTATAAAAAAAGGGTGGAATTTAATAGACTATCACCTCTGATTCCTTTCACTCTGATCCAGATATTCTGACTTAGTGCCAAAACGATCAAACTGTAAATCGTCACACATTTATTTCTGCTGTGCTGCAGCAGAACACTCATCTGGTTTTCTTTTGGGAGGATGAAATGCTCCAGAATATGAAACAAGCGCTCCCGACCCTTTGGCTCCCACACTCCTAAGCACTTCCATGAATGATTGTGGGGAGTTCAGAAATGTTGGCGCACTGCCTATCAGTGCAGCTGCGGAATACGGGAGAAATGGGAGAATGACGAGCGGATTAAAGGGGGTCAAAGGTTAAATCTCGGGCCGTAATCCATCACAAATTACTGATTACCTGCTTCGGGGTGTAATCTCCACATCACGTTTGGGTTACAAAAGCCAGACTACTGAATTCAAACAAATATTATCATGTCTACTTGCATCATCAATTTAAAACTACCTGATGTGGAACTACCCTTGTTATTGCAGTCTCCTCACAGTGCAATGTAATTAGGCTAATTCATTGCCCTGCTAGCAAAGCGAAACACTGTGCCTGTTTTCTCCTTTTTATCACACACTGACTGTCTTACTTTCACACACATCTACCTGCAACCTGAGAGATGGACACAAACCCCATCTCTCAGCACAGGTGTCAAATGTGATTGGCTACAGGCTGTATCCCCCCCCCCCCCCCCCCCCCCCCCCCCCCCTTCCTCAAAACACACACACACACACACACACATACACACACACACACACACACATACACACACACACACACGGTACGCCTTGCCTTGTCTTCAGTGCTCCCTCGACAGGCTCCCGGAGGGGGGTGGGGGGAGAGAACAGTGCGACTTGCATAGAAGTCTGCTATTGCCAAGACGGAACGCAGCCTATTTAAGACAATCACATGATTTCACTGGGAGTCAAAATGGTCCGCGGGGGTCACTGGGTAGAGAGAGAGAGGCAGCGGCAGAGAGAGCGTGTGTGTTAAAGAGAGAGGGAGACTTTGGATACTGGTCGGACTGTGCGAGTGGAAGTGAGAAGAATATGACTTGCCGGGAAAGAAGACTTGAGTTCAAGCGATTTGCCGCGTTGGAATACTGCGCTTTTAGAAAATGAACGGAACCCGAAGTGGCACAAAGTCTGAAGAAGTCGACTGCATCTGACACCCGTTGATGCCTCATTCACCACGGGTTCTGCAGCGCTGCTTCGGCTGCAGTTGGACTTATTTATTTCATCTATTTAAGCTCTTTGGATTGCTGGCGGGTGGCCAAGTGGCGTGACTTATAGGCTTCAGTTTGTGCGTGAAGGTGACCCGCAGTCGCAGAGATGGCTCTTCTACGGATTTGTGCAGAGTGGAGAACCTCGACGCGGCCGCTGCTCGTTTTTCATCTATTTTGCTTTTTCACTCTGAGCAAAGTAAGTCAGTTGCATTATCTCCGCTGCGCCTGTACGCACATGCATGCAGAGTTCATAAAGTTGTCAACACTTCAAATGACAGAGAGCCGAGTTATTTTCCATGATATTTTGCAAGATAGGCAGACCAAGTCATATTTACGTCTCCTTCCTCACAGAGCGTGCTTTTGAATACTGGTGCCGACAGTGTTGATTCTCGCCGAGAAGCGTCGGCCCTGCTCCGGTCTCTCAATTTACCTCAACATACAGGTATGTCAAGTGTGGAACACAGCGTCTTGCAGATTTCTTTAATGCTTCTGTGACCATTCTTTGGTGTGTGGGAGAGTGCATTGTGATCCGCCGGATTAGGTTTTACTTTCCGGTACAATGAGATTAAAAGTAAAGTCATCCACTGCATCCCTCCAACGGCCAGCAGCATCAAGCAGCGCTCACCTGCGCTGTGTGTTGCCTCTCTTCACCGCTGGGGGGCGACCTGCACCCTGACACGGAGCCTTCAGTGTCCGAAGCAGCAGGGGAGCTCAAATCGCGATCCAGTGCAAAAAAACAAAAAAGAAACAGTTTGATTTGCAATAGTACATTTCACGAGTTATTCTAACGGGACTCTTGATTGGTGGAGCCCTTGAACAAAAGTATCAATATGTGACATCAGGGTTAGGGTTAGTTGCTGAATAGCACAATGAAAATTCCTCCCTCATATGTTTGCACACCAGAGTCACCAAAGCCTCATTGAAGGCCTGCTAGAGCTGCTTAGACAATTCAGCAATTAGAGCGAGCAGCGAGTGCAAGACATTCATCTGTTCTTTGTTTTGTGGATCCAACCCCATGTGGTGTGCTGAGTCAGCAACTGCTTTGGCTGTGTATTCTCCTTCAGATCCTTTGTTTTTTTGTTGTTGTTTTTTTTTTTCTTTCAGTTTCCATGAAAAGCAGACACATAAACAAATAAACATCAAAACTCCTCTCCCTGGGCACATGTGGAGATGATCTGAAACAGAATTGAGGGGAAGCCCTTACTTCTGTTTCAGATCATCTCCTGCCAGCACAACTATTGCTCAGTATTAATGCGTTTAACATCCATACATCTATGTCAGAGCGGGTGAGGAAAGAGTTCACATGTTCAATCTTTTGTTGGGTTTAAGTCAAAGCACCCATTGGTTGCTACTCCTATCAGTACTAATGGCACTCAGGAGCCACTAAACCAACAAAGTAGCCACCACAGGATCTTGTCTCGGTCCATCAGACAAGGTGTGTGTGTTTGTGTGTGTGTGTGTGTGTGTGTGTGTGTGTGGGTGTGTGTGTGTGTGTGCATGCTCCGTTCCCGCAGACTCTGTGTTTGTATACTGTCAGACATGGGTCACTGCAGCTGTTTTTTGAGTTAGGCGGAACAAACACAGTTGACGAGGTGAAAATGTGTGTTGGGGGTAGGTGGACAAAACGCCAAAGATAGAGAACACAATTTTCTGGTTTTGCCTAAGTGCTTCGGTGCCTGCACAGAAAATGCTTGAGACTTGGAGTATGTGTTTGCTCTTCGCAGTCCTGTAACTCTCTGGGCATGTCTCCGTTGTAATACTTTAAGGGTTGGAGGTTGGCTTCCCACTGTGGCCACCCAAGCTAAAACGTATGCAGTCATGGTACTGCAAGGTGCCTTAAATAAATGCATCCACTAATAAGTATGTGTCCTGTTGTGGGTTTAGGGCCTTTAAGTCTGCCTCAAGATGCACCAAATAGCCAAGTTCAAACCTCAGACATGATGCACACTGCCAGTGATGATACGCTGTCTGTCGCCCTGAATGTTTCTCCCACTGCCAAAACATGTCTGTCTCTGTGCTATATTTACTCATTATTCAGGCTTGCTAAAGCTGGTCATACTGTACAGTAACAGAGACTGGCTCTTGTTGACTCTAAGCCCAAGGTTGCTGTTATTTTTGTGCACTTAAAGCTGATAAAGTGACCACGTATCATTTTCCCATGGCAAGAGTGAACACATTACAACACTGTAACAAGATCAACTGTTCACTGTTGTATTTGTTTGCTTGGAGGTTACACATAGACCCAAAGTGTACCAAGTACACAATGTTTCAAGGTGCGTGTGACGGCTTACAGCACCAGGCCCCCTCTATCACCGATAAGATCTCACCGCAGTAACAAACGTTAGTGTATAGTTTCTCCCAGCATTGGTTAAGCTGAAACTACTTCACACTTTCAATTGATTTCATTGCATTTTGAATTTTTTTTTGTGCATGCAAAACACTTGATCTTAAAACCCTAAAGACAATGACATAGTAGGTCATAGTAGGTAGCGGCGTCTGCTGTCACGATTTCCTCTGGAAAACCAATTTTGATGCAGCTGAAGGAGTCAGCTACTCTTTGGATTTGACCCTTGGAGGAAAGCCCGTTTCTGTGGCCACAAAGCCATTAGACATTTAAGTGGTCTAGAAGGCCAGGTCTGTGACCTGCCACCATCTCCCTTTATGACCTGCAGTTATTCAGCCCAAGCTGTAGTAAAAAACTGTAGTAAAACACAAGGTCAAACATGATTCACTCTTAGCTGAAGGGACTGTGTTGGAATTGTCTAAAACCCTTCCTTTTCTTGTAACTCTGTCTTGACCCTGCCAGCAAAAGTATATGAGGCAGGTCAAGGAAACTTTACAAATGGAAAAGGTTGTAGTTTTTATTCAGACCATGATGCAACCAAGGTAGGAGCTGGCACAGCATGCTCTTTATCACGGTGAATGATGTTGACAGAGGAAGTTAATTAAAGTACCGACCACATGAACAATGTGTTACATTTTTGCCAAGTTGCATCCACAAAATATAGTTCATGAATTTATAACTTTCTCACAGCAATCTTTTCTGCTGTTTGATCCCATGGCATCTCTATTCATTTAGCATATCCATATCAAAAGAGTAGATTTTGCCCTTAAACTGTCTGCTTTGTCTCTTGGCCTGTTCTCACTGCATTTAAATTCAGTGTTTCACTTGGCCTAAACTTTGCAAACATCCAATAATCTTCTGCTTTTTGATTTTTCTTTCCTCTTCTCTCCCTGCTTCCCTTTATCTCTCATCCAGAATATGAGATTGTATCACCCTATGAGGTCGACCACCACGGCGTTTACATCTCTCACGAAGTTGCCCACAACCAGCGCAGAAGGCGACGCAGATCCTTGACTCCAGGTGCTGGCTCATCAAATACCGACGGCAGCAGCGAAACGGTCCACTTCCGACTGAGTGGCTTGGGGCAGGACTTCCACATGGAGCTGAGGGAGGCCTCAGAGAGCCTGATTGCACCTGGCTTCACCATCCAGGTCCTGGGAAATAACGGCACAAAGAGCCTGAGGGCCTACCACCAGGACGACCTCTGCTTTTACCAGGGGTCGCTGAGGTCAAAGGTCAACTCCTCGGTGGCATTGTCAACATGCACAGGGATGGTGAGTCTGAACATGCATGAGTCGAGTTGTGGGAGGATTTGGATGAGAAGGGGGGAGTAGATGAGTCTGATGTGGGCTGGTGTGCAAAAAGACAGGGTCTGTTCATTTTAACGTTTTTTTTAAATTTTTGATTATTTTTGGCAGCATTTGGATTGATCTACCAAGTGAGCACTGTAATAGCATTCACTGACCAAGAAGAAGTAGTCAGCATTGGAGCCAAATTTAACAAATTTAGCTCATACTGGGACCACTGATAATATAAACACAGCATTAGTGTTCTTGTCACGCTGAATCAGCATAGAGAGGTAGAAGTAAATAACTGAAAGCAATACATAACGTGAAATGTAAGATATGAGACACCAGATGCCAATCAGACACTGATCTAAAGGAAAGAGTGAGAAGTGAACAATGTACGAAAGTACAATGTACGAAATCTGATTACACTCAGTAAATCTAGATTAACCCTTTTTTGTCATTGAAAGGCCCATTTCTATGACACCAACACAGTCATCATGCAGTCCTTTCAGTATGTTACTGTGAAGCTGCCTTTCACACAGCACTTGAGGCGGTGCATTGTCGGTCTGGTCTGGTCAGAAAATCGACTTGCAATTGACTGAAATTGACTGGCTAAGTTGCAAGTCATGCACAGAAGTTTCTTCCTTCTGTCTGCCGTGCATCATTAGTCCTAGCTCATTCTGTGCATATTGAATTTTTGCCTAAATCAGCTAATTTATTACTAATGAATGGAAAAGTCATGTCTGTGAATGCCGCAACATGTTTGGTCAATTAGCCAAGAAAGTCCCCAAAACACATTTGTGCCAAACATGCCCAAAATAATGTTATGGTGGAAGTTCATCTTCATATTTAGCACATTATGCTGTTTGATCAGCTCAGTATTTTATTAGGCTCTCAACTCACGAAGCAATAATATTTGCAGATCTAACAGCTGGCACCATCAGCAGAGAACTGACTGTGTGCAAATTGAAAAACACAGGATATATATATTTTATTATTGCTCTGAGTTGTCTCATAAGGAAGGTTGGTACCTTGGTAGCCAGCTTACTTGTTAGTAATGTTCGTATAGCGTGATATAAAGCTAGACAACTAATAAGCTGATATTCAAATCCAAATTGGAGCAAAGACATTGGTGTTGAGACGATCAGTTCACAATAGAAGCACATGGTGTTTTTGTGTTGACTTGAACTGTGTGAAGTGAACTAAAGACAAGCTCTTTATTTGTTCTGGTGGTGTTCAAAAGTTATTTTATTTTATTTTTGTTTCAACCATGCTTAATGTTATGCATCCAACTTGTCTCAGATAAAAGTTGTTGATATAATATGTCGGCTGATACAACTAAATGTACAAACGCTAATTAGTACATCCAGATTTTTTTGTGTTCTGTGAGGAAAGCTCGCTGGATTTCAATTCTTGCCTTGGTGGTCCTCCTCTTCTATAAAGGAAACATAATTGTGAGAATGACATTAAGTAAGCCAAAGTGAAGCAGTTCCAGCCCAGTAAGACCACACTAGCCCTCTTAGCAGCCTGGACTAGAGAACAAAGCACTTTATGAATACAAACTAATCCTTTCAGTCTTGGACTCACATACACATGTATTCATTTATAACCAAACAATCACTGGAGACAGCAAGCAGCAACTGGACAGCAAGAAGATAAAACTCCTGTAATGTTACTTTTTTGCACTTAAATGTAAGTGCAATCTTGCAGTTGACGGATTGGAAAAGTCTTGAGAACGTTCAAGCTTGTGGACATATAAGCTTTGCATCTGGAGGACCTTGTTGCAGCAGAAAAGAAAATGAATTAGTTTCTCAAATTTGCCATCTTTTCACAGTTTTAACCAAACAAATGCTTCAACAACTAGTGTGACCTCTTTCACTTCAGCATAGCTTTTCAGTTTTTTTAAATATGATAAATTCCTGGCCTGTCTTTGCTGGTTTGCTGTTTATATTTTAATCTTAGAGGTCCATTTGCTGTGTCTGAGAATCGCCCTCTGAAAGTTCAGACAGAGGATGGCATATCTCCTGGGATTCTTCTTCTGTGTGTGTGTGTGTGTGTGTGTGTGAGTGCACACGCATTTCAGACCAGATCCCAATAAAAGATTTAGCCAAAAGGTCCAGGGTTGCACAGATTGTAAATGTGGTTCTCACGACTGAGGCTGGTCAGGATGGACTGGGTCAATGCATCAATGAGAATTTGACTTCTTCTTATGTGAATTACAGAATTGCAAAGCTACATCAGAACACAATGATATTTAGGATCCTGGGAATGCCAAAGACAGTTACCTTTTTTTTTAAAAAGGGCATATTTTATACCAAAACACATTCACAACATGACCTGAATACTGAATATTTGATGACTTTTTACATTCATCTCTTTCTTATCATTCTATCACTGATTATGTGTAGTACTTGAACTCATCTTGCTGCAGCACCAACCTGGTTATGCATTGAAAAAGGTTTCTTTGATGATCTGACTGTTGTGTACTTGTGCTCCAGATGTTCCAGATTTCTTGATGACAACTGGTCAAAACATGGTAACAAATTCAATATGCCACCTGAGCGCTCGATTGCACTTCGATCAAGTTCCTATTTGGCAGGAGGCAGGTAAATATTGACCATAGGAACTCAGATCAATAGCAATATCAGTGAGAGCACCAACTGCAGCGTGACACGGCTTAGATTTGATCATTCCATCATCCGTAATTATTTGAGAAATGTTACTTACCAAGGCAATTGTGTTGTCAGAACAGACCCTGACCTAGACTGACCATACAATTCAACAGGAACATCTTGTTTCTTTTTGTTAACATAATGTCATTGTGTTTATGTATGCAGCACGGGTTGTTTGTTGAGTGTGATTGTGTTGTAATAAGTCTCCTTAAACAAATAGGGAAAATTCCTCGTTTCAATATACATTGATGTTGCTAGTATTCAGGGAGATATTGTAAACTCACATTCTCTGCATTACTTCAATTGTAGTGATTGTTGTAAACAATGGATCCTTTTAATATTGAAAAAATGCTTTTTTGTTAATATGTATGTGTTTGACTCATACACACTCTGTCTGTTTCCTTGGCCTTGCCAGTAAAGGCAGAGATAAATAAAAAAAGAAAGACTGAGAGAAGAATAAAAATCTATACCTTCAAGATGTAGGCTGTAAGGGTTATTGTTCCCTCCTGGCATTTTGAAGTGCTAAAAACCCCCTTGAAAGGAGTGTTACGTTGTAAAGCTTATGCATAAATTGCCTTTTCAACTCCTCTGGCAGCCCATTTAGCGGTTAGCCTCGCTTTGATGACAGTAGAGGGTTCAACCATAAAAATCTTGTACTTACAAGCAAGGAATTGGTGGAATAAAAGAAGCAGGCCAATCCCACGACTCTGTTCACCTGCCAAATGGTTTGAGACTCTGCACAGTGACACACATGTGGAAGGGGAGATCATAAAGCTAGGTCCCTCTCAGTGTCGACTTTATGCTGCAGCATAATCCTCTTTAGTCTGGCTTTTATGGGGGTGAGGGAGTTGAGGGGTGAGTAGAGTGCCAGGCAAGCATTGTTTAACGCCAATATTCTCCAATATATGACATCTTCTGTGATTTGGCTCAAAACACCACTGAAACACTTACCTGCTTACTTCTATTATTATATTATGACGATATAAATGTACTTCCTACTTTATATTGAGCTTCACATACATCAGTATCTGTTTGTCCAATCTAATTTTCTATTTTCTACTTCTAATGCACACCTTTTTTTTGTACCAAAGGGAAATGCTAAGCGTCCTCCCACTACAAATCCCTTGGAGGTCATGTGTTTTCCTCTTGTAAAAAGTCGGGTGTGTTTCTTGCCTCAGGCCTAGTAGAAGTCATAATAATAGAATGTTGTGCACTCGTCCCACCTCTGGGATTTCCAAGAATATATGAGGGATGGTCTATTGATGTGATGATGCTTTGAAAAGCAGTCAGTGTGGTCTTGGCAGGTTGCTATAACCAATTCTCAATCCACACAGTAAGATCAATCAAAAGTTTTTATTTTGCTCACATCACTATAGTTTTGTCAGTCATACAAAGTAGATTGGGCATTGAGTCACATGCATGTCTCAGAGGCTGGGATTAAGTCAGTTTGGAACATTTGTTTTTTCCAAATTGATATAAATCCAGTTGGTGTAATGTGTTCTGGGCAGCTTGCCAACAGATGACTAAGGTACATCGTGAATTGAAATTACTAATTGATTCAGAAATGGTGTCTAGTGCTGAAGTGCAATGTCAGAGTATCATTTCCAATTTTCCAATAAGCCCTGTCAACATTGTGCCAAAGTTTTAATGTGCCATCAACTGTTAGAAATGTTGCCATCATGGAACCAGTTTGCATGCACCAAACACAGTCAAGAAAAAAAGTTGAAAAGAAACATAAGGTTGCTCTTGAATAATAGATTTGTGATAGCAACTTCCCCCCCTTGTGTTGTTGTGTTTTGTGTTTTGGTTACGATATAAAAAACTAAGGGTTGTTTATAAGTAAATCTGACCCATATTATTCGTTTGTGCTTGGACTGAAATAAAAATCAAGCTTTGACCAAAAAGTGAGTAATAAATATGAACTCTAAGTAAGTATAGCAGTAGGCGTTCGTTCTTTTGGTTTCCATTAAGGGGAGCGACTAAAAGAGAGGTAGGCAGAATGAAGGAGAGAACCATACACTACTCACCGTCAGGTGCACCTTGTAATGCACTGAATGCTCTCCCCCCCCTCAGTTCCGTTTTCCTACCCACCCCTCCTTTCCTGTCGCTGCTTGTCTGGATGCGTCTGACTCCAAAGAGTCCAGCTGTTTACGCCCTCCCAAGTAGTGTTTCAGCATTTTATGACTACTATTTCCACCTCGTAGAGCGAAGTGTGTAATCTGATGACTTTGGCTATTTAGGAAAGGCATAGTGACTTGCATAGACACACATGCTCTGAGGAAGTAGTGGACGCATGTTGTTCTGTGTGACACCAGACTTAAGTTTAAAGACTGTGCAGTGTTTACAGGCTAAAGACATCATAAAAAGATTATCTGAAGGGTATGTTAGCTGTTAAGCTTAGGAAGACAAAGAGATGCGTGTTGCTTTGTTTAAGACAAAAAAACATTTTAAATTCATTGTACATACAGTATGCTGCTATTACATATGGTTTTCAGTACAATGTCTAGTCTGGTTTCTGCATATAAAGCTGGTTCTGCACACTAGATCTAACATGTCCATCCTTTAGAAGAACACAGAACCTACCAACACAAGTTAAATAATACAATATACACATCTGGATTAAATATCTGAAGCACAGGACAACAGCACAAAGACAGAATTCATTTAACAATAAGGGGCATTGATCTAACTTGAGGGGTAACATTCCATCCAGTCATTGTGACAGCAAACGTAGATGAGAGGAAACAAGAGGGTGTGTGGAGACATGTGCATCTTGTTATGATGGAGCCTCAAACACAAGCCATACTAGTAGCACATCCCTGAGCATGAAAACCCTTAATTTGACAACAACTATAATAAGAAACCAAAATGTGAGGAGATAAGCGTTGTTTGACACAGATTTGAAGCTGTATGGAAATGGACAGTTGTCATATTGCAGGGAGATGGAATCAAGGATCTACTTCTATTTCATAACATACAGTACATCCTCATGCACAGTATGTAGAGTTGGCGGTATGCGGTTGAAAATGAGCTTACACAGTAATCTCGATAAATCTGCTGAGGGACCCTGGAATTGGAGCATTGTCAAGGACCCTTGAAGATCTCCGGAGTCAGTGAATCAAAAAAAAAGTAAAACTTTCATGTGCATGTGGTGAAGAGAAGAGACAGAAGTAGCAGTCAGGGACTGAACATTGTCACCATGAAATTCAGTCACAGCTATCATGACATTAATGCCTGTTGACATGCCTCAAGTGGAATTGTTACAAAGGCTTTGGCTGAGGTTGCAGACTTTTTTTACTACCTCTGCATGATTCTTCTTTGATAGTTTACTCTGATACTTTGAATAGTTAAGTGCCGTATGCAGACAGCGAAAGCAAAGCCATGTTTGGTCATTTCAGTTGAAATGCGGTTGGAAATAAGCCTACTGTAAGTATTACAGCTCTGCACATATCTTCACAGTAAATACATCGTTCTTCTAAAGACCGAATTACCCTGTCAACTTCAGACTACTCTTTGATATACATCAGAACATGACAGTTTCTATAACAACTCTTAACAGTCCAGTCCAGAGGCTGCAGGTGTAAGTCATACGATTTTCTCTCTCCATCATAAATTTCCTCTTCTTTATCTGTCCCAGCTCATTTTACTGCCATTGGAATGAGCTGACCAAAAATAACCCCTCATGACAAAAACAACCTTTCATTCTCCTCCTCCAATATCTTCACCTCTTTACTGTTAGAATCAGGATACCAAATCACCAGAAACATTTTTCTCAGCTATCACATGGCACCCATTTTCCACGGAGAGCTGCCTCAGCTCCACACTAATGCCCCAATGCTCAACCCACAAAAAGCACCCACCCTGGCAGACTAAGTATTTAGCATGTGAAATTTTCAAGGTTGACAGCAGTTCAGGTCAGAGGCCTCACCGTGCCTTGGAACCAAATTATGACAAGCGCCTGTGATTACACAGCGCCGGGGCGGGTGCCATGTGGATGACAGGATCATGCACAGGTTGTCACATGTGATTGTAACCAACGATCCAGGCCGGGGTTCCCGGCAAGGTTTGTTTTGTGACCGTTGGTAATTAAGTTATAGTGGAAGGTGGTAATGCATTAGCAAGTCTCTCTCTTCTCTTTGTCTCTTTTTCTCAATAATTGATCCCACACTCTCTTCTTTCTTATTCCCCAAAGAAAACTGGAGTGTATATCAGGGTCAATTGTTTCATAGACTTGTTTGCAACATTGTCAAGTGGAAAACCACAGCTGCGCTTTTTGGGGGTTTTAACCCAGTGTAGAAATGACAGTGCTGGTGAGTTGCTGATGTAGAAAAACATGCACACTTGAGGACTGCACTGTGACGATTCATTGTTTTTTTGTTTTTTTAAGGGGCCTAAAAGATTGTATTCAACTCAATAAGTACTGGGCCACAAAGTGTGTTTCCGGCTGTAAATAGGTCTCTGAATACATTTCTGCGTCGCTGTTTGGGGTTATCATTTGTCTTTCAAATACCAGTTTCTGTACAGTGGGAAATGATCATTATCTGACGCAGAAACACCTGTAAACAACAACTGCTCTCCACTTGTAGCAAGGGCATATAAGTTAACAGTGGGATTTGAGCAGGCGCTCCCCACATAGTAGCCTACATTTGACAATAAACTGATATGAAATCCTTGGACTTCCGGAGTGAAATAGATGCATGCAACATTTTTAAATGTCTTTGTTTTCTTTTTGCTGTTGGATTAATCAAAGTTGGATGAATATTGTTTTACAACATTTGAGAGACTAAGCCAATTTGGCTGCTGTAGAACCAATAATATCATATTCGTAAGATAAATGCATGATAACTATCTTTTGCCACGCTATGTGATGCAAGCTGTAAACTCCACAACCATTGCAGTCACAGCTTTCACATCTGTGTTGGCTTGTATTCACAGAGGTCATCATTTTAAACTTCAGTGCTTAATACAGTTGCAGCATTTTCCAAGGACTCTGTTTCACTGGTTTCCTGATCTGTGGTTGAAAGGCTGGGGTAGTAAGGGATGACGAAATGGGGAAAAATCAGTTGTGGAGATCATTGTAGCAACATCAAACACATCAGATGGACTGATGAAATGCAACAGGAGACTTGAATGCACACACAGGTGTGCACAAATCTGTGCATTCACACAGACAAACATTCACTTGCACATGGATAATCTCTGTCTTTCCAGCTTCCACGCTCACCAATTTTTGTCCTGCATACACACATCCCCTTTGTACTGTGTTGATACAGCCATTCACACATATGCATACACGCTGACCCTGGGCCAGACACAGCCTCACGACTGCCACTGTGTCAGCCTGTTTCTGTCAGCCAAGGACCTCACACTCCACTCCCAGTGAAGAAAAAAAACGTGAGTCAATTAAACGTATTTTAGGGAAACTGCTTTTTCTGCCAAGAACAGTTACAGTCCAAACACTCTGTGCCAGTTGACTGTCGACACAGATGTGGTGCATGTTTGGAGAGACTGAGAGAGACAAAGAGAGGCAGAGACCAAGTAATCTCCAAGGAAAAGTATTTGTCTCCTTCCCAAAGAGACAGAGACAGACTAAGTTAGAGAGAGAATAAGGTCAACCGAAGAAAACCTGTGCTGAACCTTTACAGATTTATAATAGGCTTTCCCATAACTTATCCCCTAAAATCGAAAGCATAAGGCACCGGTACTTAAAGTGGGGCCCTCTGTAACAGCAGCTTCACAGAGTGAGAAGTATTCATTACATCTAAGAACGTACTTTTAAAAAAGTTTTTTACACTTCATATTTAGATAATACTTTGGATATTTATATTTGCTAGATTTCTAATACCCGTGCATACTAAAGTAATGAATAGAGTATGTATAGTGTGAGTAAGGAATGCCTAGACTTTGAGAACTGTGAGCTTATACATTGTTTACAAGTGAGATGCCACCTCCTTTCATCCTCACATCAGCTCTTTTGTTTGAAACTCTTTCTATCTGACCAAGTCTTATTTAGATTTTGCTGAGATAACGTCTGAAGCTGAACAGCAAAACAGATGTTGAACATGAAGAAACACGGCCAGTAATTGAGCCTCGCAGAGGTTTAGGGGGGGTCAGATTCGCAGTGACCCCAGAGTAAAATCTTGACTAATTGCTGACAGAGACAGATTGGAAAGCTAAGCGGATAGCTGGAGAAGGGTAGTATTCTGTTCATTGGTAATAATACGACTGCAGCCCTATAGGCTACTTTTTGAGTGGAGAACATGTCAGCTGTTGAGGTGTTGGACACCAACAATATCATTTTAAATATTTGATGACACATGTATAGCTACTTGAATTAAGGCTGAGAAAGTAGGTATAACAAGTCAAACATGTATATTTCTGCAAAAAAAGCATATTTTTGCCCACGTTAAATAGATCCTAAAGAGCCAGCACTGTAAAGCTAACAGGACTTTTCTGTTTTGCCTCTAGTCAGGTTTGATCAGAACACAGGATGCAGACTATTTTCTGAGACCCGTGTCAGACCGCCTGGCCCAAAGAGGGAACTTCACAGCACCCTCCAGTCACCAGCCACACATCCTCTACAAGAGCGAGAGCGACTCCCGTACAGAGCAGAAGCACGACCCTCGGGTGCTTCAGAAGAGATCCCCAGATTCAACTCAACACAAATCACAGGGACACTTTGTCACCAAGAGATCCACAAACTCACAGGCAGACCCCACCACCTACAGCACAGTTCATGAAGATCAGCAAGGTGACATCAGTCACGGCGACCAGATGGAACATCATGACAGTGGCCATCACCATGAGAATGACCACAGACATGGGGAGAAGCAGAGGCAACACTTCTGCGGGAGACGGAAGAAATGTATGTAAGGGCAATTTGTCATTCTAATCCACGCGTAGCATGCAGCGTTATTATAAACTGCCCTCTCATATAATACTCTGATCTTCATGTTGAGATGCATTAAACAGTCCTGTAACTGCTTCCCATGCTTATATCAAGTAAACAGGGAGACAGAGTGTAATACATATTTCTTTAGTTTTCTATTTACATTCTACAAATCACAGTAGGCACTTAGGACATAGAGATGTGTAAAACAAAAAACATTGCATGAACCCTTTTTTGCACCAATGTCTTTTTATGTTTCAACAACTCAATATGATTTTATAATGAGGTTAATCTTACTCACCTATATTCTCCCACCTAAGGGATAATTGCCTTTGGATATTGTTTTTTACTTTAACTCATAAACCGAGATTATGTGACATGTTTTGTTCTGGAAAATGTAGTCATGTAGTCATTTTGCCCTTTCCAATCCTTCAAATGAAAATGGTTAACCTAAGAATGCTCCCACCTGGACATATGTCTCACGTTGCACTTTTTAGGCATTATAATAATAATCTTTACTTTCCGGATATAACTAAATTAGTGGTTTGAACTCAAAACAGTGAAGCCACATTTCAAAGAATTATCACATCACTTCATAGAGAAAAGAAAAAAGATTGACATATGATAATAATTCTATTTGTTGACATTTATGGTTGAATTTGTTCACAAATAGCCTCCAAGGCGTTGGATGGTGTAAGAGAAGCACACCACCATGTTATTGCAATAAATGCCTGTTATCATATATTCACTTAGTGCTTCATAAATTCACTAGTACTTACAGTATTCATAGAGTAAGAACAACACACGGTGCATCATTTGCAACACAAGATTAGAACTAGCACATTCTGGGCTAACTTGCTGGCATTTACACATCATTAGTCCAGCTGTGTTAAATAGAGAGAACAAGATGTGTATTTTTATTGACTTAACAAGAAGCTACATTATAAATCCATACTGCTTTTTTCTTCTTTTTTTGAGCTGACAGCATTTTTGACTTATCAGTCACTTTTTAACTGAGTTATTAAGATTCTGTAACCTTTGAACACAATGCTAAATCAACAAGTTTGGTAAATTTCCTTGAAAAAGGATCCTGAGCTTTCTGTGAAGGTTTCGATCTGTTTTTCACGTGATGACTAATGTTTCTTCAGAAGAATATTGTCTCAATCTCTATTGACATCCGTGACGTGACCTGTGAAAGGTCAAGGGAAATGTTTTATATTCACTTGACACTGTGACAAATGTTTGCTCTCAAGGAATTACCACAAGATCAGTTATCATTGCTGGTGTCACAGGGGTCCTTTGAAAGAGAGCAGGCAGGGATTGGACTGGTACCACCACCATTAACCTGCAGAACCCCAGCTGTCTGTCCCCTGGGAAAACACGATGATGTTTACATTCCCATAGCATAACATCACTGAACACCTGTGCCATGTTTTAGTCAAATAGGCACATTGGTCGCTCACCTGCTGTTCACCTACATAAGCAAACTTTCTAGCCTTTATAGTTTATCGCAGCCAAGCAGTGAAGGTTTTGATGACCTGGAAATGTAGACGAAAAGATTTGAGGTGATAATGTCACAAGCTACATTAGTTTTAGGCTGTGCTTATCTTTGACTTGTGAGTACTGTTGAGAAGTGAGGATGAATGTTAGACAACACAGCTTTCAAAAGGAGAGTCAAAAACAGGGCAGAGCTGGGAATTTGATGTAAAGATTAAGTGTGTTTGTTTGAGTCACATGTTCACTTAACAAAGCACTGATATGTTTTCACAATAAGCTTGTATTGTGAATTCACCCCGATGTACGTCATACTTTTTTTAATAATACAGCTTCTTTTTTGAGGAAAAACAGCTTATCTTATTTGTGACACACTGATGTAATTTTGGGCACCACTCAAAATTACCTTCATTAACAATGTTTGTAAAGTGGATTAAAACAGAGATAAGCTAATACATGAATTGAATTTACTACTCGTAATGAATTAAGAATTGGCCCTTGTCTATCATTATCACATTTTGTGTTATGTCTACATAACATACATTTTCTCAGCAATCTCTTTGATGGATTGGCTTTTATCAATATCAAGGTAATGTCAACGTAAAGCTTTTATATAGCAGTCACATATGAGAACATTTGGTTCGTTGCTGCTAATGTACAACCACATACTGTGGTTTCACACTTGACTTAATAATAGCAAAAAAGACTCAGTTTACAGTTTATCCATGACACCAGTTCATGCAAGTAAGAGTATAGTTAATCATCCACAATGGTTGTCAGCTACTTGCCAGAATCGCTGGTTAACACTCACAAGCGAAGTTGGCCAATTGGCCAATGGCTATAGGTTCATTTCATATTGCAAAACATATAATCAGCTGTGGGAAGGAAGGATTATTTGTAATGGACGTCGTAACCGCCATTAACTTAACTTGTTATTATATGCGCTTTTGTTTATTGCTTTCATCAATCATTTAGATCCCACTATACTCTAACAGTGTGATCCTATTCTTGTTTTTTGTTTCAAAACGGTTAATTGGTTCACTCCCTTTATTCTGCATCCTGTTTTATTCAGACATGCCCAAACCTCCAGAAGAGGATGTCTTTATCCTTCCAGATGAGTACAAGTTCATCCTGAGGAACAAAAGAGCGGTGCCAATGAAGAACCAGGCCAATCAGAAGCTCAATGTGGAGACGCTGGTGGTGGTGGACAGAAAGATGATGGACAACCACGGTCACGAGAACATTACCACATATGTTCTTACTGTGCTTAATATGGTGAGGGAATCCTACTCATAGGAGCCAAAAGAAAAGGTGTGATACTTTGTGTTAAGTACCAATTCGCAAATGTTAGCATGCTAACATGCTACTCTAAGAACATGGTAAACATTAAACCAGCTAAACATCAGCGTGTTGACAAAATGTCATTGTGAGCATGTTAGCATGCTGATGTTAGCATTTAGCTCAATACACTCTCCCAGAGCTGCTAGCATGGCCTACTCAATCTTATTCTTATGAAAAAGAAACGTGATGTAGGATATGTTTTTCTTCTAGCTACGCTTTGTCTTTATGCAAGGAGGAGAATCTTGCTATGTGTCAACATACATGTCGTGAAGTGGATTCGATATAACAACAAAGTCTATTATTTAGCGGTGGCATATTTCCTCTCATCACACAAAGTTTTGGCGTGTTATACACTTGCAAAATTGTCATTATGTAGCATGTAAAGGTCAAACATCAGCAGAGATTGATTTGGAAGCCATACATGAATTAATTTGAAGTTTGCCATAGCTTAGTTTTTCGTGACTTGACACCCCTGTCTTCCATTCTCACTTATCAGAAAGAGCACATCTAAAAACATGAAACTGATATCTGGGTGAGATCATCGCCGCAACGCTCACAGTGTCCACCCGTCCCTCTCAGCTGATCCGCAAGCAAATTCCGTCATGGTCGTTTTGCTACTTAATGACTGACTGACAAATCCAAAGATAATCCGTCTATTTTGAAAACATAGTTCCCTCTTGTAGAAATCCAAGTTGGAGCAGTCACAGCCCGCCTCAGAGGAGTCACCTAAATGCAGTATGGAGTTTCACAGAAAACACCCAACCCCCTACCCAAGCTGCCAGCTCTCATGGGCCTCAAAAAGGTTATTTAATATTTGTCAAAAATTAAATCTGATTTGCCGTTCCAGCATTTGCGTAGATTTATGTTTTCTTTGCGGCAGAGTGGAAAGTCTTCAAAGGCGTTAATTACAAATTTCAAAAACACACTGCACATTATGTAGCACTAAACACTGAAGCTCTATGGAAACTGGTTCACTGAATCTGTTGAATTTCTCAAATCTGGAGCTCTGTCAAACAATGGTGTTCCAGGAGACATTAGTTTAAGTAGTGGCTTTGATTGCCTCTTTGACCTCTGTATTTAGCTTGAATTTGGTAACAAACCACAGCCATGTGTCTTCAAATGAGTCAGTGCAGAGGAAGACCAAACATCAGAAACATAAGGAACGAATGAGAGTGTTTCTGAATGGGGGGGGGGCTTAGTGAGTGGCACCTGAGGTATTCAAAGGGCCCGAGAGAAAGACAGAGCGAACAAGAGCAACAGATCAGGAGTCCACTTTCAAAGCCCAAAGTGTTATGATTGATGGTCAGATATTCGTGAGTACTAGAAACTGAATTCAGAACAGCAGTTGTGGCTGTCATACCTCAGCGATACTATCAAAAGGGGATTCTTTGTTATTTCTACAGGAATGCCAAGGTGTGTTGTCTCATACACTTTACACAGACCTCTCTATTGTCTTCATGGCGCTAGAACTTATAGATCCTGAGTATAACACTATCAAAATCAGGTCCTAATGTAGAATTGGTACACTTGACCCATAGCTGAATCTCATTGTGTCAGTGTTTTCTTCTGAATCTTAATATTTGAATGACTAATCCTGCTTGTCTGAAGACAGAATACCTCCAATCCAATCCAATCCACAGATCTCTGAAAATACATGTTCAAAAGTCACATATGCTCACCTCCCCCACTCAACACGACTTCAGGTTTAACTGGATAACAGTGTTTGATAGTGCCTGTGTTTGATAAGACACATTGACTGTCTTGTAGCCAAAACTGATGAGGCAATTGTTGACAGATGAAATGCATTTTTGTAAACAATAGTGTTCATAATGTGATAATGTCTGTTTGTGTGCCCTAGGTCTCCAGTCTCTTCAAAGACGGTACAATAGGGGGGAACATCAACATTGTGATAGTTGGCCTTGTGCTTCTGGATGAAGAGCAGGTGAGCATCTCAAAGCATGTAAGCATCGTTAGGTGAAAACCCTAATATGTCCAAAAATCCAGCTATTAAAACAGCTACACTGTAACTGGTGGCTGAATTTTTGATTTGTGTGGTTGAAGGCTTTGAAAATTACTTTGAATTCATACTGTTAAAGGGACTTCAAGAGCACCAAGAACAGTGTGTGAGCTTCAGACCAAGGGAAAGCAAAACACACAAAAAATGCCAAGAACAGATCATTTGTTTGTTTGTTTGTCTATAAGCCTGAAGGTCCAGATCTCTTAGGTCTCCCGGGGTTGACAATTACAGTGGCTAATTATAGGGTGCACATTTCCTTGGATCTTTGCCAGATTTAGGAGGGAAATTATCTCAGAGTGCGGGAGAATGAAGGATACTTTGAGTGCACGAGAAAAAGAGGGAGAGGTAAACAGGTGGGGCACTGTCAGTGAAAAGAGTCAAGGAGGCAGAGGTGAACGGCTTCTGGTTTCCATCCACCTGTGATGTTAATAGATTTCAATCTTCCTTAAGAGGCAATTATCTGCAGGAAGCATGCCAAAAATGGCAAAAATGTCCCAGACGTTTGTCTTCCTAGTAGAAACACTTATAAGATCAGTGTGCCCTCTGACATCTTCATATTGCCTGTATCATACATATGTCTAAAGACCTTGGTAATTGAATGTGAAGAACAGGCAAGGAGCTGGTAAAAAGATTAGCAATACATGTATTTGCATTGCCTTCCCTTCTTCTGCTTATGTTATGAGGTGGTTTGATTAACATCTGTCAACGCAGGGGGAAGGGGAAAGGTAATGTCATTCATTCAACCAACTGTTTTACCACTTAAACCCATAACACTTTGAGCTTCCTTCCATAAAGACAACATTGTCTCTCTTTCTGCCTCCTTTTATCTGCTTTATCTCACAGGATGGCTTGGTGATCAACCACCATGCAGACCACACGCTGAACAGCTTCTGCCACTGGCAGTCCACTCTGGGAGGCAGAGAGGGCAGACACCACGACCACGCCATCCTCCTCACAGGACTCGACATCTGCTCTTGGAAGAATGAACCCTGTGACACTCTTGGTAGGCTACATCCTCAACATTAACATCAGCTACAAAATGCCTGAAAGTGTAATTTTAACAATGTAAATACCCCCCCAAAAAAGCAAGGACAAGAAGAAAACGCTGAATCAAATGGTAAAATAATGACAAGTAAGAAAGTGTTTTTCGACACACTCAAGCCACCTGTCTTAAGTCACATAAATACCATCTGTCCATATTTTGTCATTTGTTGTTTCTTGCTCTTGATAGAAAGATGGTATTCTCTCTTGTTGTCTTTCTCTGGGAAGGTGCCCCCATCCTCTGTCACACGATGTGACCAAAGGTCATATCAGCCAAACCAGATGTTGAAAAAGCTTTCAGATCTTTTTAGCTCCACAGTAGTACACACTGTATATAATGTAAAAATAGTATAAGTTTAACAGCAGATAAAAAGGAAAATTATTACTATCAGCGTAAAAAGCATTATCAAATTCAAAACATACATTGCTGCATTAATGCAGGTGCAACATCAGAGGAATATAACAAAATTGCACGTACTCATCATGTTTTCACTGAATTCACAGAGCATTCAGGACGTGCTTTTTAGCTATTATCTGTACAGACCAAGCTTACTTTAAACACACTCACACTCAGTTATCGTGAGTGTAAACCATCTAACTAACTAACAACAGCTTGTTTGTGGTAATGACCATGCAAACACATTGTTGTCTTCCCCACTGTGAGAAAGAACTTCTCTGTCCCAGAGTCAAACTCAAACACACACACACACACACACACACACACACACACACGTACAAGAAAACACACATTCCCTTCAAACCCCAGAGTTAAGTTTTGACTTCAAAGTGTTGAGGCTAGCATTAGCCCTAATCGTTGCTATGAAAGCCCAGTTCAAAGGTCTGTGTGTGTCTCTGGGTGTTTGCAGTCAAAAAAGGAGTTATTTCTGACTAATTTCCCAAAGGTGCAAGGCAAAATGACCAATAAACTGTTATATACTGACCAGTCAGTATATAAGTTTATTTGCATTACTGTTGCAGCCCTATCTCTCAATGTTTTCCTCCATATTTCAAAACCAGTATATAATATCAATGATCTACCTCTTTCCTGACACAAAAAGGGAACTAAATGGTAGTTCTCACAGTCAATCTGTCTGCTTGTGGTTAATACCATTATTCACATTAGCAATGTACATGAGAACATTACTTTTGGGGTTTTGTGCTCTATGGCGAATGACTTAGAGCCGTAAAATAACAAAACACCAGGCTAAATTCTCCCTGAGACACCGAGACAAAAACATTAAGAGAGGCCCCCATGGGTATTATCCTTTTTGATTCAAAGCCAGGGGGGCCGTGTGTGTAGGTGTGTGTGTGTGTGTGTGTGTGTGTGTGTGTGTGTGTGTGTGTGTGAGTGTGAGTGTGTGTGACAGAAGGAGAATGGACAGAGGGAGGCATAAAGGGAGCTGAATAGTAAAAGGGAGTTTAATAAAGAATGAGAGATGTGAGAAAGAAGTGAAGACAGATAAAGAATGTTTTAAAGTGACATGAAAGGTAGCAGGGGATCTAGGAATGTTTCCATGGAGTCCCATATTTTAACATGTGGAAGGGTTTTAACCCAGTTCTGGTGTGTTTGATATTTTTTATTCATGCAGTGTGAGACTGGGGTGAGTTTTGTGCTTCCCATCTGAGAGAATCATGTTGGAGTTAAAAAGTTTACTTTTTGTTGAGTAGAAGTAAACACAGCTTGACAGTGGTTATTATAATCATTCAATTACAGTTTATGTTGGAATGGAGTGAGTTAATATTGATGAAATAATTGAAGTGTGATGTAAAAGCTGTAAAATTATATCACTGGTTTTGCAGGTTTTGCTCCAATTAGTGGGATGTGCAGCAAGTACCGGAGCTGTACCATTAATGAGGACACAGGCCTGGGTCTAGCATTCACAATCGCGCATGAATCCGGACACAAGTAAGGATTTCCATCCTTTTCATTAGTGCATGATGACAAAAAAAGAAAGTGCTAAAAAAATGATGTCTGGTGGTGGAGTTAAGGTGTCAACCATGATCCACAATGTCCAGCCATGGGCTTTTTCTTGCATTGCTGTCCCCATAGTAATACACTGTTTTTGTTTGCTCAAACATTTACATGGTACGGTCACCTGTCTCCATTCTTATGGAGCACTGCCGTCTCAACTTGTAAATACTTTTTGTATCTTATGTACACTCCTTAGTTTTGGAATGGTCCATGATGGTGAAGGGAACGTTTGTAAGAAGTCAGAAGGCAACATCATGTCTCCCACATTAGCGGGTCACAATGGTATCTTCTCCTGGTCTGACTGCAGCCGCCAGTACCTCAGCCGCTTCCTCAAGTAAGCAGACATATTTCCTATTACTGTTATGATTTTGTTGTTTTGCTGACACAATGTTAAAATAATTGATTTCAGAAGCACTTATTCTTAAAAAAGGACATTTATGGATATGACCGCTTGAAGAGTCACATTAACTTTTCACAACAGAAGAGCTCAATCACATCCATATGGCACATTGATAATGATTAATGAGTAAATCCTCATGCCAGCCTTTGTTAAGTGCTCATGCAACAAAGAAAAAAAGCACTGTGTCAGTTTGTTAAACAGACTTAATGAAGCAAGGGGCCCACTGAACATGCATTGTGTTTTTATTATTCCACACGTGTTACTGATAGAAAAAACATGTCAGCAGCAGATATATCAGTTACAAATGCCGCTCTGATCCAAAGAGTGCCAAGTGAAAAACTGCACCTATGTTATAACTATTATGGGACTTGATTTTGCAAAAAGCAAGGACCAACAGGCTTAATATATGTACTGTGCGTGTGTGGGAGACTGGAATATATAGCTGACATAGCAACTAAGTGATATGTGGTGCTGCTATTCTCCTGTAAGTGTTGTTTTGCAGACTGCATACTATTATGTGTCAACGTATGTGTGGGGGAAAGTGTGCGAGGGGGTAAAGTTATGTGTGTGTTTGTGCAATAACTGAATTTCCATTCATACAGCGTGCTCATCCATGTGAGGAAAACAAGCATCACAGACATAGCGTCCATGTGTCTGGCTGTGTTTCTATGTGTCTGTGCATGTGTGTGTGTGTGTGTGTGTGTGTGTGTGTGTGTGTGTGTGTGTGTGTGTGTGTGCTTGAAACGAGATAGCTCAGAGCCAGTGCCCGCCACTAAATTTACCAGTGTGTTAACTGAACAGTCAGGTCTCCCCTCTCAGAGTGGTGGAGACAGACAGTGTATTTCCTCGCTGAGTTATTAGAGCTGGGGTGACCTCACCCTTGTTAGGCCTGTCAGCCTTATATTAAACTCCCGTCGTCCCCTGAGGCCACGTGGAGGGGATCTCTTCACCACTGAAACAACCAGGGGTCGTCTTCCTCTACAACCACTTCATGATAAAAAAAGCTGAAATGCTGTACGTTTTCCTAATTGCAATCAACAGAGGGTTATGATATTTAAATGTTTTTGGCTAAATGTTTCTCATTGAGGTAACTGAGACTGCTAAATGTCTCTACCTTCATCTGCCACGGAGGGGAAGTTTACATCACACTCACTCTAAATCTGCCTCTCCTCAGTCAGCCATGACAGTGAGGTCTGTACCAACACTGTATGTATAGGCAGATGCTTTATCTGACCTCTTTGTCATGCTCTAAAATGGATGGACAACTTTCATGGCAGGGGAAGCAAAATCCCCTTCAAAGCCACTTAAAGTTAGTTTCATTGGTGAAACCCATCAGAAAGGCAGTGATACATGAAAGTTACAAGATTCTCTTGAGGTCCCATTTCTTTTCCCAGGGTCAGACATGCTGCAAATGACACAGTTCGGCCCATTTATCACATTATAGCCAACATCTGAGGTGACATATTTATGTCTCTTGTAGAAGCTTTTTGTCTTGTGACGTTTTATTTGATTGATTGCCAAGATAAGATCAACACCACTCTCAATTCCGTACGATAAGTACGCAGCTGGACCCAGCAGATGATAAGTTTAGCTCAGCATAATGACTGGACACAGAAAGCTTGGCAATGTACGACGGAAGGAAAATCTGTGTTAATCAGTGACTTCTAAAGCTAACAGATTAACACGGTATATCTCGCTTCTGAACAAAATCTGTATGAAGTGTAACGACAACAATTTGCTGTTTTATGAGGGGCTCTGCGCCTGACTATTTATTGGCCTCTAACCAGGCAACTTTACACTTCAAACGAGAAACAACGTGTTAATCAGTGCGCTTTAAAAGTACTGATGGGTGGATTTTGTTACCTTTGGACAGAGCCAGGCTAGCTGTCCCCTCCTATCTTTATGCAAAGCTAAGTCAACCGGCTGCCAAGTGTTTTTCAGGTAATAATTCACCTGTGACCACTGATCCTTTTGCCAGTCTTGTAATTGGCATAATGTCATTAAGACTTTTTTCCCTTCCCACATAACATAATTTTGCTGTCTTCATGTTTGATATAGCAACAAACCATGATTTTGGAAGACATGAGTCAGGAGATCTGCAGGGAATCCTAGAATAGAACGGTGCTTTTCTCCTTTTTTTTCTTTTTATTTTGATCTTTTCTTTTCATCCCCAGCTGATGATAATCTCTATGGCGTTCAGTGCTTCCAGCCTCAAAACATTTCATCTGAAGGCTCTCACAGTCTCATTAGTGAATATTAAAAGCTAGTCTAAAGTGTGTCTGTTACGTTGGCCTTGTAATTTCATGTGAGACTGACCGCCTGAGTGCAGCCGTGCTTGTCCACAGGCCTTACTTGTGCTCCTGCTGATGCGTGTACACTGTAAATGTAATGTATTTTTCAGAAACCTTACTATGTGACTAATGTTGAAAATCAGAATATTGCACTTGCAGAAGAGCCATTGTTCTCTGTCGACATAAAGGACCCATAAAGCGATCTCCCTCTCAGACACAAACACACACACACAGACGCACAGACACACACTCTGCTAAAGCAATCATGACCACTCACTAGCACGATGAACCTTTCCAACATATTTTGCCTTTTCATGCTCTTTCCACCATATTGTTGTATTATATTCCCCTGACTGCAGTGTATAAGCAGTAAAACATCCCTGTATAGTAACCAGTGCTATCAGTTAACATTGGAACCCCCCCGCTGATGTTAGGATATGAGCGATATGGGCAAGTGTTTTATATGTCCGTCATAATTGAGCCCCTGCTGCATTAAAACCATTACTGTTAGGGTTTGAGTTTGGCAGCATTGTTATGTTACCACAGCAACACTTTACAGCTCTCTCCAAAGTGAGAAGCAGTGGAGCATCGTGGACTGGTGCTCCCCGTTTTGGAATTTCTGTGTGCACAGCATGGAGCCTTATTTCCATTTATAAAGTACTGAATCACATGTCTGTTTGACTGTTTATGTCTGCATGCATGTTGTTTATCACCAGTTGTTTAAAGATGAATGATAAATTCTGCTTTCTTTTATGGTCCACCACTGACCTATTCACCTCCACTCACCTTGCTGCTCTGCTCCTCTTCTATCACTTTTGTTGACCTCTTTATTCTTCCTTGTCCTGTGTCCTCTCTTTTCTTCTTATCTCTCATTTCCTTTACTTTTATTCTCTTTTCCTCCAGTTCTGCCCAGGCCGTGTGCTTATCAGATGAACCCAGAGCGGTCAAGGAGTATCGGTACCCCGAGAAGCTGCCTGGCGAGCTGTACGATGCAGACACACAGTGTAAATGGCAATTTGGGGAGAAGGCCAAACTCTGCACTCTGGACTTTAAGAAGGTACAATTGGTTTTGACACAATTATGCCACCCCATGCAAATTTAAAAACAAGTTCAAAATCTCATGCCATGTTATAATTCTCTCTGGGGGTTTTTCAGCACACACACACACACACACACACACACACACACACACACACACACACACACACTAAAACTTGAGTGCTCAATTACTTTAAAACAATGTGGTGGCAATTGTTCCCTAGGAAAAGAAACAGTAAGAGAGATTGAGAGCAGGATGGCGGGAATGAGGTCGAGGAAAAAAGGAAGAATGAAGGAAAGAGGAAGGAAAAGAGAAACTGATTAGGATTGAATTCCCGCATGTGCTCATACACACACAAGCATGCATACTGTACTCTCTCACACACGCAAAACACAAAATAAACAGTGAGAGTTATAATTCTGCTCATGAAATACTCACTGGGATGGATGACTAAATATACACTGGAGCGTTGCCAATGGGAATCTCTCCTTGTTGCTCTCCCATTGTCTCATTACTGCTGATGTTACTGTTTGAGATACCCTGCCTGAGTCCAGATAGGGTTTAGATTACTTCAGTGTTTAATGGCACCTTAACAATGTTATAAATTGTTGGTGGTCTTGCATCTGGATTAGTGATCTTCCTAGGAACATCAACGGTATACCACCTGAACCTCACAAGATGCACCTGCCCTTCCAAAAGAAAAGGAGTCCATCCAAAACAAAAAGAGGAGTCAATGGCTATTTATTAGTTGTCATTTTTGAGACAGTAGTTTCTTTTGCCATCATTCTGACAGTTTTTACTTTGCCGGTTAATCCGGCCCTGCACATTTTGTGCGTACGTGAACTCTGTCAGCAGAACTATTTACACCAAAACAAACTGGCCACCATGTTTACCATGTTTGTCTCCTGTGTGCAGCCCTTATGGTCATTTGTGTTGCCATTGATTGAGATGAAGTGGACCTATCTCCCACCGAGGGATTCATTGCGTACTCCACGCTCCAATCCAGTTTATTTATTTATTTTGGCAATGATTCAACCAGCGCTGTTCCTGTCGCACCTTAAATGGACACACTGATCAACTTAATCTGGATGATGCCACTCATGACTCCTGAATAACCGCAATGGGAAAACTACCTTGTTCCACAGTAAATGTTTTAGGCTACAGCATTGTCTATGTGTAGCAAACGTTCTCAAACGTTCTGACAGCTTGTGGTTAACATCGTTTGGAAACTGAATGGATTGTAATGAGTTGGGGCATGGGACAGGACTGGCAAGTCCTTTATTGAAGAAGATGTTGGAAAAAAGTTTGGAAAGGGGCTTTGAAATGCCTCAGAGATAATTTGCTATAATTTGCTAGGATACCCATGATATTAGCACATGGTTCCCTACTTAGCCCGCCCGTTTGAACATTGAAACATCCATGCATCACTTCGACTGCAAGATATTTTAGAATTGCTCCCACATGGTTTTGTTTTTGGTCCTGCACTGTTTTTTTTTCATGCACCTGGTAGCAGCAAGGTGCACAGTCCCCAAGCAGCACTCATGCTCACTGTCTTTCCAGACACTTGTTACTCATGAAAAAAAAAACTATGAGAATCATCCTCAGTGGTGCAATTCATTGTGAAATTAATTCATATTTAATGAAACCTTTTGGCAGGCGATGTCAAGATAAGGTACTACTGGAGGAGCCAAATGATATTATCTATGATGTGTGTGGTTAGATAGAGCTGGATTACCCTTGCAAAAAGCAAAATAATAAGTGTAGGTGTTTTTCACCTTTTCTCTCTTCAACTCAGTTTCTGTCCCACTCTGTCCATCATCTCTCCCTGTCTTTTCCTTCCATCACTCACTCACTCTTTTCCCTACAAAAGGCCTGAGCAAGCAAAACAGCTGGACAAATCGGCCTTGGGATGAATTCCATGGTGGTTCTTGGCAGCAACAAGCTGAGGCCAAGGTGCCTGTCAACATCTGCACTGAGTTGTCAAAATCTGATATAGTCATTCAGAAAGTAATAGAGTGGATATGTTAAAAAAGCAGCAGGCCATGTTTCTCAAGCAATGTGAACAGGGAAAGCACCCGGTGCTCCCATCTGAATCTTTCAGACCTCTGCCTAGAAACACAGCCATGAAAGTTGTGTAAGTTTAAGTCAATTGTACCCTGTTACAATACACACATACTTGCATAGCATTATCTCTGTTCATATCCTTTGTGGGTTCCCTCTTTTTCTGACAATAAGATGCACTGTATGTTAGGCAAAGAAAATCTATGAAATTACTGCATCAGCTTTATCATTTAATTATTTTGTCATTCAGCTGGAGAAACAATGGATGTGCATTTTGTTCGTATAAACTGATGCAAGGTCATAAAATGTTGTTATCCTAGCTACTGAAGCATAAATATGTTGGAGATACAAGGTTGCTGCACACTGAAAGCTTGCCAGAAGATCATTATTCAGACAATCTCTATTTCAGCAAGTTTCCATCAGCATGTTTTAATAGCTCTCTAGTGGCAAAACAGCAATGTCAGCATTATTTATTGTCCTTCTCATTGCTAGCTTTGTTTACAGCTGTTGTGAGATACTGATACTGAGCACAAGAACATGTTAGCAGCGCCGTGTAATTCACTCCCTGCCTTTCTCCCATGTTGTTCCAGGACATCTGCAAGGCTCTGTGGTGCCACCGTGTTGGGAGGAAGTGTGAGACCAAGTTCATGCCAGCTGCTGAAGGCTCTGCCTGCGGCCCTGATATGGTGACTTAACACGTGTATTTGTGTGTGTGTGAGGTGGAGGGGGCTGGGCGATATGCTCACAAGCTTGGTTACCTCAAGAGTGGTATCACATGACTTGCTTGGGAACCAATTAATTTCCATTGGACTTTTTTATCCATCGCCTTTGAGGCAATTCAAGTGTTCTTTCCAAAGAACATTTCTAGCAGCTAGCAGGAACATGCAGCTAAATCCTTCTTCAGAATGTTTTATTTTTTTTAATGCATGCTCTATACAGGGTGTATAATTACCATATGATCATACCAACACTGAGATAAAGTGTTTCATTTTAGCCAAAGGAGCCAAAATGATTTTGCAGTTGGTACGCCTGTTTTGTCAAATGAGGACAGCATGTGATTTTTTTTCTGTTTACTTGACTGTCGCCAGCACACTGCTCCATGGCAACATCATGCCAAATAAATCCACAAATGAAAGGCACCAAACAATAGCCTCTCACAAATTTATTTGCAGTTTTGGTGAAAATATGCTCAACAACACAACTCAAACAAGAACATTGGAAGTGACAGCTCTCAGATTGCCTGCATGTTAACGGACTGAGCTGCACAAGAAGGATGTGGATTTTCCCTTTAAGGCATGAGTTGACTCAGAGTTTTTTCACTGTGCTGCTTAGTATAATCAGCTGTGTGGCATTTAGTTTAAGAGGGGTAGAGCTTGTAAAGAGACTTCTCACACACAGATGCACGCATAGATCCCTCCTCCATGGGATACCACTGATTTCTGAGTGAGTAAATTGCACTAGACAAAGAGCGATATTATCTTATATGGTGATCAGAGCAAAGTTGATGGAGATGCTATCATTAAAGTAAAATTTGTTGAGTGTTTTATGGTTATGTAGTGCAAATACTTCCACCCAGTTCGGCCATTTCAAAACAAAAGGCCTTGAACTGAGTGACACTGTACTTTGTTTAGGTGTCTTTTTACACACTCATGCCTTTGTCCCAGTGCAGACTAATAAATCAACTTTGAAGCAAAGCGTTTGGATTCACTTTGATTTGGGTTCACTTGAGTGCAGTCTCAGTAAAAATCGCTCTTTTTGATAGAGGTACCACACTCCCTTCATTATTTTACCTCAGGGAGCAGCTGCAATTGGTTTGATGCTGACGTAGCAAAAAATATGCCATTGGGGCTTGGGCCAAAAAGCAATCTGTGCTCTTTATTTATTCTTTGTTTCATTCCTTACTTCTTTCAAGATGATTCTCCCCCAAGGCTTGCTCTCTCTCTTACCCTCTCTCCCCTGACAGCCCCTCATCCACATTTGCTTCTCAATATATTGAACTTGATGGTTTAATCCCGCCCTTTCCCTCCACGGGACAATTAACTGAACACAAACAATGACAGGCTCACTTAGGAATCCGTGGCACTCAGCCGCAGGGGGAAAACTGAGGGGAAATCAGCTGTTCTAGTTCTCGAGTCAAGGACCTCGAGATTAGTTGGAGGGGTGTGTGAGACTGTGTGTGTTCTAGTGTGCGTCTCGTGGCAGGCATGGACACACAATGGGAAAAACACCAGCTTAATATATGTCACCCAATCAATACTAATGCATGAGTGGGTTGTGTGTGCACAGTGCGTGTTTGTGCTTGCTTGAGATCACTCCAAGACGAGCAGTTGGTGACTGATGTCGTCTTGACACACACTAATCCAGTTCAATCCTGTGCCAGCGAACAGTCATGTGACATAATGTTGCTTTAACTAAATCTAGATTCTCACTCTACATTTGAGGATTTTGAGTGAAGTACTGCTCATTTTTGGAAACTGTGATTGGTTGGTTTGGTAATGACTCAACCTTTTTGAAAGGTGCATCCAATAAACAACTTGAGCTTCATGTAGCACCTCCACCATCCCATGCAGTACACTCAGACAAACTGTATTTAGATTTTTTGCCATTTAGTTTAATATTCCTCTCCTGCCTTGTCTGGTTGCCTCATCATGGAACACATTTTGCAGTGATCATGGGTGGAAAGCCACGTGGTCAGTGTGGCTGTTGTGCAGAGGAGTTATCTGAGGAGGTAATTGTGACCCCACTGACACTCCTCTCTGTAGGGTAAAAAGAAGCAGCTGGTGACTTCATGTGGGCTCTCTGCCTCACCAAATTGGGAAAACATGGGCATATTTTTTTTTCAAATGCATGGTAGAAACCTGCTGGTTCTGGTTTACTTCTTTCAAGAATTATGTCGACACCACAAGTCACAAAAAAGCCGATACCCCACTTTAGTAGTTGATTTGCATTGGAAAGACGTTAGATTATCTCAGTGCCTTAGCAGATATTTATTCTTTTGTTTTAGCACTAAAAATGTTTCAAATTATGTTTTTCAGCAGCACAGAATCATAATTAAATTGAGTTTTTGCATTGTTGGCAATAGTATTTCAACTTGTTTCATGTTTTATAGTTGTTATTGTGTTTTACTTTATAGTGTAGGGCAACATGAAATGCAAATATGACAAATTTTTCCACATTTCAGTTGAGTGAAACTTCTAGCTGGTGAAAGCTTCAGGGAGAGGCTGTCCAAAAAGCAGCAGCACTGGAGTTTGACTGATAGATTGTGACTATGTAACCAGGACTGGACCACAACATTTTTGACAGCATTTAAACCTCAAAGCTATGGTTTAAAGACATCTTCTATGGTTTGACAGACAGTCGTCATAAAGAAGATAAAGGGCAGGGTCCACTGGAAAGTCTGTATGTTTTTGACACTTTTATGACTCTTTGCTCTTGTGTGCCTCCCTCTGCTGCCAAATTTACCTCTCTGCCTCCCTCCGCTCCACTCATAATTCCTCTCTCTCATTCTCCAGTGGTGTCGTAGGGGCCAGTGTGTGAAGCAGGGTGACGAGGGCCCGAGGCCTCAGCATGGCCAGTGGTCAGAGTGGTCGTCCTGGTCTGCCTGCTCGCGAAGCTGTGAGAGCGGAGTCACCTATCGAGAGCGCCAGTGCAACAACCCGAGGTAGAGATATACACAATAACAGGCCCTAACAAAGAAGTACAGTAGTGCATGTTAGCAACAATTTAAATATTGTTGCAATCCGTTTGAGAGGTGTTTGACATTTTGGGAAATGCTTTGCTTTCTTATCAAGATGTAGATAAGGTACCAGCTCAACTTGGCATGGTACTCCAAATAAAATCACAAATAGTTTATTTTTTAGCTTTGGGGGGCGAGAGGGAGCCAAGCAAGCTGTTTCCCCCAGTTAAGCTAAGCTAACCACCTCCTGGCTCTAATAATGGATCTTCTTTTATAACTCTCGAACACAAGAAAGTGAAAGAGTATTTTCCAAAATGTCTAAAAATGGCTTTCATGAATCCGTCAACTCGGAGTGGATTTGTACATTTCACCAAACATATAACAAGTAAACCTTTCAAACTAATATATTGAAACTATGCAGTAGAAAAACAAGGGTAAAGCCCACAGCTAAAGCTGACTGTTATTATGCTGTTTTTGCCTTCTTGCAAGAACTACTTGAATCACATCAAAAATATCAACTTTGACCATTTCCTCATTTTCAGGACACACTGAAGATTATCAAGTGACTATGTTTTGGTCCGGAAATGGTCTGTACTGTTTGTGATTGCAAGACTCAAGGCCAAGAGTATATTAAGACATGTGATTAAAATAGTGAGGATCACTCACATGGGTCTGTTGCTTCGTCACTTAACTGCTCACTTAGTCTCTCGACTCATCAGTCACTCAGGATTATTTGCTCTGCCTGTCAGTAAAGGGGCCCTATCCCAAATGCCGGGGCCTCCTCTTTATCATGTCATGCCAAGATCCTGACAAGTGGCGGGTTAAATTAGACAGAGGGTGTTGAGGAGAAAGAGAGGGAGATGGTGGTGGAGGGTAAGGAAGACAAAGACAGGCATGGGGAAAGAGATAAAGGTGGAGGGAACGGGGGGTGCTAGGAGAGATGACAGAGAAGGGATTAAAAAAGCAAAAGATGAAATGCAGAAATATTAAAGAAGAGAATCTGAGAGCCAGCGAGAGATAAGTGAGAATGTGATTAGAGGGCTTATAGAAGGTGTAATTGACCCGTGGAAGAGATTTTAAGGAACATAGCCTGGGGATATACACCTGTGATTGGAGAACCCTTCACAAAGGCACACTCACACACAGCCGCATATACTGGCAAGCATATGCACCTATTAGTCAGGACGGTACACAGAATTACAATTAAATTCAATGATTTTTGTAATTTAACACACTTCTGCTCCCTTAATTCAAATGCAAAAGTGTTTTTTTTCTTCCTCAGAATTTCTTGTTCATACAGTGCAATCTGATACCATTTAGCATTACATTGTATCCACTCACACACATATGAGAAGAAATCAGGACATTTCGAAGATATTCTAGTGAAATACTGAATATCAAATATACAGTGTAATGCAACAAATGGAGACATATTTTTCAATCCCTCTTTGCAGACCTGCATATGGAGGGAAGTTCTGTGAGGGCTCCTTCAGGTCGTACAAACTTTGCAACACTGAAGATTGTCCCCTCAACACCACTGAGTACAGAGCGCAGCAGTGTGCCGAGTTCAACGGCAAACAGTTCAGAGGATGGTACTACAGCTGGAGGCCATACACCAGAGTGGATGGTGAGACAACTGTCCCTCACCTATTCATTTTAGAAATTACTCAAGAAAAAAACAACTTGAAATGATAGAAAATACATTTTGGGAAAGGCTTTTACCAACAAGCCATATCATGTTCGGAAACTATTTGCTTGTTGTCTGCGGCTCATGTGGTTTTCCTCTTTCCTCCCAGATCAAGATGTATGTAAACTGTACTGCTTCGCTGAGGGCTATGATTTCTTCTTTGCCCTGGCCAGCAAAGTTAAGGATGGGACACTCTGCTCACAGGACAGCTCTAATGTCTGTATTGACGGACTGTGTGAGGTAACACTTCTAAATGTCAAGCAGTGAGACGGTAACACGGTTTAACTGAAGAATGATTTCAAAGCGTTTGGAGTTAGTGCTTGATTTGTTTTTTCAGATGATATCATATCTGAAGTCTTTGAAGTTGAGTGTGGATTTAACACCAGGAGAACATCAAAAGACACCCTTGTTGTGCTGTTTCACTACTACTTTAAATATCATGAAAAAGAAAACGTTGACTTGTCACCACATAAAGGACAGGCTAAATGATGGTTGCTTTCAACTGGTGTAATTAATTTTGCATTATGTTGCATGTTATGTGTATAATCTGCTTTCTTCGTCAAAATCAATGATGTTTTTCTCCCACAGAAAGTGGGCTGTGACCGTGTTTTGGGCTCTGCAGCTGTGCCCGATGCTTGCGGGGTGTGTAACGGCGACAACTCCACCTGCAAGATCTACAAAGGACAGTACACCAAGCAGTATTATACCAACCGTAAGTCAGAGAGGTTACATTGTTCAGCTCATTGGCTTTTGGGGAATTCACTTAAGACATTTTAAAAGCTAATGATTTGTTTCCTTATCCCAACTGAATTTGTTTTGGCTTTTATAACTTTACAACTCATACACAGCTGCAATATGTGCATGTTGCTTAATACGTTGTTCTCTTTCTCAGAGTACTCTGGGGTGGTAACAATCCCAGCAGGAGCTCGGAGCATCCGTGTGATGGAACTGAATACGTCCAGCTCCTACCTGGCTGTCAGGGACACCCAGAGACGCTACTACCTGAACGGGCACTGGACGGTGGACTGGCCAGGCCGACACCCCATCGCTGGAGCTATTTTTGAGTACAAGAGACCCTACAACAGACCAGAGAGCCTCATATCAACTGGCCCCACTAATGAGACACTAGTCATAGAGGTACAGAATCCCTGGACACAGAAAGATGTTATACATTTAATATATCAATTTATGCAATTTGTGCAACTAGGTGTCTTTCATTCCTGTGACTGTTCTTTACTTCCCATTAGTACGTACCTAAGTCTATATAATTGTGCTACTTTTTGTTGTCCTTTGTCTCATGGCTCTTGTTTCTCTCGCCTGTAGATATTGTTACAGGGCAGGAACCCAGGTGTACGTTGGGAATACACTCTGAAGAAAGCTGATGAGAAAAAGAACCACATCAAACACAACTATACATGGGCCGTCATACGCTCTCAATGCTCAGCTACTTGTGCCGGAGGTAAGTGTAAGCATGAATGACAAAAATATTTTTTAATTGCATTATTAAATCAACATTAAGTTAACATGTGTTTTTCTCAACTGCAATGATATATTGAGATAATTTCATCTCCCTTATCAATCAAATCTGTGCAGTTGGCTGTTCTTCTGCTGGTTAGAAAATAAACAATACTTTTGTGTGTTTTTTTACGTAGATGTAATTCTAAACTTATTTAAAAGTCTATTATGTGAATGAAAAATCACCTTCACATACTCAATCTTGGCCATCATCTAAAGCTCAGTCTGACCTCTCTGATCTTTACTATGGCTTTTAGCTGCAGGTTAAATGGAGAGGGGAGTGTTCCCATCATTAGTAGCTCTTGTTTGGGACTGGTGGGACCTCTTCTTGTTCTATTGGAGACCTGCTATTACATACACACACACAAACACACACACACGAGCACACACACAGATACGCTGAAGGAAACAAGCACACACATGCATGACTTTGACCAGTGGCCTTTGTCCCACCTGAGGCCTAGTATTAAACGAGCACGCACAAGAGTGTGTGTGAGTGCTTGTGTGTGTTTACATGTTGCTCTTTGTGAGTGCTTGTATGTGCACGGGTGTGTTTGCGTGTATGTGTGTGTGTGTGTGTGTGTGTGTGTGTGTGTGTGTGTGTGTGTGTGTGTGTGTCCGTGTGTGTGTGTGTGTGTGTGCACTTTAGTGTGAACAAAGCGCCCAGTGTAGAGTTCCTATTGATTGACACTGCAGGTTAAAGTTCCCCACCCTGGTCTGTTGCGGTCCACCCTAACCACCTCCGCCTCTTTGTGTGCTGATTGTAGGCCACGGTGGGTTGGGGGTCGTTTGCTTTATTAAAGAGTGTGACTGACTAACTGACCCGAATGAGTTAGGATGTGCAGATGGACCATGCCCAAGGCCAAATACCAACCAGTTGATCTGTAAAGCTCAGATTCATGTTTCTCATAAATCAAATCAGATCGACATTTGTACCGAAACCAAAGTCAGGGTATTTGTCTATTTATTTATTTATTTTGTTTAAAGAAATAATTGTTTTTTTTTTCAAAAGTTTTGGTTTCAGAGAGAGAAAGTTATTTTGCACATCACACATACAGGTGTACAAGGAGGTGTGCTGAAAAAACACACATCTTGAGATATCCATCAACATTCCTTTAACTACCTAGAATATATTTCAAGGTAAAATGTTGTAACATTATTAAACAGGTTTCACATATTGCAGGTATATTATGTGCAAACATGTGATAGCATCTTGACAAGTAGCTTGACACACAAAGATTCACGCAACAATGCTGTTTTGTTCCAAATAACTTTTTTGTAAAACTGCTCTTTCCAAGGCCAAAAATGAGCCATCTCTCAATAACACTGATGTTATAATACATTATTATTTACATAATGTAAATATGAGCCTGAAGTTTTGTTTTACTCTTATCTCATAGTAGCCAAGTGGCAGATGGAATAGAGTGTCAGTCAAAATAAAAATGATATTCTCCTTTTACGATGATGTGGCTGAAATTATTTAAAAATCACCCATACAGGTCAGATGAACACCAAGTCAGCATGCTACAAAGACTTGAGAGTGCAAGTGAATACATCCTACTGCAATCCCAGATCAAGACCAGCTACAGGACTGATGCCCTGCAACACCCAACCATGTCCCACCAGGTCAGACCCTCTGCTCTGTCACATGTATGTTGTGTTTGCTAGCCATAGTGGTGATGGTTAGTGATACAAATATATCTACTCCGAGACAGTAGTGTTTTTTTCATGGAATCAAAGGGTTCTCCATTGTGATTGGTTCTGTTTTAGTCATGCTAGTGTGATGGCTCTATGGATGGCCACCGCTGTGGTCCAGGCTGAAATAGCTAAACAACTATTACATGGATTGCCATAACATTTTGTGAAGGCATTCATGGTCTCCAGAAGATGAATCCTATAACTTAAATGATTCGCTGACATTTCTACTAGGGACACCATGAGGTTGACATTTTGGTAAACTATCTCAGCAACTATTGGATGGGTTACATTACATTACATTACATTACAGTCATTTAGCAGACGCTTTTATCCAAAGCGACTTACAATTCAGTATCTATACACCGTAGGCTACGGGAGCAATTTTGGGGTTAAGTGTCTTGCTCAAGGACACTTGACTAGTCTCATTGACACTTGTCTCATTGACATGAGACTAGTGGAGCAGGAGCCGGGGATCGAACAGACATCCCTCTGATTGAAAGGCGGCCCTGCTCTCCACTTATCCACAGTTGCCATGAAATTTGACACAAACATTCATGTCCCCCTCAGGATAATTTGTAATCACTTTGGTGATTGTCACAGTTTTTATCCAGTATTCATTAGGTCAAAATTAAAGGATAACTAATTTGTCCAGTTCTTTGGATTGTAACTTAATAACTATTGACATTCCCACCCGCCTTAACTGTGTGTGTTCGTGCAAATTAGCTAATATTAGCATTCTTACATGCTAAACAGAGGTTGTGAACATGGTACACATTATACCTGCTCAAAATAAGCATGTAAGCATTGTCATTGTGAGTATGTTAACATGCTGCCATTAGCATTAAACTCAAGAATCACGGGGCCAAAGTACAGCCTCACAGAGCCGCTAGCATGGCTGTAGACTCTTGTTGTTCAGATTAGAGTTTATGTAATCACTGCTCATTCAACCCATTCCTGAGTAATGTCAATGACAATCTGTGGCCTCAACTGTGTATGAATTACCTCATCAATATATCTATTGTCTGGCTCTCACTGTGGACATCATTAGAATATGGTATTCGAAGGGTGCAGACATTTCCTCATATTTTCCTCATACATGCTTTTGGATGGAAAAATACAGAATAGTTGGCCCATCCAGACTTCTAGACTTTGGGGTATGTCAATGATTCAATTGTTAAATTGGCGTAGCCTGTAAGGGCTATTTTGTGGACTGTAGGCTATGTGACAGCCAATACATAGTTGGCTGTTACTGCTCGACATTCTGTGCATGCATGTTCATGTTTGGAACTTGAGGAGGCAGCTTTAGGGGCCACCAGCCAAATAGGTTGATACAGTTGTCAAGCTCATCACATTTGTGAAGAGATTTTCTTGTGGACTGTATTTTAGTATTTCTCTTTACTTAGTCGTAATATCCTTTTATTCTGTCTTTTTCTTTCTGCATCTCTCATCCTACTTCACCATATGGGGCTTTAGTCCTTTGTCTTCCTACCTTCTGTCCTTTTCACCTTCCTCCTCGCTCACTCCTCCTGACCGCCATGTGTTATTGGTCTACAACACCTACACATCTGTTCTGTAATTTCTTGACATGCGGTGTCAAAATGAGCTGTTTATTGGTTGAGTCAACTCTTCCAAACTTCCCACACCATCTCCTTATAATAGAGCGAATGAGGGGTGTCAGGCAGCGCTGGCTGTCTCCTCCACCCTTTCCCAGCCCAGCAGAGCACCTGTTCTATGATGATGACAATTTCCTCTCATGTCATGAAAAAATAACTTTAACACTAACACAACATATGTGAGAGACACGGGGAAAAAGGGGAAGTTTCACTGGATATTCTCTTTGTGTCTTCATCCAGTTCAGCATGATACCTCACCAACTGTCAGGAACAGTTAGCTTCTGTGTTTGTTTAACTCAGCAGGCCAAGGACGTGTAAACCTTTTCACATGTAGCATCACTGTGGGACCCAAGCTCATAACACAATTGCCAGTTATCTGGCCCCATAAAGACCCACCAGAGACATCACTGTTGAACGTAGATTAAGAAGCAGTGCTTTATGCAAAATGAACTGCTTCACTGAAGTGATGGGGCATGTTGGTTCCTCCATACCCTGGTGATCCTCATCATTTTCTTCCCACAAGAGAGCATCAGAAACAAGATAGATTTGCATTTGGGAACCAAAGTAGGAAGCGTTATCATATCTTGAGGTTCCCATCCAGGAGGTTGTGGCCAAGAGGGCTTTTCTCACATTTGTAAAATGTCACGGCTGTCGCTTAGAGTGGCACTAACACATTTCCCATGATGTCTGATGATACCGGACAGAGAGAGAGTTTGAGCGCTATTGTGGTTTCAGGGTGAGGTTCTGTGGGATATTGGCTCAGCGTAGTTGGTTCGATCACTGTCTATTCCCCACACAGAACCAAGGCAGAGGATCAAAGATCAGTCAACGTGGTCCGATGCTGCGGACATCATAGGGAGTGGTGCGTCCGTTGACAGGCAGGACATGTATGAACACAGACACGCATAAAGACACACACTGGGGAAATGTCCCTCCCTTGTCTGTGCTGCTCTGGACAGTGTCACGAAGGGTAAAGCCTTGGCCAGGAAACAATTCAGTGAAAGACACTCTTGGGATAACATTAGTGTTAAAGAGAGAGGAGATTTTGTTGATGAAAATGGGATTTTTTTCACAGTAATGCTGTGTTAGATTACGTTAGAGGAGACAAACACATTCCGTTTTTTGTTTTGAAGAGGCTAGAAAAAGACACCAACCTCCTAGTTACAGTTGCTAAGCTATAATTGGACAATGTTCGGGAGGAGCAAATAGTCAATTATTCTACACTTTGTATAAAATAATTCAATATATTACCTCTGGTAATGGCTTATAACTTGTGTCACTGTCTGCAATTATTAGCCAAAGGCACAAAACGTGGTGGTAAGTAGGCTTCAACCAAAGTATGTGTTGAGCCTCTATCAAGACTACCACTGCACAGATAGAGGAGAGTCAGAGTATAGTAGATGCCTGTCTCCAAAGGCATAGCAAGAGCATTAATCTCGAGGCTTTTGACAGCTGCTGTTAAGGCGTCAATTCCTCTGTGCCTCTATTCTGAGTGTTCCCTCATACACTCTTCGCTATAGTCTGAAATATCAGCCAGATTCTTGAAAATGAAGTGGACACTGCTGACAAGTTGTGCTTTGATTTACAAGCAGACAGTGAAACGCTGACCTCATCTTGGTCAGTGTTGCATGTGGATGTCCAGAAAAATGCAGTTGTGTGTCCAATTGTGACTTTGTCCCCTGCATGTAAAACTGTTTAATTACGTTGTGGCTGAGTCAAGCCTTTATCAAATATTTTACAAGTCTCAATAGTTCTCGATATTAGAAGGCAAAGCCAGAGACAGCCACAATAAGGCCTTGTTTCATCTTTGCCCCTGGACAATAGTGCCTCTATTGTTGTGAGCTGCTTTTTATAACAGTGTTTGCTAAATGTCTGAAATGTAATATGATATAGTTGTTTCCGATGTTTGAGTAGCAATGAGATACAAAATCACAGGACAGAAACAGATAAAGAGGAAGAGCAAATAGCATCAAATGTTAAGTTTTAATACATTCTATGATGCAGGTTTTGTTGAATTTACAGTACAGTTTTTGTCATGCATTTGAAGTGTATGACTCTGCTCCCAAAATGTTGCCAAGAGCAGAAAGAGCAGAGCTGCTACACATACACACACACACACACACACACACACACACACACACACACACACACACACACACACACACAAGAAGAAGACAGGGCAGGGCAGGAGAAGAACAGTGGTGGTGTTTGGTTACTATGAAGTTCACTCTCACTCTTTCATCAAGACTTCCAAGGAACATTTTTCTCTATTACACCCCACCCAATGAACACTGCAATACAAAGTCTAAAACTACAATATAACACATTACTGTAACACCGGTGCACAGATCTCCTTATCTTTTGTTCTGGATGCTTTTCTTTGAAACCTCCCGTCTTCCGAATGAAGTCATCTCTTCCTTATTCTGCATTCCATTGGTGGTGTCCCGAAACCTGCTGAAAAAACACAGTATTTTACATGGCAACAATATTATATGATCAGCACTGAAATCATGGAATCCCATTTATTGCCATCTATCTCATGTTTTATAGTATTTAACAGCTGCTCTAAAGGAGATTTCTTCCCTCTGTACAGCAGTGTCAGTGCCTTATTTTTCCTTCTTGCTCATTTTGTGTCTGTCTCCGTTTTGGAGCAGGTATCCTAGGAAAATCTGGCATGATGACCACAGAGCTGTCTCATATTCACTGACATAAAGTAGCGATCGTGTTGACAAAAAAATATATATATATACTGTATATAAATCATCAGAAAAATAGATCATGTCTCTCCAGAGCTTTGTAAGGTCAGACATTTTAAGTAATTGTAAATTGTAAATGGTGATGGTTCATTTTGTCATCATGTGTACTAATGTGCCGTATGTTATGCAGTCATTCCTGCTTTGTTTTACTGTTGTATTCAAGAAAAACAAACTGGTACTGTGAGCAGAGAGCACTAGTGCCAGTTTTACAGATTATTCCCACCCAGGCTAGAAATGTCTGCACTCATAGAGTTGTCAGGCACTTTGGATGAAAGAGATCACCAAATGTTATGTTAGGATGGCTACCACTAAACTCCACCTACAGTTTAGGTTATTAACTATTGGGTTGTATTGGGGTAATTACTGTTACCATGGATTCTTTAACAAAACAATGTTTTAGTTGCTTTGTAATGTAATGTATAAAGAAAACACATTTCGACTTATAGGAAGCTTCACCACTGTCTGTCTACTGGGTATTTAACAGTATGATGAAAGAACAACAGATTTAAGTAGCTTTTGTATAAGAAGTCAAATGTAGAAAAGAATACGTACCTTGTCATGTCGCATCTTTACTTACTTATTCAGCTCAGAAATGAACACACTTTCTGGTCAGGGTCTTTCTCTCTCTTCCAGTTCGAAAATCAAGCTATTCCACCTCCTGCAGGCCTGGAGAACTTCCATTGTGTTGACTGGATATGCAGCGTTTTTCTGTTGCGTTTGATTGATTTTGACCTTGCATCATTTCTGTATGTGCAGCGTGTTAGCTGTTAATGTGTTTGTGTTGGCTTTCTGCATCACGTTTTTGCATTTGCACCAAATTACCGTTTTGTTATTTGCTTTGGACATTCATATATGTTTTTTAGTTGGCTTTGTTCTGAAGCTGCTTTTTCTCTTCGTGAAGATGTTTTGAGTGATTGTAGTGTGTTTGCCCTTGTCGGCCACCGTAATAAAAGACCTTTGACATGGAAAAAAAACAAACTAGTGATGCCCATCAAGCAACCATGGCAGTTAAATCCAAATTATAAAGAAACTCTCAATAATTTGTCAGTAAAAAGTTCCAAACTGGCATTTTTCACTTACTGTAAGCAACAGAAACCAATGAGAAACACAGACATTCATCTTGGCTCTTTTTGTTACCAGATTCTCCAGTATTGTTATTTATTGACAATCAATTTACTCATCAATGGGGAGCATGACATTTTTTTCTACCTCCTTGCATGACGGAAAAAGTTTTGGAATCAAAAGTTCAGTAAAAGATAATATTTCACCATAAAATGTAATATAGAGCTCATTCTATGCACTCTACAAATATCAGTATATTGAAACAAGACTCACTGAATGGTCTCAACTAGGTTTGTTGATTATACACTTGTAGAAATTAGATAACACAAATGGAAATATAACTCTATACATGTATGTATGTGAACCCAATTTATGGAGTGTATTATGTTTCTATGCCACGCTTACATTGGAAAATTGAATTACGCTCCTATTGGTAGATGGATTGTAGAGCAGTCAGAAACAAAACATTAATCGAGGACAATATTGGGAAACTCTTGCTCACTGTGTTTGTGGGTTTATGCAGAGAGGCCAAACAATTCAAGCTTTATCTTCACATTTACAGTCACACTGTCATTATCTGGTAGCCAGAGACCGTGACTGTTTCCCTTCCATACGTTTCAGTCAGTACTTAACTGCTTACTCATCTCTCAAGATACTGTAGGTACAACAGATGCTTCATTTGCTCTCAACCGCTACAAACACACACCAATTGTCTCTGTCCTTTTACCCCCCTCAGTTTCTGTCTGTCCCACTGTCTGACTCTGTCTGACTCTGTCTCCCTCTGCCTCTCTTTCACACACAGAGGCATAGGTGAAGCCTTTGAGGTCAGTTGTGAGATCTTTCTGTCTCACACACACACACACACACACACACACACACACACACACACACACACACACACACACACACACTGCACAGAGCTTGGTTGTAAGACCTATTCTGGCTGAGCTGTAAACGTAACCCTAATGACCTGGACACTTTGATGTAAAGTCTCTTTTTTCTCTGTGACCTGTCCAACCCTGTCCTTCTACACACACACACACACACACACACACACACACACACACACACACACACACACACACACACACCAAGCAGCCGGCCAAGGATAGCTGTCATTCAACTTTGTTGTGTTTGGGTCGCAGCACTTCCAATCTCTCAGCAGGGATTTGTGGGGCTTTATAACAAACATACACACTCTGTCTGCGTGTGTCTGTCTGTCTGTCTGTCTGTCTCACTGCGTCTTTTAAAAGTCACCTATAATTAAGCTTAGATGTTGATGCTCCTCTCTGATATTTCTTCTTTCCCCTTCGCTTTCTATTCCCTCTCTTTACCTTCTCCTGCTCCACAACTTACAAAGTCACACACACACCACCCGAATCTGCATTTACTCCCTAATGGATTTGTGTGTTTACACTCATTCTGAGAAAGCACTGATAATGGTGGCTGTAAAGTAATCTCACAACTGTTAACACTTGTCTCCTATCTCCTTCACTATCTACAGCTGGGGCTGCTTAGGTGTGCTTGTGTGAACACACAAGCTTATGTATGTGTGTGAGTGGAAGCATGTGAAAAAGTCAGTGACAGAGCTACTGTGCTGTTAACGTGTTTTTTAATTTTGTAATATGTGGCAGATTTCGAGTGTTTGAGTACATTATATATTTATGAGGGAATTGATGATTACACAACTGTCAGGTAATTAAATTAAATATGCGGATATGTATTACATTCTTTTTTCAGTTAGCATTTTATGCCAATATTATCAGAAATTTGTAAATTATTTGTGGGTTCAGGACCCATCAAGCTTTGTAACAACATATACTGCCAGACTTCAGATATTTAGACACAAATTAAAACGTTTAATGCAGGAGAGTTCTCATGTTACAGCAGAAAATTTGCACAGTAATAATATTAGGTCATCTTTTTCCGATTGGTTGCAGTCGAGGCCTCCAGGCTTTATTTCCATTCTTTGCCACACTCCGATTACAGTTATTTGCAGCAGTGTGTGGTGAATAAAGGTTTCCGATTACAGATGAAGCGTTCATAACATGCAAATAATATAGTTACAGTGTTGCTGTGGTGTTTGGGATCAGATGATCACATTAATTTGTGTATCCTACAATATTAGAGTTCAATTTCATAGCTTTTAACCAGAACTGATTTCAGTTGTACCTTTTTTGAAATGCCTGATACAGTATCGAACATTTTTGTTGAACTAAACTGAAACATATTGTCCTAGTATATGTGCATATGTTTCTCTTTTTTCACCAAGCATGTGGCCAAGTTTTTCAAAGTGTACCGGTTTCGTACAGTTTTCGGGCCCTCCTCACGCATAAACTGTAAGAAGAGAAGAAACATGTGCTGGACTGACCAAAACATGCAGGCCAGACTAGACAAGTTATCTGTGGTCACCCGTCCATCTCTGCAGTTCATTCTATTCTGGCCCTGCAGTTATTTTATTTTGCTGTGTCTGCACCCAGTAAGTTGGACTGAAACTGACATTACACCATGGAAAAAATAAGGTCTCCGATGCCCACTCACATTTAGAGCATGATATCATTCTCTCTCGCAGTGTGGACGTATACTGACATAAGCAGAGAAACACTCACACACTGTCATGTACACTTGAAAGCTCAAACACGCACACAGTGGCACAGCCATAAACACTGGTCAGAAGCTATTTAATGCCTCTGGTGAGCATCTAGACAGCGTCGTTTAGACCACAGAGGCTATCTGACACTCTGTCCGCTGGACATCTGATCCCTTCTGTCCAGAGAGTGTGATGCTTACTCGTCCTCCAACATCCCCCACGTTCAAATAACAGCCGAGGCAAAGATCACAAGGGTGGTCTATAACTTGCTATGGCATTAATCAGTATATTATACCAATGGCCATGCCAGTGGGGTCACTGAGGTAATAAATTCATGATATAAGTAAATGTCCTTCAGTGATAATTAAAGCTATAATATATCAGCTTTATCGTCTACTGCATTAAAACCTTCATCGACAGATGACTATATTTTACTTCTCTGTGCAGAAACTGATATCTGAGATGCGATGTAAGAAAGCCAAAATAAGTACTCAAGTATGATGCCATACTATAGCAAGTAGGTAAATGTTCGTACATAGTAAACCTGAATAAAGATATCGGCTAACCACTACAAACTTGTCTGTTACATCATAGAGATCCTGTACAGTTTAAATATTGAAATATTAATGAAGAACTACAAATTAAGAAGGAGTTGTATTGAATTTCCTCTCTCTAGAAGCCAACAATGCAAGCGTAATGTGTCCAAATACGTCTCCGCTCTTGAAAGACACGAGGTGGCTCTAAAAATTGCTGTGACTTTAGTTGGTCGTCTGCTTCCATTTATTTATGTATTCAATAACTCCACAAGGATTTAGCTCCTATTTCTGCGCCAAGGGCCAATACACATCATGTCATTGTGTTAAATATGTTTCATGTTTGTGTTGATTACTCGGTTAAATGTTTAAAGCATTGTAGATTTTCATCTCTACATTCCGCTCATCCTCCCTCAAATCACCCTTTGATGATACGACAGCGTGTCTCTTCCTCCTGACAAGTCATAACATATATAAAACCAGATGGAATTTCTCCATCCGTATTTATTTAGATTCCATAGTGCATGTATAATGCCCTTTAGAGCTAAACTCTACTCATCCTCCTTATACAACATTCCAAGCAAATGATGCACCAAATTGCCACAAATAAAGTTTAGACTGTTCATATACACAACTCTTTGTGCTGACAGCACTGTTTTTGGATGGTTTGGGGTAGATCTTAGGAGGCTGGGTGGGTACATTGGTGTGAAGTTAGCTAGAGGTTGACAGAGTGTGTGATGAGGGATTGAGCTGCCTGCACCTTGAGTTTGGGTTCACTTAGGATAGATGCAATGAAGCTCCAAGGAAGAGAGAAGGAATCGGAGGCTCGGGGATTAAGCGCTTAGATATGTGATCGGCCTGCGCGCAGCTTTGGAAAAAAAATGCCTTAAAAATAACATAAACTATACTGTCCTTAACCGAGCACTCACCAGAGTCAGAGGATTGTGTGTCTCAGATGAATCAATATCAAGAATGCTGAATTTATGTAGAAAGGGCCACCTTTTTGTGCCAACATATGCATTTGTTAGGAGTTTACATTACGAATGGAGGTAATTATGAAAGAAATATGAGATGATATTTAGTTTTAGTGGTGATGAGGGCTGAGTTTAGGCAAGGAGGGGGTTTAAAACTGCACAGTGGGGTTTAAGTTACAGTTTAAAAGCCTGGTGTTTCGGCTGTTCTGCCTTGCTCTGAAGCCAGTCTGCCATGAACACATGTGAAAGACTTAGGCCTGCAACACTACAACGAACTCAAAGATCTATGAAACAATAATTACAGTCCCTTTCTGAGTTATTTCTGAAGACGATTAAGCTGCAGAGGCCACTGAAGAAGAGAAGTCGCTTGAATATGACACAGGGAATCTTCCGCAATTGCTATCATTGTACAGTTATCATGTCATTTGTGAATTCCCACAGGCCTGTCTGAATAAGTGATTGAGGAGCTCTGCATGTTGACTCTCGACCTTGTGTTGTGTTGTCCCAGCTGGTCTGTAGGAGAGTGGGGGGGGTGCGGTCGGAGCTGCGGAGGAGGGGAGCAGATGCGGCAGGTCCAGTGTGTCCAGAGAACCAGCCAGACCAACGTAGACGCCCTGGCCAACTCCCACTGTGCCCAGCCCACTCCAGCCAGGAGGCAAGCCTGCAACACACACAGCTGTCCACCAGTCTGGACCACTGGGCCATGGTCACAGGTAAGCATGTGTGAAAGTGATCTACCACGTCATGTAAGAGTCTAAGATTTTCCAATGTGCTTGCACTGATGTAAGTCAGTAAAGGCATACTGCTGCAGTTCTTATCCACAGCAGGAAAAAAACACTTCAAAGTTGCACACTTGCCATTTAGCCTCAAGAGCGCTACACACTGTTGTTAAGTGAACCCTAGCCTTGATGGCTTCACCACATTTTATGACAGTGATCTCAGTGGCTTTAAAGTATGAATGTGCCCACTGAGACCTCCCGTGTTTTGTTCCACGTCCAGTTCCTATACATTGTGTGTGGTGACTTGTCTCCCTCATAAACTTTTTTTCAACTGTCATTTAGCCCAAATATCCTTAACTACCTGCCACAAATGGTGTCCAGTTTACTTCCTCTATGGTAGTGCATCACAGCCCCTTGTTTCTTGAATGTAGTGAAATACTTTCAAGATATTTATTCAGGCCGTGCCATAAGATGTGTGTGTTCAGAATCAGAATGAATATTGGAGGGTTTGTTGGACCATCTCAAAGGAAGTATTAAGGAAGTAAAGCAAAATAAGTCACTGTGTGTTTCAATGCTTTATACATTTAATCGACGTTGGTCAAATCTTAAATTCTTATTGACAAATCCTTACTTTAAGGCTACCTCTAAAATGATGAATGTTCTTGAGAAAAATGTTGTTCTTGTGATCTACCAGTCATGAAGAGGAAGTTATAGCTTAAAGCATTTAAGGACATCAAATTGTATCATTGTCATGTTTCTGTATATTTGGCAGTGTTCTCGCAAGTGTGGCAGCGGCTTGAGGAAGAGGACGGTGCTGTGTACGAGCACCAACCCAGGGGCCCGGACACACACGCTGACAGACAGTCTGTGTGCTGGCCTGTCGAAACCCGCCAGTCAAGAATCCTGTTTCATCAAACGCTGCCAGAAACAACGCAAAGTCCAATGGTTTGTCTCCACGTGGCAGGAGGTAATTCAAGTTTAGACATGAAGATTGATGAAAAAAATATATATAACTAAAATGAATACATCATGAGTAATGCAGTGTGTAAATGTATTATTTTTTGCTAATGTCCATTTCTTCTGTTTCTTTCCTTCTTTGAACGTCCAGTGTTCAGCAACATGTGGTCATGGCTATCAGGCACGCTTCATCAAGTGTGCAGAGAAGGTGTGTATTACATGTGTAAAAATGTTCACTGAAACTCCTCAAATCCCGATTTGCTTTAATTCAGGTTTTACTTTTTTTTCTATACTATATGTATGTAATAGATACAGTGCTCTAGATTGTATTGCAAATACTAGTTTTCTTGAGAGTCTTTTGTTACACAATGGAATATTCTGGCTTACATGAATATTTTTTGGTTTCCATAATGCAGGACACTGCAGGAAAGTACAGAGAGCTCGCTGCCAAGAAGTGCCACCACGTCCCCAAGCCCTCAGTAGAGCTCCAGAGGCCCTGCATCCTGGCTGAGTGCCCCGTCCGCACTACCCCACCAGTCCACCGATGGAGCATGCATCACCTCACCCATCCACCTCAACCCCTGCCTCAACCTCCGCCTCAAGCAGAGTGGCACTCATCTCCTTGGTCTCAGGTACGTTAACCATGTAATGAGCACAGCTATACATTTTATAGCTATATGTTTTATGAGTTACTGCTTTTGTTAGTAGTAATTTTGTTAGCGAATCAACACTTGTTGATTGACAAGAGAGGAGGAATTTGAATGTGCTATACGTGGCTCATGACATGCATGCTATTTTTTTAATCAAGGTTTTGCTTCTTTGTACTCCACAGTGCACAGTGACGTGTGGAGGAGGAGTGCAGGCCAGGACAGTCCAATGTCTGGTCCAAGGGAAGCCCTCTCCTGGCTGTGCCCTCCATCTTAAACCCTCAATGTCACAGGCCTGCAACACAAACTTCTGCCCACAACCCGAGAAGAAAGGTACCGAAGCACTAACAGATTATAGTACTACTTTGATGCTTGTATACAAACTCTTGTAATCTGTTGTCGGAACAGAGTTATGACAATATCCTGTCAAAATAGAAACAAGCTTTCATAAGTTTTTGTTTTCCCCTTTTTTTTCCCCAGACCTTGCATGTAGGGATTACTTCAACTGGTGCTACCTGGTGCCCCAGCATGGAGTCTGCAACCACAAGTTCTATGGAAAGCAGTGCTGTCAATCATGTTCAAATTCAAACCTTTAATCATACGGAGGGACTATGTCTGTGACACAGACCAATAGGTAGTTAGATAGACAAAAGACTATATTTGGCATTCATGCTTGAAAAGACATTGTTTTTGCTTTAAGCGTGTGGCGGGCACTGAAAACAAATGACGCTTCAATGGAAGTGCCAGACAGTTGCAGTGCCCTTTCTTCTCCCTGTGATGCCGGACATCTGGATGCAAGAACTTGATCCGCTCCACAGGGAAGTGATCGGAACAGTACATATAAAGGAGAGAATTATGAGGAGGAACTAGCGAAATGGGAATCTTGATTAAAGCATAGGCCTGACATATCCAAAAGAAACTGAAAACCTGAAAAATACCAGCTTTGTTTATATACTGTATGTAATTGCACAGATCTGTGACCAGGACACCCAACATCTCCCGGTCAACCACAGGCCAATGATGGCAGGCCAACAATGAAAAAACGGTTGAGGAAGTTTCAGGCACCGCCGCGCAACAACATGCGATACGCCCTGGTCTGCACTGCAATTCTTGATCAATTGGAAATCTGGGGTCTGATAATAAAAAGGGATGTTTCAAAGAAGCAAGTAAGAAAACATCATTTTACTCTACGGCTTAATCAAAAACAGACTGGGAATCATCAAAGTGGGCTTCCTCAATAGCTGGACAATAGCAAGAAGCTTTGTGTTGTCATATAAAAGAAAAAGGAAAGAGCAAAATGAAATGCATTATACATACATACATGCAATATTCTGAGATGGGTCGAGGCTGTGTGAACTGACTTTCATACTCAGCGGTGCTACAATGTTGTCTTCTGTCACAAAATCAATGTGAAATCCTCAAGTTTCAGGAAAGAACACATGAATTGTGTGACCCATGTACAGTATTGTTTGTTTTATTTATTGGCTTTATAATACAGCGTTGCTGGAAGACTGTATTAATAAGCAGTATAAATGTGTCCTTTTATTATTCTACCCTAAGTCCATGACCTTTATATTTTGTATTATGTTTCATAGGATTACATGCTGACAAACTGCACTTTTTTTGTATTAAAAACATTTACTTTACCTTTGAAGAAAAAAAATATGTGACGTCAAAAGCCCAATTCAGTAATGTCAACATTGACTAGTGATGATTATTTACAACAGCTGCCGAGTTGAAATCTGTATTAAGGACTAAAGGTATGAACAGAGTCTGCTCCGTCTATCCATTGCAGTGTCCTACATTATTACACAAGTCATGTATTGCATGAATTGATATGGCACAAAAAGAATGCATTACATATTGTTGTGGTTAAAAGCACTAATAAACAGGTGATTTTCACAATGTAAATGAAATAACAATAAACAAATGTGAGTCATGTCAGCATCTCAACTGTGGCACGAGTCCTGATTTCCATTCATGCGAGTCATTCTTTTCAGGTGTCAGTTTGAGTGAATTCGATCTGACCAGGGTGGTGGGAAACTTAACAAGTCTAAATATATTTTTACGACGGGGAAACAAGATCAGGAAGGGAACTTAATACCTTCAACCATATTTTTTTGCCTGAAGACTTCCACTGGGCACGATATGTTCATCATACCCTGAAAAAGATTTGTCTTTCAACAAACTGCATCTCTATCTACACAATGCAGACGAAATAGTACAGTGCAGGCTTAGCTAGGTTTACCTCAGGCCAAGTCAGTTGCTAGTTTAGAAATTGTTAAACTGGCATTAATACATTTTTTGGCTGGCGCAAGTTCATGGAGCAGGTACCTATTTATTTACACATCCAGTGGTTGGGCCAGCATTAGCTTTTTTAAGTTGAGTTTCTGGCCACCAGATGAATGTAAGTCCAATACAAACTCATCTCTCTCTCTGTGTTTTTTTGGGTCTTTACCAACTACTGAGAGAAATAGCGTGCTCTTTAGCAGCTGAATGCGTTCACCAGCTAGTTGCTAACTTTGTTGTGGGCAGGACACATATAGACATTTTTTTTTTTAAATAATATAATGAGGACAACTTGATCCCGCTTGAAACAAGGTTGATGAGAGCAGTGACTCAAAACCATAAAGTTGTGGGCCAACAAAATAATGAGCTGAAAAGGCTTAAAATGCTCCATAGGGCTGAGGGACACTGCAGAGTCTAATTCTGTGTGGGTTTGTGTCTGGCTATTCTTTGTATGTCTCCTCGGTACATAGTTTTCTTCTTCTTTCTTTCTCCTGAGATGCCCAGTCAGGGTTCTAAAATCAAGCATTAGGCCATTATAGGTCTATCTGATATTGAGCTATACAAGTAAATTTGAGTTGTTTGTTGCGATAACAAACACCATTTTTTTCTATTTTCTATCAAGTTTAGTTTCCTGGACTGAGCCATCTTCTGCAGTTTATTTGAAACCCTTTTACTGTGCGGTTCATGCAACACCACCACCCCACAGGTTAGAGTTATATGTCATATCATAACATGATGACACAAGCAGAAACACGTGATTTAAGAAATGTACCCATAGCCTAATTCTAAGACTTCGTCATCAATCTGTTAGCCTTTTCAACACTTATGACATCTTGTGTCTGGCCCTTCCTCTTTAGTCATTTCTCAACAAGTCAAGTAGACACAGATGCCCAAAACAAAAATCACCATTGTCATAATCCTCGGGCACTCCCCTTCAGAGAGAGAGAGAGGGGGGAGTAAAGAAGAGTGTGAGAGGAGAGAGAGAAATAGAGTTGAAAGTAGGGCAGAGGGAGGGCATCTATGTTTTTGGTGCTGTCATAGAAATATGCAGTGAGAAAGAGAGAGAGTGAGCCAGAGGGAGAGGTGGGTATGGAGAGTAAAAGGGGTTTTCCTCCATGTCAACCACCTCTCTGTAGTTGATTTATAGTTGGTAAGCTGTGGGCACTGGGGTACTCTGACTGTGTGCTTGTGTGTGTGTGTGTGTGTGTGTGTGTGTGTGTGTGTGTGTGTGTGTGTGTGTGTGTGTGTGTGTGTGTGTGTGTGTGTGTGTGTGGACACTGTATTGGTGATGAAATGTAGGCCATGGCAGCAGTTGTATTAGTTAAGGCCAGTTTTCTGAGAAAAGCAACAACACAGTCACAAACACACAGTCACATTACTCTTATAATGTATAAAAATTACAGTGCACTATGATCCTTGCAAAATTGTAAAATGACTTATAATGTGTTATCATACTGTATTGGTTTATTTTCATGACTATTACCTGAAAACCTGTGTCTTTTAATAACATATAGTATGCCTGGAGTTTGCATTGTCTTCCGCACTCTGGATTTCCTCCCACTATTCAAAGATATGCAGTTCAGGAAAACTCTGAACTGCGGTTATGAATGAATGCAAATGATTGTCTGTCAATGTGAGTTAGCCCTGTGATAGCCAGATGACCATTTGTTGCATTACTCTTCAAAGATAAATATCGTAATTCAGTAATTAGGCTGCCAAAAACAATAATTAATTGCTTTAGTGGCTTAAAGTTTGACTTTCATTTGAAAGCAATTTTGTTTCCCTCTGACTCTGTATAATTTTCTACGGAAGTTTAACAAAGAAACAAAAAAAAATCCAACCACACAAGAAGAAAAGGATTAGGAGTAAGAAGCATTTTGTTTATACAAAGATTGTGATCAGACAAAGGCTTCCTGTAGATAACAAAGGTGATCGAGACAAATCTGGCAACATCCACAGTGTTACCTAACCCATGTCAGGTAACAGAAGAGATTACCTGTCAGAGAGAGACAGGAAGAGAGAGAGCATGCCCAGCACTCCCTTTTCCACTTAAAAAAAACTATGCTATCTCTGACTGGATCTGTTTGGAGAGATTTGGCTCTTTAGCCTTGAGGCTACACTCTGAAGGTTCATCTGAAGTTGCAGGGTTATTATCTTTCCATCAGGATGCACCTACAACAATCCCAGCACCTTTAGTTGTTTCCTTGCAGCTATTAGAATCACTAAACTGGAGGCGACTTGCTGCCGCAGTAATAAGGACTATTGTGGAGCACAACAAACAGGCAATTATCTCAAAATCCATGTATTTACTTTATTCATTGTAAAAGCTTCTTAAATTCACAACCAAATGACCTCCAAAGCATCTTTTTGAAAAAATGTTGTTGATGTTTGTGTATAAACTCTTTAATTTTGTATCTGGACCTTGACCTAAATGGGAAGCAGTTAGTGAGACGGACACACAGAGAGCGAGAGAGAGAGAGAGAGAGAGAGAGAGAGAGAGAGAGAGCTTGGGACCACTGTTGTTATATTATGTACAACAGTACCCTCTGCTGACTATATAGAGAATTGATACCAATACACGTTCCCGCAAACCTGCGGCATTAAGGGATGTACAATGTTACATATGGTCTATGTGCACTGTGTAGTCTAAGTCTAGCCCAGGGGTATTCAATACATATTCAAAGAGGTCCAGTTAGAGAGAATTTCTTCATGCAAAGGTCCGGAACATCACAATAATTTCTAACTTGCGCTATGATTTAGTCCTATATATATTGAAGTAGCTAACAGTTGTATTAACTTCTGTATGTAGTCAACAACTGACTGTCAAATCAAATAAAGAAAGTTCAATTGAATCATATCTCAACAATATTCATCATCAGTTTTCAAATTTAACTGGATGAAAATAATATATTAAATAAATGTTCTCCTCTCATTTCAATTACAATAAGGGCTGGAATTAAAAATTAAAAAAATTGCATGACAGAAAGCTTTTGAAAAATGTTCATCTTGAAATAAAGTACTTAATTTCAGAAAAAATAATTTAACTTAATTGTCCTGCAGCATTAAATTAAATTAATTCAGGTGTTAAGTGATGTCACCCAAAAAAGCCTTGATATTACATTCCTCTCATCTTCTAAAAAGAGAAATGTGTGTGCAGGGACTTTATCTGTTGTTATTGAAACCACTTGTTCCAGCGTTATTCCCTCTCTGTTATCATCATTGTTGGACAGTTGCTCAGAGACTGAGACAAACAGGGAGACAACAAGCTGGCTGCCAAAAGGAATCAATTTATTTTCAATAAATGTTAAGTAAACCAATAACAGCACTCAAACATAAACGAAGCAACTGTATTAAGCCAGTAACACCAAGAATCTTCCTTCCAGAGAGCGAGGCTGCCAAATGAAGGCCTTTAAGGGGAGAGCTAACCCGGCACAGGTGTGGCTCATCCAGCTGATGACCCTCCAATCAACGTAAGAATGGCTCACGTACTATTCTGACTGTTCGGCCTCTCGTCCAGTTTCTCCCGTCTGTGTGTATCTCATTCAAGCCACGAAGCTTATTGGAATACACACATTTGATTGGCTGAGTAGCATCACGTGATATGATTTACAACACATGTAATTGGTTGGTGCGTTTCCTGGACCGCTGAACGAGTGCCTTAAAAAGGCTAGAAAAGCGGCGCCGGGTCCAGATACAACGGGCGTCTGGGTCTGGACCAGGACCGCGGCCTGCCTATTATGCATAACTTCTTTTCTGAGACATCTTGATCTCACTGGCAGTGTCAATAGTACGGTCACCACCACTGTGAGCTAAATTTGTTCTTTTCTGTACCCACTCGCAAAAAAACCTTGACTTTCTATGTCATTTCCATACAGTTTCAAACTACATCCTCTTTTCTTTCAGTTTCTTTCCTGGAAAAAAAGAAAAAAGAAGGACCTATCAGGTTTGCTCGTCAGGGTCCCGACTGATGATTGGCCAGCTGGAAGTCGGTGGGAACCAATGAACAGCATAACTGCACCTCACAGATGGAAACCAATCATCTCGTCAGCAGCTGGAGAGAAAACAGGGGAGGTGGAGAGAAAGAAAAGCAGGAGGAAAGAAACACACACACACACACACACACACACACACACACACACACACACACACACACACACACACACACACACGCTCTTTGCTCTGCCAATAAACATGTAGTTTGTGAATCTGATCTAAAAGATGAACAAGTTAGATAGCATTAGCTAGTAGATCATATATCTTCAGTTTTCATAATTTGTTCTGCTCCAGATTTATAATGTCTTTTCTGAGACATCTTGATCTCAATGGCAGTGTCAATATTACTGTCACCACCACTGTGAGCTGAAGAAGGAGGACAGCACACACACACACACACACACACACACACACACACACCTGTTCACTTCATCAATCTCTAATTATTTCAACAACATTGTGCTGAATCAAAAGCCCAACGTTTCCACACGTGTCTTCTTCAGGGGCCGAGCAAGAAGTTTAAGTTACAAACAACTTGTTATACATTTCCAAAAATAATGTTCATACACAACAAGGCATCCTATAATATAATCACATCACTGGTGATCAAACCATAACATGTATCACCTGCATTAACTTGTCACCTGTGTGTGCTTTAAATATCATGGCACCATCTTGTGGTTGAAATAAGAAATACAAGTTGTATCCAAACTAAATAGTAACAGTTGAACTTAACATCTCACACAACTCACACATGAAGAAGCTGGTGAACGCTTTGCCCTCCTACATCCAAGACACCGCTGACATGCTGACATGATATTTGTTTTCATGGACAGCCAATATGGTTTACAGTGAGCATTGTATATTCTAGAAATATAATAATTTTATAAATGACTGACATGCTTTCATTATGTATGGAATATACATTCCATCCTGTAGCCAGCAGGGGGCAGGGTGGTGCTTTTTGCTTTGCTTTGGGCAGACTTTACGACAGTAGATTTATGACCATAACATCGGCGAAATGAACAGACGCTGTAGTTGCTCTGTGTCGTTTTTGTGTTCTGTTTGCAGAAAGTATCATCTGACTATTTGGTACCAATCCTGGTACCTGTAACACACGTGTGTCATCACCACCTTGTAAATTTGGATCACAGAACAATATAATATGTAACATGTGTTTCAACATAATAAGTACCTGTCTACAGTATATGTAGATCTAAACGTTTGTCTTACAATAGCTTTCACTGTCTTCATGGCACACGTTTTATTAACCACCATAGAAAAAATATTCAATCAATAATACATTACTACCTCTACAATTTATTAATAATTATATTTAGACAGTTTTGATTAAATAGGATGATGTCTGGTCTTAGTGCAAACTATGAGTGTAGTCTAGTGTAGTTAAAATAAGATGTGGACAGAATCCCAAATAGGAAACCAGAATCCACAGCCACAGAGTTAGCTGATCAATTTCATGATATTTGACAGTATTTGTTCACTCAGGATCATTTATTTTTGAAGAACATGGCTTATCAAACTGAAAGCTCTACAGGTCTTGAGTGATAGAAATGACAGTTTTGATATTTAGTTAACAATTACCACACATTTTATTAGATTATGTGTGCCTCTTTCAGATGACTCCTAAATCCAAGAGGAAGAGCATCCACAGCAGAATGCTTCAGCCAGTGTCTCGTGCCTTCAGTAAGCAGTATATTAAATATTTTTTGTTTATATTTCATGACATTGAGCTGTATTAGAATCAAATAGTACATTATCTTTCTGCTTGATAGTATAAAGCTGATGGATTAGGGTGGCTGGTTTAAATCAGTCTGTATTTGGACTTTCAAATAATTCCTCAATCTTAATGCTACCTGATGACATATGGAAGTACTCTTGAATATTCAATGTGTATCAGCAATGAACCTTCTAATGACCGTCCAACCCACAGAGACGGAGTTTGACCTGGACAAGGCTCTGGAAGACATCCCTGTCCATGTGGAGGACGCATCAACTTCATCTCAAACTCCACCTACTCCATCTCGGGTCCTGCCAAAACTAGAGCACCGACCGCCAGGAGGGATGGTGCAGCTGCCGTCCGAGGAGGAAAAAAAAGCTGCAGCACTTCACCAAACTGAGACCACGACGGAACAAGAAAACACTTTAAAAAAATGTTAAAGTTAATTTCCAGACATAGTACCAGATCCTTCAACTTCCTCTTTCAGCAAATCAACAGTGCTCCATCTCAGGATGGAGAGCAGAACGGCCTAATGGGAAGGGTGGACGAGGGTGTGGACGAGTTCTTCTTTACAAAAGTCACCAGGATGGACTCCAGGTGAGGATAATGCTTCATTTAGAGTTTTGTCATGAAGGACTGTCTGAATATGTATTCCAGTATAGATGTATTGAACTATACTTGCTTCTAATATTTATATTTGATATTATGTATTAACTAGAAAATGCATTTCCTGCTGAAAATGCTTTGGAATGCTGAAAGCTGAAAGTTGAAATGAATTGCAAAAACATTGCTGAAAATACAGAAATGAGAGACTACCTGTCTGAAAAATGTTGAAGCCCGAAAGCATTTAAACTGCACTGCTGAAAACCCTTCTAGTTGAAACGTCTAACTATGGTGTCTGTAGCTGAAAGTATGAGAAAGAAGAAGGCTTTGAAAGTTGAAGAAGTTTAACAGGATTTGAAGATTTTCTTCAGATATACCATAAAAAAAATTGCAAAAAGCTTAATAATTCAAAAAAGCTTAAAGATTACAAATATGAAAAGTCACATCACCCTCTCCTGAAAGAGCTGAACATTTTGATATTCGAACGGTTTCTGTGGCTTAAAAAATGTCAGCAGTAGTGATATTTGTAGTAGTAGAAGTTGTAGAAGTTGTAGTAGAGGTATTGTTTGTAGTAGAAGTATTAGTAGCATTAGAATAAGTAGTAGTAGTAGTAGTAGTAGAAGTTGTAGTTGTAGTAGAATTATTAGTAGTAGTATAAGTATTAGTAACATTAGAATAAGTACTAGTAGTAGCATTAGTGATATTTGTAGTAGTAGTAGTAGTAGAAGTTGTAGTTGTACTAGAAGTATTATTAGTAGTATAAGTATTAGTAATTAGAAGTAGTAGTACTAGTAGTCGTAGTAATAGCTGTAGTAGTGGTCATAGTATTTAGTAATACTATTGATGGTAGCAGTAATAGCAGTAGCAGTAGTAGTAGTAGCAAAAGTTGTAGTAATAGCAGTAGTGCTAGTAGTAATACTAGAAATATTAGCAGCAGTAATTGCCGCAATATTAGTAGGAGCATTAATTATTTCATCAAAAAAGCCTAATTTTGAGCTTAATGTTTAAATACAGATAATCCATGGGGCTTTTATTTTGAAAGGGTGGGGCTGGGTGGGGGAGAGAGGAGGCATTACAAGCATTACAGTGAGATTTGCTGAAAGCTGAAGCAGCATTCCAACAATAAACCCGCAGGATTACAGTCAGTGTGCTTTGGCACAGGCCTTGTGCCACAAAGCCACACTGAATCAAGTATAAAACTAGAGTTTAATCTGTGATCTGTCTTCACTCTGGCGTTAAACTCCAGTCAGTCTAATGATCGGACTGATACAATTTTTTTCAACATGAAACAGTGAAGACGGATCGCAGATCAAACTCAAGCTTTATATTTGATATGTTTTCTGATTCAGTATTTGGTTTAAATATATGTTCATTGTAGACTGAACAACAAAAGGACCACAAACAACTTTCTTCATTTGTTAGAAAGATTTGTCTTTAAAATGGTACTTGTATAGCGCTTAATTTTTCTAGTCTTCCGACCACTAAAAGCTCTTTAACACTACATGTCATCATTCACCCATTCATACACTGATGACAGGGGCTACCATGCAAGGTGCCACCTGCCCATCAAGACTATCTAACATTCATACAACATTCATACACCGTAGGCACAGCTACTGCAGTCAAGTCAGCAGACACTCGATATCCGTGGTCAACTCAGCAGACTCTTAACTGCGTGGGCCTATATGCTGAAATACACGGTAAACGCATTGAAACGGCACAGATCGGGAGAGAGCGAAGGACTTTGTAAAGTTAGCGGAAAGATTAACGTGAGACAACGTCCGGTTTTCTTCAGACGAATATCCGGTTTTCAAAATAAGTTGTTTCGTCTGAATGTTGGATACTTTGTTGTATACTTGAAACAAAGTAAACATATTGCATAATGTAAATAAGATTAAATGAATTATATTCACATTAAGTATGAAACATGTTACCTGCATCTTAAGTTAATTAGTTAGTATTTTATTTTATTTTATACACATATACGAAATTTGACAACCGCATTTAACACATCCCTAGCTCATTGGGAGCAGTGGGCTGCTGAGAAGCGCCCGGGGAGCCATTAGGGGTTCAGTGTCTTGCTCAGGGACACTTCGACACAGGACATGTCCCAGCCAAAGATCCAACTGTCGACCTTGCAGTTACCAGACGACCTTCTTAACCCAGTGTGCTACGGTCGCCCCATATCGTGAGTAAAAGGGGAAATACACCTAAATTGTGCGTAAAGTGTCTATATTCTTTGATTTGAGGGTTGCTGGAAAGATATTAAAATTAATAATACCTGACTGATGTGGTGGAAAAAAATCTTTTTAACCTCCCTGTGAGAAATAACTGAGATGAGAAAACTCTTAAATATAAAAAACATATTTAATGAACAGACAGTTTGTAATAATTCAGCTGAATGGATAGAGCTCTTTCCCCACGGATGGTTCGGAGGTCTAACAACAATGAATAGACACAACAGAGTATATATACACATTATCTCTCCTCTCCCTTCACCCCCCCTTGGCAGATGTCATCCTCCTCTGTCTGCCGATGCACCCACCAAGGCCATGTCCTCAGCCTTTTGGTGGGAAGAGGGTTAGGTGGTGAGATCAGGATGACACTACTGCAAGTCAGAAATACTAAAATACCTTTAAGTGGTGACATAAGGATAACACTACAGAAAGAAATGCTAAAATACCTTTGACATGAGATCATTTAAATTAGTCTGGTTGACCTCGTCTGCATTTCTGCAGGTTTTAAGCAATACAAGTTAACTAAGAGAACGGTATGATAAATTTCTCCAACAATTTCTCCTTTGGCCATTCCTATAGCCATTAGAGTATTTACAATTTATCGAAACATCAACACACATTACCCAGAATGGTTTACATATGCGCATCATTAATCAATAAGGTTACAACATTTGCTGTTTTTGTGAGTTCCAAGCAACTCCATGTTGTAGCCAGCTAGGGAATGTTAACATCAACATGTTAAAATAAATCTCCTGAGATGAGGTGAAACACAGACATCAGACCTCCATCTCTGTTAAACTGTATAATGAGACAACATGTCAGTGAGTTTATAATAAACAACTAGAAAATGCATTTCCTGCTGAAAATGCTTTGGAATGCTGAAAGCTGAAATGAATTGCAAAAACATTGCTGACAATACAGAAATGAGAGACTACCTGTCTGAAAAATGTTGAAGCCCGAAAGCATTTAAACTGCACTGCTGAAAACCCTTCTAGTTGAAACGTCTAACTATGGTGTCTGTAGCTGAAAGTACGAGAAAGAAGAAGGCTTTGAAAGTTGAAGAAGTTTAACAGGATTTGAAGATTTTCTTCATAGATATCCCTTTGAAAAAAACTTGCAAAAAGTTTAATAATTCAAAAAGTTTAAAGGTTCCAAACATGAAAAGTCATATCACCCCTCTCCTGAAAGAGCTGAACATTTTGATATTCTGTCTGTGGGTCTGTCTGGGTCTGTCTGTCTGTCTGTCTGGGTCTGTCTGTCTCGGTATGTCTGTGGGTCTGTCTGTCTGTCTGTCTGGGTCTGTCTGTCTCGGTATGTCTGTGGGTCTGTCTGTCTGTCTGTCTGGGTCTGTCTGTGGGTCTGTTTGTCTGTATGGGTCTGTCTGTGGGTCTGTTTGTGGGTCTGTCTGTCTGTCTGGGTCTGTCTGTGGGTCTGTTTGTCTGTATGGGTCTGTCTGTGGGTCTGTCTGTCTGTCTGGGTCTGTCTGTGGGTCTGTCTGGGTCTGTCTGTCTGTCTGGGTCTGGCTGTATGGGTCTGTCTGTCTGGGTCTGTCTGTGGGTCTGTCTGTGGGTCTGGGTCTGTCTGTGTGTCTGTGTCTGTGTCTGTCTGTGGGTCTGTGTCTGTCTGTGGGTCTGTCTGGGTCTGTCTGTCTGGGTCTGTCTGTCTGTCTGTCTGTCTGTCTGTCTGTCTGTGGGTCTGTCTGTGGGTCTGTCTGTCTGTCTGGGTCTGTCTGTCTGTGGGTCTGTCTGTCTGGGTATGCCTGTATGGGTCTGTCTGTGGGTCTGTCTTTCTGTCTGTCTGTCTGGGTCTGTCTGTGGGTCTGTCTGGGTCTGTCTGTCTGGGTCTGTCTGTCTGGGTCTGTGTGTGGGTCTGTCTGTCTGAGTCTGTCTGTCTGTCTGGGTCTGTGTGTGGGTCTGTCTGTCTGAGTCTGTCTGTCTGTCTGGGTCTGTCTGTCTGTCTGTCTGTGGGTCTGTCTGTCTGTCTGTCTGGGTCTGTCTGTGGGTCTGTCTGTCTGTCTGGGTCTGTCTGTGTGAGTCTGTCTGTGGGTCTGTCTGTGTGGGTCTGTCTGTGGGTCTGTCTGTGGGTCTGTCTGTCTGTATGGGTCTGTCTGTGGGTCTGTCTGTCTGTCCGTCTGTCTGGGTCTGCCTGTATGTGTCTGTCTGTGGGTCTGTCTGTCTGTCTGTCTGTCTGGGTCTATCTGTCTGGGTCTGTCTGTGGGTATGTCTGGGTCTGTCTGTCTGTCTGGGTCTGTCTGTGGGTCTGTCTGTCTGTCTGTCTGGGTCTGTATGTGGGTCTGTCTGTCTGTATGGGTCTGTCTGTCTGTCTGGGTCTGTCTGTCTGAGTATGTCTGTGGGTCTGTCTGTCTGGGTCTGTCTGTGGGTCTGTTTGTCTGTCTGGGTCTGTCTGTCTGGGTCTGTCTGTGGGTCTGTCTGTGGGTCTGTGTCTGGATCTGTCTGTGGGTCTGGGTCTGTCTGTGGGTCTGAGTCTGTCTGTGAGTCTGGGTCTGTCTGGGTCTGTCTGTCTGTCTGGGTCTGTCTGTCTGTGGGTCTGTCTGTCTGTGGGTCTGTCTGTGGGTCTGTCTTTCTGTCTGTCTGTGGGTCTGTCTGGGTCTGTCTGTCTGGGTCTGTGTGTGGGTCTGCCTGTCTGAGTCTGTCTGTCTGTCTGTGTGTCTGTCTGGGTCTGTCTGTGGGTCTGTCTGTCTGTCTGGGTCTGTCTGTGGGTCTGTCTGTCTGTCTGTCTGTGGGTCTGTCTGTCTGGGTCTGTCTGTGTGGGTCTGTCTGTGGGTCTGTCTGTGGGTCTGTCTGTCTGGGTCTGTCTGTGTGGGTCTGTCTGTCTGTCTATCTGGGTCTGTCTGTGGGTCTGTCTGTCTGTATGGGTCTGTCTGTGGGTCTGTCTGTCTGTCTGTCTGGGTCTGTCTGTCTGGGTCTGCCTGTATGGGTCTGTCTGTCTGGGTCTGTCTGTGGGTCTGTCTGTCTTTCTGAATCTGTGTGTGGGTCTGTCTGTCTTTCTGAATCTGTGTGTGGGTCTGTCTGTCTTTCTGGGTATGTGTGTGGGTCTGTCTGTCTGTCTGTCTGGGTCTGTCTGTCTGTCTGGGTCTGTCTGTGGGTCTGTCTGTCTGTCTGGGTCTGTCTGTCTGGGTCTGTCTTTTTGGGTTTGTCTGTGGGTCTGTCTGTCTGGGTCTGTCTGTGGGTCTGTCTGTCTGTCTGTCTGTCTGGGTCTGTCTGTCTGTCTGTCTGGGTCTGTCTGTGGGTCTGTCTGTCTGTCTGGGTCTGTCTGTCTGTCTGGGTCTGTCTGTGGGTCTGTCTGTCTGTCTGGGTCTGTCTGTCTGGGTCTGTCTTTTTGGGTTTGTCTGTGGGTCTGTCTGTCTGGGTCTGTCTGTGGGTCTGTCTGTCTGTCTGTCTGGGTCTGTCTGTCTGTCTGTCTGTCTGTCTGTCTGTCTGTCTGGGTCTGTCTGTGGGTCTGTCTGTCTGTCTGTCTGTCTGGGTCTGTCTGTGGGTCTGTCTGTCTGTCTGGGTCTGTCTGTCTGGGTCTGTGTGTGGGTCTGTCTGTATGTCTGGGTCAGTGTGTGGGTCTGTCTGTCTGTCTGGGTCTGTGTGTGGGTCTGTCTGTCTGTCTGTCTGTCTGTCTGTCTGTCTGTCTGGGTCTGTGTGTGGGTCTGTCGGTCTTTCTGGGTCTGTCTGTCTGTCTGTCTGGGTCTGTCTGTGGGTCTGTCTGTCTGTCTGTCTGTCTGGGTCTGTGTGTGGGTCTGTCTGTCTGTCTGGGTCTGTGTGTGGGTCTGTCTGTATGTCTGGGTCTGTGTGTGGGTCTGTCTGTCTGTCTGTCTGGGTCTGTGTGTGGGTCTGTCGGTCTTTCTGGGTCTGTCTGTCTGTCTGTCTGGGTCTGTGTGTGTGTCTGTCTGTGTGTGTGTGGGTCTGTCTGTCTGTCTGTCTGTCTGGGTCTGTGTCTGTCTTTCTATCTGTCTGTGTCTAGGTCTGTCTGTCTGTCTGGGTCTGGGTCTGTGTCTGGGTCTGTCTGTCTGTCTGTCTGTCTGTCTGTGAAAAGAACAAACTGCACAACACAAATAAACAATAAGATGGCACAGCCAGTTAACACAAGCAGCACAACACAAGCAGCACTACACAACCAGTCTATAGCTGGTTCAACCAGTCTGTTAAGATGAAGACCATGGCACAAATAGAAATTAAACAACTGAATTTAGCTTTATCAGCACGAGTAGACCAAATGATGAATATGAAGTTCAGATCAACAACATGTGCACTTGAAGTGGAGTCATCAATAACTCCAGTCTCTTGTTCAGTCCATCTCAGTTTGTGTCATGCTCAGTCATGTTTTTTTCTCTTTTTTTATGTTTGTTAAATTCTCAGTAGCAAAACTAAATGATATGCTTATTATACATATTCTAAACAAAAACACTTTAAAAACTCTGCAAAAATTATTTAAATTAATCATTTTTTTTGTTTTTTGTTGGTATTTTGGTCAGACACATATTCAACGCTGAGTACCTTGTAATATGTGTGGTATTTGTTATAAATGTACGTTGGTACATAGAGGGTGATAAGAGGCTGCACAGGGAGTGACTTAGGACCCAGGGGGATGAAGGTGAAGGAAACAGGAAGAGACGGAAGAGACAGCCACACAAACAGCTGTTCACCGCTGGCTGCCCGGTGTTATGATTTAACCATTGTGTCTGTTGTTGTCATAGTTATGGCAGCTGTTGCAAATTGATGCATTCGGCTGAAGGTCGCCAGTTAACAGGGTCCCTGTTAAAACCATAACACCGGTTCTTGTGTTAAAAATGATAATAAATATTAATAATAAATAATAATAAAAAACTGTGTTAATGCGCGATATAATAATTGTTGCAGTTAATTAATTAATGCGTTAACGCGATATTAACGCGTTAACTTGCCCAGCACTACTAAAGAGTTAACTTCACTTATAAAGAACGTGATGAAGACCATGGCACTTCAAACAATGCAAGTGAAGAGGAATCTTTAAAAACAAAGTTTAAATAATCCTCTTATGGAAATAAAACATAACTCTTTTTCATCAGCACAACAATGGACCAATTTAACAAAAGTATTACAATTTTCACCCCAGCAATGGGAACATATGAGCACCTTCAACTAATGTAAAATCTTTCAGGGGTCTACCACCCAGACTAAAGGACCAGAGACACATCAAACATATCGCCTCAGAGATGACACGAGCAACACAAGCAGGCTTTAGCTAGTTCAAGATAAAAACATGGCACAAATGGAAAGTAACAGTACCTAGCGTGGGAATCCAGTCAGTCTCAGTATTAATAAGCTGATGTTAGGCTAATAAAGTTAGCAAAAGACATTTTTCTACATAACACCACGGTCACAACAAACATATCGGCTTAGAGATGACACGGCGGCCACACAACACAAAGCAGCACAACACTGTAAAACACTAGATGTGTTTTTTATGTTTGTGGTGTTAAAAATGTGAGCTCCAGCGCAAGTTACAAAACTGGTACCGTCTGCTGGGTGTAGACAGAATCATAATGTTAGATAGACACAAACAGGTTATTAAATGACAGGCTTCATCAAAAGCATTTCAGTTGGAATTCATTCGGTGGGGCTTGTATTTTAAAATGGTGTGTGTGTGTGTGTGTGTGTGTGTGTGTGTGTGTGTGTGTGTGTGTGTGTGTGTGTGTGTGTGTGTGTGGGGCGGGGGGTCCTCTAAAAATCTTCAAGACCTGAATGACTGTATGAGAGAGAGACACACACACACACACACACACAGAGAGACACACAGAGAGATGGAGTGTATGTGCGCATGTCTGAGTCTGTGTGTTTATAAACATCAGTAATTAGCTGAATTAAGAACACCTGCGTGCCTGCAGCCATTTCAAGGAGAAAAACCTGGGAAACACCTGTCAAACAAAACCAAAAAAACCCCATAACCATAGCCCCTATTGCTCTGATATTAATTATCAGAGCAATAGGAGCAACAGTTATTATTATTACTGGGGCGCAAGGATGACTTGAAGAACAGATCATGCGAAAATTGTGTCTGTAGTGTAAAAAAAAGTGGCTTCAATGGCGATTTAGAAATGGGGTACGGTTGTCTGTGCAAGACTTTTTTGAAGTACGTTTTAACATTGGGGTCTATGGAGCAGAAAGTTGGATTTCCTCTCAATTAAAGGCTTTTGTGCCAGATGTGTAAATCTGTGGGATTCCACAATCATTTGTCTACGACAAGGACAGGATTAGCTACGTTTCCATCCAAAAATGATGCATGAAGAGTGAAAATTGAGGAGTCAGTCGCAAAAGACAAATATTTTTTTCACAGGAATCTCAGGCTCTCTAAGCTGCGCAATACACACCCATTATAAAAGCAGAAAAGGGCTGAAAAACACATAAAAGCAAAATTGCTACAGTTCAAAAAGTGTAAAAGATATTATAACATACAATCATTGATCAGGGTTTTCTCAACATTTGAAAGTTCAAATGGTGTCTGTAGCTGAAAGTATGAGGAAGTAGAAGGATCTGAAAGTTGAAAAAGTTTAAGAGGATTTGAAAAGTTTCTCCATAGACATCCCATTAAAAAAAATTGCAAAAAGCTTAATAATTCAAAAAGTTGAAAGATTAGAAATATGAAGAGATATAGTACTCATGAGCTGAAAGAGCTGAACATTTAAATATTTGAACTGTTTCTGTAGCTTAAGAAATGTGGAAGGTATTAAGTGCCAAAATACGTACAGAAGAAATAGTCTGAATAAAGAATAGGATAACAATACTTGGAATGCTGAATCAGCATTCCAACAATAAAGATTAGAAGAACAATACTTGGAATGCTGAATCAGCATCAAGTGTAAAGGAGGTTTCCTCAACCTCATCAAACGTTCCACCAAATCCGAAAAAGCAGATAAATCGGACAAGTCCGAAAAAAGTTACTCAAGCAGACCTGCAGCTGGTTTTAGTGGATTATTAGTGGATCATGTTTCTGTTTTAGTGTCTGGTTTCATACCCATATGTTGTTTTTTTTGCATGTACCAGCCCAACCCATTTCAGAAAGCCGGTCTCCCAGTGGCTCAATTAATAAATCAGATCCTCCGACTGGTTCCCCAGAGAAGACCCGTCCTCGAGGCGAGACGAAGCCTGACAAGGCCCCTCGTCTCAGGGCTACATCCTTCTCAAGTTCTCCTGGGGGGCCAGTAAGTCCCAAACCACCGGTGCCACAGGGAGCGAAGCCTGCTCTGGCTGCCCGACCCTCCATCCCACATAAGCCAAGGACCAACAGCACCAGCAGCACCGGCAGGAGCATAGGTACAAGCACTGGATCTGATTACCATGCTGAGAGGATTGTTGCTGCAGTGATTCAGTTGTTAATCTTCCTGTGAGATTGTTTGACGGATGAGACCATATTTGTTATAAGCTGTATGAGAGCTCAGATTCCCCAAACAGTGGTGGTGTGTCTCCTAAGGCCACAGTTCTTCCTCTCACGCTGAAGAGGACGGTGTCAGAGAAAGACAAAGAGGGCCAGACCAGTCTGCAGTCAGGATGGTGGGTCTGTCAAAATCTTTGAGTATCTTTTTTTTTCTCCTTCACCTGAAACCGGTCCTCTGGCCAGAGCAGATTTCCCCTTGAATCTAGGGGAATTATCTAAGGTCTAGACAGACTGATAGATGTTTGATGTCACTGTCAGGTTGTGACAGCAGTATTATGTAACAGGCAGCCTGGCAACTTGGTGATTTTTAACTGTCTATGCTCCTTTCCCTCTGATATTTTTATACATTATGTCCTCTCCTTTGGTCTCCCTTTCTTCTCTCTGCTCTTCCTCCCTTCATTTCTTTTACTGAACGTTATCAGTGAGGCCCTCTGGGGCCAGTCAGAGGCACACACATCTGATTCATGTTCATGAGCTTAATTCCTGCTCATAAGCAAAGGACAACTTCTTTTGAAACCGCTGGCTGCTTGGTTTGTTCCTTTCTTTTGTTGTACCTCAATAGAAGTTTAATAAAATCAGTGTTTTTACCCATATGCATAATGAATGATTGAAGTAGTTTCTGTTTGCTCCTCAGTGCAGCAAGTGCAATGTCAAAACCTCTGCACCACCAGATGGATTCTTGGACAACAACACCTTTAACTAGAAAAAAACCTTTGCTCCTACTTATTTGAGATTTAATGATGCTGGAACGATAAATGTAGGACATTAGAGCATTCAGAGCTTCAAAAGAAAAGTTTAAAAAAAGAAAGACTTGTATTGTCCTCCCTTGTCTGAAAGCACTGTACATATATGACCATATGTGTCCGGTGCAGATCAACATCAGAGTCTTTAGATCGTTTGCCTCATTACAGAGTCAATCGAGAGCCATTAGGTGGCGGTATACACCAGGGAATGCTCAGTTTCCTTTTGCATGTTGAAGAAGACGATCAAGAATAGTGAAGTGGCAGCGTGGAGCAGAATCCCTTTTGAGTACTCTATCCCAGCATGCATTGGGCAGAGAGTAGGGAAATAGTCTTAAAAGATTACCAGTCAATCAAAGGGGTTACAATCTGTATATCCTCAAAATTCACAACTTATGCTGTATATCTAAGAATCCATTGTTTCTGCTACAGTTGTAATCATGCAGTCCTTTGCACATTTGCTAAGACGTTTTTGGCAGCAGATTGTTCGCAAAGATAAGGGTGAATTGTCACGCTTTACCTCACTTATTGATGCAAAGCCTTGGTTATCCTCCAAAACAGACACTAATAGCTGCGGATGCGTAGTAGTTCTGTTTGTCTGCTCGATGCATGTGTTCTACACTTGCACAGAAGACTTTTAGTCACAACTTGTCACCCAGTAAACCAAACTGCTAAGTCTCCTAAGAGCTTCCTTCTCACAGACAGCCTTTTCTTCCATTGTCCTTCCTACTCTTTGCCGTCAGGTGAAAATCTCATGTCTCTCAAAAAATAACCTTTTCAGGATTTAAGGAAACGATTCCTGAAGTTTTCAAGCATCTTCAGCCAATGACTACTGAATCTTGAATGTTTGTAAACCATAAAAAAAATGCTTTCAGGAACCAGTAGACTTGTTGTGCAAAAGATGGAGAGAGAGAGAGACTGTGAAACTATGAGTGAACATAAAAAAGAAATCTCTTTCTTTGTCTAATAGCTCTTCTCCCAGGGACCAAACACATGTAACAATAATATCAGGATCACTGTACTGTACTTGATCTCAAACACACAACCAGACCATGACCCAATGGCATTTGTTTCCTTCTATTTGTATAGATATTTCTATATGCTATTTTCAGTATGTGCAAGTTACTTTTTTCCGGACTTCAGAGACTGAATCCATGATGCAAATCATCTTCTTTTTTCAGGAAAACACCGGTTCAGCCGAGAGTCTCAGCCCACCATAAATCAGAAATACACATTTGATGTAGCTTATCTACAGCAAAACCACACGTCCCTTAGAGGAGACTGACTGGACTGAAGGATAGCGAGACTACATCAAACATCCCGTCTGAACTCTTGTTTGTCTCTGTGTGGGAGAGTTGGAGTAACCATATGAAGTGTTGCTTTGAGAGGACTGTGGTACACTTTAACATCACTGATAACCAATCAATACGGCTTTTGTTCTCTGTGTTTAGGCACTGTGAAAACAAAACAAACATATACTGTATCTATGATACCTTTAAACTGCGGATGTCTTTTTTTCTGCTGTTTATGGGGGAAAGGAGTATGTGTCTGTCATTAAAGAGCAATACAGAGGCCCATCAGAAATATGTTTTATGGTAAAAAATAAATAAAAAAACAGCATTATGTCTAGCTGAAAATAAGTGAGAATATTGATCATTACTAAAGTCTTGTCACACATACTCTGAATTGCTCTTAAAGACAGATTTAAGTATAGATACTCACTTCTGGTAACACTACCGGGTGTGGCGAGGGTCCAATGAAAGCTTACTCAAAAACAGGGATGTTAGAATGTTATGTATGTAATGTTATGTATAATAATCTGCTTGAAGGTAACATGGAAACCATTGACATTTCAGAAGCTATTTTGTCTTATCTTTGTGTGAAAGCGGGACACTGAGGGAACTCCAGCCTTCAAACACTTCAGACTTGACCTTCAGGGATTTCAAATTCAGTTCACTTTCAATTTATTCTGTCCAAAGAAAAGTTTTGAACTTTAAACTATAAGGAGTTGGAATTTGTTAGAAAACGATTGGGAAAACAGTGCCTGAAGTAAAAGTGCACAGAGAGTAGCTGGATTTTGAACACAGGGACCTGTAGGCTAGTCTGTATGTAGCGTTTTCAGGACCTGAATGCTACACAACAACAACAACAACAACAACAACAACAACAACAACAACAACAACAACAACAACAACAACAACAATGACAACACACATTGGTCTCAGGCCGATTCCTCTCATCTTTGACTTTTAACAGCGAGAAATGCCCTTTTCACACTGCTACACAGTCAGCAAACAGATTCTAAAAATCATGTTCATAATCATTCATCTCGTTACGGTTACGGTTTAAAAAAAACAAAAAAACTCAGATTTTGTGTCAACTGATACCTCTTCAGATTGTACCCTTAGCAATGGATTGTTTTCTTTGAATTATACTCATGCAGTTTTAATTATATCAGATAAAAAAAAGGCAAGCCACTCCCCTGCCACTTAGCAGAGCAATTGACTAGGTGAAACCGAAATCCCACCTACCTTGCACAGACAGGAACTGCAAAAGTATTAACACTGAAGCAGCCTAGTCTAGTCCAGTCTACAGCTAATAACAACTTGTAAAAGCAAGAACAATATACTTAAGTCTATTCTAGGTGAGTCAGTAGTTCAGTATCCCTCCAGAAGCAAATTTCAGCCTCATTCATGAACGCATTCATCTGTGAACGCAGCATTAAACCCCATAAATACCTGAATGTGAGATCCAACTAATGCTTCATTATATCAATGATATACATCATTATATCTAGTTATTGGGTGCCAAACTGTGCTCCAACATTAACATTAAATGTACACCAGACCTCACTCTTTATGCCCAGTGTGAAAAGGTCACAACTTGTATTTTGTTGTACCGTGCAAGAGTTATTTTAGGCAGAGCCAAAAGTCTTACCGGTGCACCTTTTCCTGTGACGTCTATGGATGTCTCTTTGTAGGATAATGATGAGATTCTGCTTCTTTGTCACTAATCATGGCTTGGAAATAACACTTTTCCTTCTGTATGTAGTTAATCTAGTGTCTGATGTCAACAACTGCTTCGATTTACAGTCAAAGTCCCAAGACTGAAACATCACTTTTAGTTTGAAAGGTGTACCAGGACACTGAACAAAAATGCCACTGCTTACTTTGCGATACGTTTAAAGCAAACACTTTTTTTTTTTTGCCATATCCTGATGAAAGGAAATCATATAGACACCCTCCTCTCTCTGTTTTTGTTTTCTGTTTGGGATTTCAGAAGCCGCTGGCTGTGTTTCTGTCAAGTTGTGTGAAAGACTGATAAAATAAAACGCATAAACAAATGACATGTTTGCTCATTGTCAGTCTTGATAGGTTATTTGTTCCATTTTGTCATGGATCAATAAGATCCACTAAGTCATTCTGCTGGTGTTGGACATTTCTTTGTGCAAATAGTAATATTGATGAAAATAATTTGACAGGCTTTAAAATCTCTGTACAACTTTTGACTTGCACTGTAACAATGCAGCCACCAGATGGCAAATACAATGCTACAGTACACTCTCTCTCTTCCTCTCTCTCTTACACACACACACACACACACACACACACACACACACACACACAAACACACCCAGAGGAGGAGTGGTTTTTACTAAGTCAGAAAGGAGCATATGTCAATTAAGCAGGCAACCGCACAGTGCAACAGTTTTTCACGTCAGTCCTCATTGCTTCTATGTGTCAAAGTTGACAGCTTTCTTCACCTTTCTTCGTTAAAATGGACAGTGCTTTTGATAACCTGGATGCAGCTGGTTTCCTGGAAATCTGGCAACACTTCGATGCAGATGGTGAGGACAGATTATATTTTTGCTCCATCTACCATAAACAGAAAAAGTGCACTCCTTTAAAATGCATCTTCTGTCGTTACTAGACATTAGAGAGGAAAAGACAGTCCTTATTTGTGATGACAAATGTATGAGTCCTGGTTGAAGGAAGTAATTTAAGTTCTGTGTCTCACTCAGTATTTGAATTTTGAGGAAAGTTCTGACTTGCTTCACTGAATCTATAGTAAAAGGGACTTTTACGACACATTTTTTATTTGACAGATAATGGCTACATTGAGGGCAAAGAGCTTGATGACTTTTTTCGTCACATGATGAAGAGACTGGCTCCACAGGTAAGTCAACTTTGTTTGAATTGATTCTTCCATAACTTGTGATGACTGCTGTTTAATACAGTGTATGTCAAGAACAGCTGAGCAGGAACAAAGACACAAACTGCAACATCATTTACGTCTGAAAAATGTATATGATGCTCCTTTAATGTGTCAATCAACACTCACCGGCCACTATATTATATCATTATTGCAAATATAAGCCAATCAGGTGGCAGTGACTCTATGCATTTCGGCATGTAGACATGGTCAAGACAATCCGCTGAAGTTCAAACCAAACAGCATCGGAATGGGCAAGAAAGCTGATTTTAGTGACTTTGAACGTGGCGTGGTTGTTTGTGCTAGACGGGCTTGAAACTGCTGATCTACTTGGACTCTCTGGGTTTAAAGAGACTTATCCAAAAACAAAAAAAAACATTGAGCATCATTTCTCTGGGCAAAAATGCCACATTAATGTCAGCGGTCAGAGGAAAATAGCCATGCTGGTTTTAGCTGATAGAAATGCAACAGTAACTCAAATAACCAACCGTGAGATGCTATGAACAAACCAACGGACGCACATACACACAGTATTAGCCAATACTAATAATGCTATTAGTGTAAATAATGTACATTACTGTTTTCAAGATAAAAATAGAAATTTGCCATTAAATTCAATATTCTGCATTCAATGGTAATTCATTCAAATGTAATACATTTTCGCATATTTAGGTTAATTATTCAATGTTAGACACCATTTGTTGACATTGAATCTTGAATCAGCTTCTAGAAAATGCATTTGGTTTTGGACACAGCGCTTGTGATCTCTGCCGTGTGGGCAGCTGAACCTCTGTTATCTGGATGGGTGGGGTGACTGTAACGATGTAAAACACAACACAATTAAAGAGCTCTGGTCACTGTCAGAGGAAAAGTTCCTCTCCAGTTATAATGGAAAACCAAATGGGCGTACAACTATTATTACATGTTCCAGTGTGTGTTTGCTTGTGAGATTGGACTCCTGCGGATACTAATGGGGTTGCACTAAAACAAACAGACCACATGTCACTTTGTCTCTCCGATGTTTGCTTTCCAAAATAAATGCCTCCAGGATAAGTACTGCTGTCCATTTCTCATGGCACAGTGATTCTATTATACTATTCAGCCACTGGTGACAATAACCACATGGAGGCTTCTATCGTTGTGTCTTTATTTCCTCTAGGGCAACATATCCAGTAATTATGAATTTGTGTGTGCTGCAGTGTAAGTTTAGTATCAGTAAAAGCCTGAATACATGCATTTGTTATGCAGTGTGCATAGTCTCAATAGTGTACATTAATAAAAACTTCTGCTTAGCAACAAGAGATCACTGGCGCCGAACGTGAAAGCTGATGCTGAGGATCTTTCTGTAATGAGAAAGGATTCGGCACCTGCTAGTCTGCAGTCAGTGAGCTCTGCACTGCATGAAACGATGATTCAGATTCATTATCAACAGGTTTCTATAGTTACAGTACAGTGATGGAGAAAAACGGGATGATTAGCTATGTGTGTCTTTTTAAAATTCAACAGCCAAAAATATTCTTGCCTTCAGCTCTGACTGAGAAAGACACTGGTTTGTACAGGAAAAAGGAAATGTGATTCTTAACTGAGATAAGCATACAACAAACTTCTCTCAACTTATCCTTGGTTATAATCTGCTAAAATATGTTCATACTTCACATCCTGATGTGCATCAAGTTTCATGAGTGAATGCACTACTTGACTGTTCGTCATCTATAGCACCGTGTAGACGACTGATGAGAAAGTTTAGATAGCTTTCATATATTTCACTGAGGTATTTGCAGGAAACTGCTTGTTGCAGCCAAAAGCAGTCAAGTCATTGACGAACACACTGCAAATGCATAAAAATAAAAAATAAAAATCATGACACTGTGTATTAGAAATACCTCATCTCATCTTGGATGACAAGTCACGGAGGCAAAGCCTTGTGGTATAAAGCATCACACACTTTGTTCTGTGTAGTAGAAGTACTGGGTGGATCAAGGTCATGTAGAGTGAGCTACAGAAACACTTTACAAACTATTAGCCTGGGTTTGAGAAAATAAACCTTGAGAGAAAAAATTGTACATCAAAGAAGTATCCATGGTGACATTGCTTAAAATAACTGTGACTCAGTCACTGAGCCAGTCCTTCAATATCATTCTTTTCAGTAATCAATGCAAAACTATTTACTGTAGCTACCGTTCTATTGTATCCTTCATATACTGTATCATCATCATGTGTGTGTTCAGTTCAATGATGGTTTTGGGGCTTTGTATTTCAACCTGTTGTGTCTCTTCAGGAGAAAGTGACTGCAGAGAGAGTCCAGAAGCTGAAGCAAAGGTTTATGTCCGCCTATGATGTCACTGCTGATGGGAAACTACAGATTCAGGAGGTAATATATACAATTTCTGTATCTAAAATCGCTCTCTCATTCACTTGATTATTTCTTTCATATTAAGGTCGGGTACTTTATAGTAAGTAAAAGTGAAGCACGGATTTATAAAATTCTTCTTCATATTTATGGTCCGTACAGAGTGATTGAAATATGAAATGAAGCACTTCGCCGACATTTAAGCATCACACTGCACAAGTCAACTCACTCACAACGCCCCCTCTCTCTCTCTTTGTCTCGGTCACCAACTGCACACACTGAAAACCTTCTCACTCTAACTTCTTCTTTATTCTAAATCTTCTTCCTCTTCGCCAGCCTCTCTCTCTCTCTCTCTCTCTCTCTCTCTCCCCCTCTCCCCCCCTCTCTCTCTCTCTCTCTCTCTCTCTCTCACACTCACACACACACAGTCTTATCGATTCTACTCACTGCTTTCTCCCCTCCCCCTCCCTCTGCTTCCGCTGCATCTCCTCTTTATCTTTTATTTTTCTCATGTATCAATAACAGCATGCAACTTGTGCTGTATTCAAGAAGAATGAAAACTCCATGCTCAGCCATCCTTTAATGAAGAAACAGCCTTAGGAGAGCATTTATCTGAATTAAATACCTAACAATCTACTGTATATACAGTATACACAGTATGCACTACATACGGAACACAAATCTAATCTGAAAAAGTAGTTAATTAAGGTAGATTCTCAAAGGACTCTTTCATTAAATCAAGTTTGACTGACAATTCAAGTGGCTGCGGCTGTTTCCGAGAAATGTACACCCATATTTTGATGACATTGCTTTCTCAGCCTCCACTTCGAGTAATTGGTGCAGCTCTTGGCACAGCAGCAGTACTTCTTCAGAGCATTTTATCATCAATTGTGAAAAAGAAACTTAGGCCAATTACCTAATGCATTGCACCCAAAGACCCCAGATGTTTTGGCTTTTATTCAAAAAGCTGAAAATAAAATCAATACATGCCTTCCACTCTGATTTATGGTGGCTGATGCAGGACCAGTCTGATCAAACCTCCTTGTAGCAACACGCCATGCCGACCAGGGATATCAGACCGATTTGCGATTTGATACCCGTGCACTATTTTTTCCAAATTGAAAATCTGTGTATCTCACAGTTTGAAACTCATTGGGACATTTACATATGTTGTTATGTGACTTAATGAATGTAGCTTGATAGCAGATAGCCATTCTAAATGACATTGACAAAGGAACTGTACCTACAATATATATTGTTCAGTGCTGTATTTTAGTGGATTAGTTATATCTGGTCAATACCCGATCCAGTTATTGAAGTCAGCATCAGACCAGGTACTGATCCAGCGCAGCAGATTGGTGGCTGCATCCCTACAGCCAACAATAAGAACAGTTGGCTCATGCGTCTCTACTGACCAGTTTTAGACTTTTAAATAATTTGTAATGCTATTTCCCTTTATACTGCCGCCTCTGCTCTATGATACTACTATAGCATTAAGAAGGAAGTTAGCAAGACTATCACAAGCAACAGTTTCCTGTGTTATGACTGCAGGAAATGCTGTTACTCCTCTAGTTCAGTATCATATGACTGATCAGGTAAGACACAGTGTTAACTTACTATCAGACAAGAAAATCTATAAACAGTAACCTACTCCCTTCCCACTATTACTGCAGGGTAAGCAAACGTGCAGCATACCGTGCATTTATTGTGACATATATACTTAATTGTGTGGACCACATATTCAAAAGCCTTTTTTACAACACAGCCGAATCTGGCAGGGACTCTTATTGACTCAATTGCACTTCAGCAGATGGACGGTTGATGAAATGAGGGTTTCAACCTGTCCAGCATTTGACTGCCATCCATGGATTTACAGTTTGAACAGTAACATTCTGCTGGCACGCAATCTTCTTACATTATTAAGGCAACACTGCAGTACTGTACAGTACCATGTATAGGCTACTTTGTGTATACCAATCTGTTTACAAAGTGCACTTGCATATTGTTGAATAGATTTATTCAACAATAAACAGATGTATTATTTATTGCCAGCAACTGAAAACTGTTCTTTATTCATGATAAATTCAACTTCAACCTTCGATCAACAGATAACTAGATAATGACTTTGACCTTATTTCATATTATCGCTTTAGCTGAGACTAAATGTCAAAGTGTGTTAATCTGTCACGGTTTTGGGTTTTGTTTAGTTGTTTCTTCCGTTTTATTTTGACTTTCCCTGCCTCTTGTGTCCTGTGTTTACTTCACTTCCTGTCCTTGTCTGTCTCCCGCCTCTGTGATTGTCTGCCCCGCCCTTGATTGAACCCTGCTGTGTCTCATCACCTGCACCCTCGCAGTGTAGTTGAACCCTGTGTGTTCCTTGTCAGTGTGCTGTGGTGTTACTTGTGCTGCTGATCAACCCTGGTATGTTCCCTGAGTCGTCTCTGTGATTCCCTACCGTGTTCCCTGTTTTTTGAGGTTTTGTTTTATTGGACAATTTCGTTACCCATTTTTTGACTCCTGTTCTGCAAATTTTGTGTTGAACATTCTCTTTACCATTAAAAGCACCTATATTCAACCCTCCGTTTCCCCATGTCTCCCTGCATTTGGGTCCGTCCTTTACTACGCCATTAAACGTGTCATAATCTGCATTTCTTTCCTGAACTGCTCTTCTGGAGTTGGCATCACTGTTGGTGCACTGCGATTGTCTGACTGAGTGGTTCTTTGTGAACCCAATGGCCGCAGTATCTTGTACTATAATTAGATTGATGATGGGGGCCCGTTTAATCTGCTAATGGAGGGCTGATACTATTAAAGAAGTTCAGACGAGAGGAGCAACATGAACTGGAGAGGTGCCAGGAGAAGCTTGTGTAGGGTTGGTCACCTATATGACAATAAAACATGTTGATATTCTCACGTGTCCTTTCGTTGCCCATGCAGATTTTTTCACATATCTGTGGGTAAGAAATCTGTTGTCCCATTAATACAATCAAGGTGAATGGAAATTTCAATATACAGTGTCCCGGTTTATCAGGATAATCCATAAACCTCACCGTCAACAGTTTCATTGGATCCATTTCTTTTGTAGAAAATAGATGTAATAAAAACTGACCCCAGATCTGATCACAATTACAGACCGGATTAGACTGAACTGTATGTATGACTGCTGTAAACTTAATAAAATGGACACAACTTAAGATGAAACGCCACAGAATGACATTATCTAATCACTGCTCTGACCACTGACCTCTACCCTGTTTTCCAGTTGGCCAACATGATCCTCCCTGAAGATGAGAACTTCCTGTTGGTTTTCCGCAGAGAAGCTCCTCTGGACAACAGTGTTGACTTCATGAAGGTAAGGTCACAAAGTATTCCAAACATCAAGAGCTGTGACAAGACGAGCCAAATCCCCAAAAGAATGTATCGATCCCAATATGTCACTGAATCAAGCCACAAAAACTAGAAAGGTATCCTGATGGGCCAGTGGACGAACACATACATGAAGTGACTGCGACATTTATGTTTAATCATTTTACAGGACCGCTTACTCTCTGGTGTACATAGACATGAGCCATAACTGTATGATTGGGACTATAAAATGTCACACACAAGTACCACATTTTTAAGCTTGAAAATGTAAAAGTTTTAATTGGCAGAGTTCTTTGATTCTGAGCCTATAACGGCAACTAGGAAATGTATCAATGGATAAATTCTAAGATTATGGCAGGTAAGATGCAACAAGTCAACACGGTTTTTCTGTTTAATGAGTAAAACGAGATCCACCAGCAAAGAGTGGAGGAGAATGCATCAGTAACTTGGAGTTGCAGCACATGCAAAGTATGAGGAAGTCTTCCAACAACCTCTGGAGTATCAATTCTAACCTGCTGGAACCAGTGCAGAGTTTGACTTTGAACGTAGTGGTGATAACACTCAATGCTGTTCTTGTTAACTTTGACGACATCATAATTACAAGATGCTTTTAACCATCTGAATTATATCAATCAAATGTGTGTCTATGGCTATGAGCGTAATATATAACAGTGAATTATAGTTCTCATTGTGAATGCTGCATTATAAAAACACAACAGAATATAGCTATGATGTCTATGATTTTAATGGTATTGCATTAGTTCAAATTCACCTGTGTATTTTGCTTTCCTCCCCCCTGTAGATATGGAGGAAGTACGATGTTGACTCCAGCGGCTACATATCAGCTCAGGAGCTCAAGGTAAGTTTGTCAGCACAAACATACAGCAGAAGACCAACTACACATCTCTTTTCCTGTTCGAGGAAAAACAGTCAGCGGTGGCATTTGTCCTCTCCCTCACTATACAATAAAGAAGTATTGTGTGCGTAATAGCCAATCACCCATTGCATTTGATTGTATGTCTGATCATGTGATAAACTTTTTTCTTCTTCTTAGGCTTTCCTGAAAGATCTGTTTCAAAAGCATCACAAGGAAGTGTCATCTGATAAACTGGAGGAGTACACAGACACAATGGTAGTGATACAATTCGCTCTCATGCACACAAACTGACATTTCACAGCTAGTCTCGCTCTACGTTGTCTGGCTTTAAAACAGTTAGACGTAGCCTTTTAACTCGGGTGTCATGGTGATCTGACTTGCAACCAGTCGCTGTTGACAGATAGGTTTATGCTAAGCCTTTTCCGTTCTTTACTCAGTGTGCAGTTGGATTAATTGGTCACTCTACAGTGGCTGACTGTCGGCAGGAGGCTCTGTTGCATTTACTGTATTGGCTGTGTAGCTGTGTGTAGAGCTGGGGGGGTTTAACAGTCAAATTCTGCAATTTTCAGTGACTTACTGTACATTTATTGAAATGGCAAAAACATGCAACACCTGTACCCAAAAGATTATTCTTGACGTGTTTATTTTCACAAATAAAAGCTGTATAAGAGTGGTTGCACTCAGGTATTCTGCTAAATAAAAATATGGCTCAGAGGATTTTATGTGCTGCTTCAGATGTCAAAAGACAGTGACACAGAAAGCAGCTTGCATTGTTTATTTACCTGTCTCAGGTAATCAGAAAGCCTGAGTATCAGAAAGCCTATTCCTACTATTCTACTATAAGAGATTGGTTCACGCTCAGTGTCAGATCGAATGAGTCGCTTCTAGAGTCACAAGTGGTGTAAAAGAACAAGTGATGCAGAAATCCAGTCGCTGAAGTTCTTTTTGTGTTCCTCGGTACATACTCTTTTTTTTTTTTTTGCAGATGAAAATCTTTGACAAAAACAAGGATGGCTGTTTGGATTTGAACGACTTGGCCAGGTACTTTTCAAAGAAAAAGAAACATCTATTCCTAAAGGTCCCTGCAATGCTAATCTGTCTGTGATTGTATCTATTCTGAATTACATTAAACTGTTAGATGGTAGAATAGGCATAAAGGAGAGATTTTATCACATTTTGCTAACATCTCCAAAATTGCATTTTTTAAAAAAAAGTTAAAATGGATAAGACAATCGATTGTGTTTGAGCTTGCGTGTTGTAATGGGAGTTGGTGGAGAGACATAGCAGCATGCATCTGGATAATCTAACTAGGTCATTGAGCAAAAAAATTTAAAAAAACGCACCAACCGATGTTTAACATTAATTTGATAACTCGACTGCTCGTAAAACATGGATTTCTTCCTCAATTAGGATCTTGGCTTTACAGGAGAATTTCCTGCTCCAGTTCGAAATGGATGTAAGTGTAATCTTTTATCTTCTTAAGATTTGACAGATGAAAACACAACAGACAGTTTAACAAGTTATGTTCTGTTATTTTTATCTAATTTCTCTCCATATTGCCTTGGTTTATAAGAACTACTCTTTTTTTTCCCCCAAGGCCTGCAGCAAAGAGGAGAGAAAGAAAGACTTTGAGAAGATCTTTGACCATTACGATGTTGTAAGTACAATACCACGCCTTGTATTACATACTAGCACGTCCTGAAGGAAACTATGCGAGAATGTGGGCAAATAATACACCAGGCTTCTGGCCTAAAGGTTGAGGGTTTGAATCCTCAGCTAGCCTGAAGGAAATTCTATATTGAGGACGGCAAACAATCGCTCTCCACTTTTTCCTTTAAGATGCAAAGCAGCCCAACAGCTAAATGTGTTACAGGTATCACTCTCTTATGAAAGGACAAAGGGAAGTACATTATGATTATTGTGATGGTAGTGTTCCAGTCCAGGCAGGCATCACCTCCACTAAGCAGTTCCATCCCAAATTAACACTCTAAAATTTGCATGCGTGTGGGTGTTCAGAAGAGGACGGCAACGGTGAATCCAATTGGCTCCATTACTTCTATAATGAAAGATAATAAAATAAAGCACCCATTAGGTTGTCAAGTCACTCTCTGGGCTGATGAGTTAACTCTCTCAGACTCATTCACAGTACAGCTCCAGACAGGACACATTAACCCCTACCAGGAGTCACTGACACGCTTCCCCTATTCTGTAAAATCATTTTCATGACCTTGCCTAGATTGTCTTTGTCAAGTACGGCATGTACTAGGCCTAATGGCTCGTGTGAAAAAATGTTCTTCTACATGTACTTGCTTTGTCACTCTTGTTTCACCTTGGCTTGATTTATCAAAGCCTTAAGTTTTCCATAGCTCTTATGTTAGCAGCAGTCTTTCACACAATATATCTCCAGATCCTGAAGACTTTAAATGTGCAGAAAGTTACAGATATCACCTTTTTAAAGCGCTTTGGTCTTATAGCTAGATGACTGATGTCTCATTTCTCCTCACTTGAAACTGCTATCGAGCAAAAGTGTTTGTAGAACTGCATTGAGAAAGAGAGTCAGAAGAATTTGTTGTTCACTGCAGTTTGTGGACACTACAAATGCATTTAATGTGAGCAGCTATATGGTTCACAGGCAAACACTCTAGCTAGAGTGCTGGAAAGTGAACCAAAGGAATACGCCCAGAAATGGAAGGCTAATGGATGACTGAATAATGTGAGTGGGATGTGAATTAGATGAAGTAATCCACACTCCTCCTTTCTGGTTTTGTTTTTTTCCTCTTTTCTTTTTCTGCCTCTTTCTTTCTTGTTCAGAGTAAGACAGGAGCGCTGGAGGGTCCCGAGGTGGACGGCTTTGTCAAAGACATGATGGGGCTGGTCAGGGTAGGACATGACACTATGCTGCTGTTTTTTGTGAATGTGCTTTCTGATATGCTGATATTAGAGTGTTGTTTACAAGAAGTACAATTGTTGTAATGTATATAGATTAATCAATAGTGAAAAATTATTCTTAGATGCAGCCCTACAACTTTCTCTATTACTACGTAAACTCCAAATATTTGCGACTGAAAGATTGTGAAATAGATCTGCTATGAGGTCTGCTGTGCACTAGGGCTGGGCCGTTATGCTGATCTACCGATTCCACTATCACAATACTTGGGTGTCGATTCGAAAAGTATTGAGATTTAAAAAAAATTAAAAAAAAATGTAATCATACACTTCTCTAAATTGATACAGTAAAAACGTTTGACTTTCAACATGTATATAGTAAGAGATGTCCTGAAGTCAATAATATCAATTATCGTCAGGAATTTTATGTTTTCGAGCAACCCAAAAATGAAAGAATAGAGACATTTCCCTAAGAATTTAATGGCATTTTCTTTAATACTTGTGGCAAATATAATCAAATTTCCATAAATGTATTTTGTATATGCCTTCATTTTTTTAAAACCTGGACAAAGCGATATTTTTATTATACCTTCAAAGACAAATTAAGGATTTTTTATCGATCCAGACATTTTAAAATCAGAAGTTGTGATACATAAGTGAATGGATTATTTTCCTACAACCCTACTGATCACCCAATGTGACGCTAAACCTGATTTGATGATTAAACGGAATGAATATAATTGTATTCTTTACTTTTTAAGAGGAACTCGGTTTGAGCTAACAACTGTCAACTCAAAGAGAGATGGAACAGATGCTAATAGAGGTTGTGTAAACGCTGGCATAGTGTTGATTACTAGATATACAGTAAGTATAATGCCTCTTCCTCTCCCTCTCTTTTTGGTCGTCTCCAGCCCAATCTCACGAGCCCTGAGCTGGACAAGTTGAGAGGCATTCTGCTGCGTCACTGTGACGTCAACAAGGACGGAAAGATCCAGAGAAATGAGCTGGCTCTGTGTCTGGGAGTCAAACCTAAACTTAGTTAAGAGAGCTGTAATGTTATGAGATTGTATCATGAAAAACTGACACTGTATTCGTTGTAAAGTCAACAGTGAGAGAGCATTGTCTTTTGATCATATCAGTCTAATTACTGGCTTTTTTAAAGTTATTCATAAAGAGTCATTTGATCCTGAAAATTATAGAAACACAATTTGATACAGTGTGATAAATTAGACTTGAAAATGCATGTTGTAGAAAAAAAAATGCGATGTGAATGTCTTTTTGGCTTAAATGACTGCGCTGTAAGATTTGTGGTATATGAATCAATTTGTTAGTAAGTAAACATGTTTTTGAAAACATGTAATGTTTATCATTGTAATATAGGTTGTTTTTTTTTCTTTTAGTTTGGTTTAGTTGGCTGTTACTGACTTTCAGCCATCTGCATGTTTCTCTGCCAAAGCAGGCTGAATGAAGTCAAATATGTTGATGTAATTTTAATATAATGCATTGCAGAGGAAATAAAGCGATGAGCATATTGATTCAGATTTTCTGTTCCTTTTTTTGCGATTGTATCGTCTCCTTTTAAATAAAAAAAAAATGAAACTCTTAAACTTCATCAGTCAAAATGGAAATTTACATTAATTAGACGTATAATGTAATATATAGCATATAATCATAGAATTGAATATATCAGCCCCATTGTCACCGATACTCGATCCAGCTAGTTGAGTCAATATCAGCCGATGTCCGACATTGGTGAATCCCAAGACATAATTGAAATATACATAAAACAGAAGATGGTATGGGTCTTATTCTTATAATCATTTTACATAAAAAAAATTGTACAAGTGTGTTGACAAGCTGTTATATTATAAGGCAGAAATGTAACAGAAGAATTATGTAAATGAATCAAAACTACATTTTTCATGCAATGACTCATTATTTGACACATTTATGCTGAAAATACTTCAAGACATTGAGTCACCAGCAGTGTGGGAGAGTATTCTTTGTATAAAGGGACCTAACAGTATAATACTATATTATACAATATGACTTTGCTGACTGACAAATAAAAGAACGTAACGTTAACATCTTGAGAAGAACAAGTTCCCGGTCATGTCTGCTTGATAGTCTTGTGTAAACATCTGTAGAGGTTAACTGAGGCCTTAACATTAGAACTGAACAGTTTCATCCCCACCAGATAGACTGTAAGTCAGGTCACTGTCTAAGTGTTTGCGTGTGTGTATTGTACTTTATAGTTAAGGGCTTATGAGTGTGTGTATTTGTGTGGGCAGAGCAGCTGCTACACAGCTGCTGCAAAACAAACAGTTGTCCATTTACGCTGAAAGCTTTACTCCTCATGCAGTCCCTCGTCATCTCAGGCCTCATTAACACAGGAAGTGTAACGGTTTTGGTGGTGCAGTCACGGGGCATTTCAATTAAATAATATCCGATCAATATCATCAAAGTGGAGTTAAAGCAGTTGAAGCACTCTAATGAAGGCGTAATCAATAAAGTATTTCCTTTTACATGCAAAATAATCCTTTTTATATTATCAAAGTGATTTTATCTTTTATATTTCCTTTTGAATTAAGCTCCATTTTGGCTTCAGACTGGATCTGACAACTTGAATTTCCTTGTGTCCGTTGTTATTATTTCCTGATCGTCAGCCTACCAAGATGATATCTTAAACCACAGGAAGTCTGGTCTTTAAATCTTTGAAGTTAGGGTACAAAAAACGTTTTATTATTTTTTTTCCTGTTAAAGTAATGCCCGGTCTACAAAACTGTTTCAATTTATTCAGTCGTGATGTGTCTCTTATTGAACTGTGGCCTCACTGGCAAACAGCCCTGAACCTGCATTGCTCCGAGCTCCTAAACAGGTTATCAGGCAGTTAGGTGGGACTAAATTCTTAAATAATGATGTATTTAGTGGTGTTCTATTGCCATCACATTAACAAGTGCTTCACCTGAGGCTTTACAGCCAAAACCAAGAAAAATGAACGGGGGAAGCTACGGTCTAACTAAAGGTCATACTGTATATAACCTTTTGTAAAGGACTAAATGTACATATTATGTGCATCAGTTTAACCTTCAATATACTTTGTGCTCACTTTGTGTTTTGAAGACTATTAAAGCCTAATTTGTGCTTCCTGTTATGATGATGAATATATATATATATGAGAGAGCGAGAGAGAGAGCGAGAGGCAATGTTACCTTCATCATTGAAGGTAACATTGCTTCATGCTGCCCTCTAGTGGTCAGACTGAGGCACTGCAGCCCTTGAACTATTCATGTGGAGTCTCTCAACCGCAAACAATAAAAATGAAAAATCTCTGCAGAACTATCTAAAGCTTGTTTGGTTTTTTGCACTCGCTGCTCAAAACAGCAGAACTAAATAAAGAAGAATCAACGGTGGTACTCTGCAATGAACAGGAAGTTGAAGTTGAAGGTGTTAACTTGTGTTCAGACCTCTAATTAAAAATAGCTGCCTCCACCTCTACACTTAACATACATAGGTTTATTTTCACCCCCAGAAGATGGTGCTATTCCTCATAATATTTTGTTGCCTGTCTATTAGTGCCGAGGACGGCTGACAGGCCGCCACTAAATGATTCATGATTCTAAGACAGTCTTGTATCAACAACCACGTTTCTACTCATCTTGAAAGAGAAAATCTCATTTGTAATGACTAGGCTCAGCCATTTCTTTAGGTAAACTGCTTACAGCCATTATGAAAAAAATAGCTGGCTTGCAGCATGAAGCTGGTATGCGCTTGTCTGTTCTCAGCTGAGAACAATAAGTTGTTAAAATGTATAAAGGCCAAGACACCAGGCTCCTCAGAGGGACAGACCACTGACCCCAGGGTCCCCTTTCCATGTCTTTTCTTCCACCTTCTTTTCTTCTCTGGCTCCAGAGCATTCTCACTGAGTAAACAACAAATAAGAACGGCGTTGTAAATTGTAACCCTTGAGTCTCCCTCTGCCCTTCTTTAAGGTTGCATTTCTGTCCCAACTCCTAGGTGAAACCTAACATTCCCATTCTCAAAATGCCAGCGCTAAATGCAGTTCAATGGACCTGTAAGCTGAATTGTAAACAAAATTCACAATGTATGGATCTGCCAGTTCACTGGTTTCCATGGTTTCAGCCGAGCACCTCAACGACTTTTACAAGAGAAGGTCAGTCAGAGGAAAAAAATATATGTTTTGGTGCAAAATCTCATTGAAATTTGTGCAAGAAATTTTAATTATGTTTTATCCTGAATCAAGTGAAAATGACAGACAGGACATAGACAGAAAGGTTTTGAGTGGGTCTACAACCAATATCCTTTCAAAAATTGCTACTCTACTGAAATTTTAAGAGATCCTACATTATTCATTTTTTTTAGTTGCCCTAAATTCACGTGCATCGCTGTGGACTACAAACTGATTGAGGCAGTCGTCAGTGGATAGCTGATAAATTAGGAGACATTATGAGTAACATATACTGCATGTTTCAAATATTATGTAGCAGCGAATATTAAATTACATTTTTACTTTTGTACGAAAAGTAACTATTATAAATTAGAAGCCAAATCTTGCATCATGAAAGATGTTACACTCTGCTCCAAGAAAGGAACAACAACTCGAGAGAGTGAGAACTGATGGTGCTAATAATTCCTTTGTCACAGTATTTCTGCTACAATCATAAAGAGCACGTACGTCACAGCACTTCAACACTTTACAGCATGTAAACTGAGTAAAAGGGACCTATATTTAGAGTGGTGTCGGGTAAATAATGTAAATCGTGTGGTCATGGTGTTTCAAGCGACGCTCTGAAGTCTCTTTACTTTCGTCACTTTCTATACAAATTGTCTCGTGTGGTTGGCAAACACTGTAGATTAACAACCATTTCCCCAAACAAACCAGGTAGCAGCAGGGGAACTGCTGAAAATGTGACTCAAACCATCTGGAAGATTGAATACTATGTTTTTATGCCAAATGATTATTTGAATGAAGCAATTAACAACAAATTTTAAATATGAAATGAATCGCATTATTAACACTTAATTAACAGGCCAAGTCAAACTCAGTGATCATTGCTAATCTTAATATAAACATTAGATTAATGTCCAAAAGTCCAACTTTCAAGCTGAGATCTGATCCTCCTTCCAGGATGAAATATTTGTATTTCACCATTCCAGTCAGACCTCCCTGAGTTTGCTCTGTTTTCGGAGCTCTCTGTGCACTGTTGGAAATAATACCTGTGAAGATATGGCCATAAATTTCAATATGTGTGTTTGTTTTTGTAAGAGATCTCCCCCAAGCGGCAGCCATGTGCTCAGTTTTTCCACCAAGAAGAATTTCAAACAAATATCACTGTCCATCCATGGCTCCAAACTGTGACAAACACTGTGAACACTCAGCAGGGTGTCCTGTCAGAGAAGATGAGAGCAACCGAGTGTGTTGGCCCTGTGAGCACTGACAACAATAACCCTCTATCTGACTTATATATGTTTCCACAGACAATACAGCACAATGTTTGATGATGATTATCCTGGGAGACCAATCTCCAAAGGAACAATGCACATAGCTGGCCAAGTAGAAGGATATTATTAAAGGACCTCAGGACACCACCTTCCACTGGCATGGATACCCATGTATCTGCAATGAGCTGATATCCTTCGATATAATACTATATTGCAGATTAATTCTTCTTTTTTTTTTAGTTCATGAGCAAATATTGGAATGTTGAAAAAATGTATGCTCTAAATTATTTTAGATATTTCTGAATTCATACCTATGTACCAAGATGAGCAATATCATAACAATCTTAACAGAGATTATAATGCAATCCAACAAGTGAACAATTATAATGTAAAATACTGTGCAACAGCACCACAAACTAATAATCCCCACTTTGTGCTTGTCCTTCTACACAAGGTTTTCAGGTATCATATATGTCTGCTCGGACAGAACATAAAGTCTTTGGCATCCTCGTGAAATACAGATTTTTCCATATGGAGTTTCCACTAATAAAACACGTGTTGCATCCATCCACAGCCACCCACCCACCCACCCACCATAAGACACATCTGCCTCCGTCCCAGAGTCTCAGCTCATGTATGGTGGCGTGCAGCAAATAAACCTTGAGTGAGAGATTTGCGGTGGCCTCCCAAGCTGCTAAACCCACTGCCTGACGACTGCCACTTGGCGAGCAACTTGAAAATGTGAGGAGCACTCAAAGTCATCCGTGAATGTGTGGAGGAAGTGATGTAAACTGATGATGTGCATGGGAGAAAGTAAGGTAAAGAGATGGGTTAGAGGGAGAAATTAAAAATAAGACCAGCAGCTTTTTTTCCAGAACTTTTTCAACTCTCTCCAAACCCAACCAGAGCCTCACATGAACTCCCAGTCAAATAAAAACCGTCTCCAAAACATCCCTGCAGCAACATCTGCAATGCTTTAACTCACTGGTTGTATGTCCCATTAAGCTGACATTTCCATTTTTATGTCTAACAACACAGACGGATCAACAGTGATTCAAATTCTTTTCAGTAGACATCATATGTACTGCTAGCCAGTAATGGTGCACTGTGGAGATACATGTCTAAAGGCTGGAAGCCAATGTTAAATGATCTGACAATAAAACAATATTTTGACGAAAGGAAATGCTGCTTAAGCAATGTGGAATTATTCACGCCATTAGTCTGGGTTTCCTTTGGAAGAGCCCTCTTTAAATACCCTCCGATCCCTGATGCTTGCACTCTGTGATTTACTGTACATGTGATTAATTCTGCAGCGTACACAGTGCAGAGGACGAAGGCACACTAAAAACACATAATGCACTCCTTATCCAAACTGAACTCTATATGTTCAGTTTTATCATTTTTAGACACTGAAGGAAAATATGTCATGCAGGAAATAAGCAACTTTTCAACCATGTCGTGTATGCAATGGTCAGAAACACTTATTACAAACAACAATCTGTGTCTGTTATTACATCATTGAAAGAATCCAGTCATTTTGCCAAATTTGCACTACACTTCGTAACTGTTTGGTTCCAAATATGACTCATCCCAGATGGTCAGGGGCTGAATGAATGATTATATCAAAATAATATGAGGAAATTGTTCATTTTCTATTGAACCTATTGTTCCTTTTCATGGAACTTTTGATAATGTTTCTGTTTTAATACGCAATAAAATGGGAGTCATCCAACTTTCAGTCAGGGATTAACTGCAACCATGAGATCACAGACGGTGCAGCTTGGCTGTGGAGAGAAACTGGCCTTTTTTTAAATCATAAATGATAGGATAACTAAATAATCTGTGATATGATCTCTGGAGTCTGAATATGTTTGCTTCCTCTGAGTTCATCTGTTCCTGAACTAATACTGTGACTGGCTGCAAACATGGATTCATGAATGAATATTCCAGGCGCTGTAAAGAGAAAACAATTTTCAAACAAAATAATGAAAATCAATACAACTGCATTAAATTCAACAGGAAAGGTGAATTTGGCATCCTAAACTATAAAGAAAGCATAATGTTAACCATAATTAACTAAAAACACAAAGACGCTTTTAACATCATGATCTGCTCATGAATGTCAACCGAGTATAATACAAATTCCACATGTGATGTTTTTGTAAAATGTTTTCTCTCATTAGGTTCCTCGTGGTGAACAGAAGACTTCTTAAGGAAAGGGCTGAAGAAGGTCCTCCGCCTACTGCGCCACACAGACTGTTGACCACATTGTGTTACTGTATGATGTGTTGCAAGAACATTACATGATGTTGGAGCGTCAGTGTAAACTCTAAATGAATCATGGGGAGCTCTCAGTGGTGGCGTTGACTGTGTGGCCTGACCACTTGGCAAAAGGTTTGATCCCCTACAGCGGAGTCCAACAACAGCTAGCAGGCTGACAAGCCGCCTGTAAGCAAGTCTTTTACTGTGCGATCCATCTTTGTTTAGAAAAGGCTGCGTCAAGTTTAAAGTGGTAACTAAACATGTCCTTCCACTGGAGGATGAGGGGTATTTAAGGGGTGAACAAAGGATTAGTGTGAAAATAACTCAAAGTGTAACATCTAACATCCACAGGTCCTACCACAGACCCCCCCCCTCTGGACAAAGGACACAGACAGACAAGCAGGGAAAGCAATAGAGCATAGGCTAGTCAGCTACTGCAAGTCTGTTCGTCCATTCTTCCCTCTCCGCCTCCTCCATCTTTCTCCATTTGAGTCCAGCAGCCTGATTTCCTCTCATTCCTCCATCTCTGTCCTCCCTGTCTGTTTCCTTCCATATGTTCCTCTCTAGAGTGGAAATATTTCACAGATACCATGAATGTGCGTATGCAGGCTTCCCACCTCATTCTTGGGAGATATCACACTTTGCCACACTGTGCCAAGTGGTCACACAGTAAATAGGTGCAAACAATGGGAAAAGACGGACGTTTAGGCCTTACTGAGAGAAGGAGCCTCAGATGCCGAAGAGCAGAAGGCTCAAGAGAGACGGAAGAAAATCATTGTTTTGAGGAATTACAATCAATTGACTCAAACTGATTTTCGAATGAAAAACATCTGGGAGGGAAAGACAGAATTGACTGATCCATGATCCTTAGTTTGTTGTGGGTACCACAGCTGTGGTACAGCACCGTCTCCTGATTTATCTCTTCAGCAGCAAAATAGAAGCAGAATTTAAAAAGACCAAAGCAGAAGCAATAAAGGAGCAGAAATCCACACGCAGTCTGCAAACACAACCATCCCTGTGATATTTGACATTCTTCAACTTCTTCGGGCAAATTATTTGAACAGCACTGAATCAAGATTTTGGCAGAGCTAACCACTGCTCGCTGGAATCACAAGTCGTTTAGAAAGCAGATCTTAACCTCAATTTCTTTCTCTTTTTTTACTAACTGGGTGACAAGAGTCAATAGTTTATATAGTGTGTGGATGGACAGCAAAGTCCAGACAGAGTATCTTTCATTGATGAAGGAAGTTGTGAGGAACCTGCATATAGATGTTCTCCAAACAGCTGGCCACATGTGGTAGTTGTTAGTAGTTTCTTGGTCACATATTTTAGATATTTGACTTTGCAGAGACCAAGATATTGCTACGGCAACAGACAACAAATACTGCAATAAATGGTAGTGGGTGTAACCAAATGGTGCATGTCAAGTATAAAGAATAGAAAATGTTGAACACTGAACTTCTGCAACAAATTAGTTTATAACTATCTACTGTCTAAAAGGAATACCATGTTTTAATAATTTGATTGATCTTGAATATGTTGAAATATTAATATGTATACAGTAAGTGCTCAGTACGCCATGTAGTAGAAAGTAATGTGATCATACATTTGAAGTCTGATGCTTTTACACACAACTACATAAACCAAGCTCACAAATTCCAGCTTCTCTATTGGCCACCTCATCTCTGAAATGTCAATCTCTCTCTTAAAACCATCTGAACACAGATTGGGCCATCACACAATGGAAACCAACCTCTAACTCAATACTGGTAGCCTGTATAAAACTCATGCCAACAGAAAAAAACCTGAAATATCACATGTCCAGAGCAAAAAACACATGCAATTTTAAATATATACTAGAGGAAACGTTTCACTCACCAGCATGTGAAAAACAGTCAAATTAGAATGAAGCTGCACTTGCTCTACATGCACACCACAACAGCTACATGCTGCATTTTCTTATCAGACTGCCACCACTTTCAAACCTGGATAAAGTATATCTGGCACCTGTAACTCGTACTCTCACAGACCACTGACATCCCTTCACCAAAAACCAAAACATTAAGCCCAGAGCCAAACAAACAGTTGCACTGCTCATTAAACCAGCAATAAACATTACCACGGTATCAAACCAAGCGGTCTTACCTTAAAAACAGGTGTGTGGTCTCTGCCGCTGTCCTACATATCCACCATACCACACTAAACTCCGGGGCAATGGACGAACATGTCGCGTGATAAAGACCTGGATCATCTTGACATTACAGTTCATCGTTTAGACCAAACGTCCCAATGGTCACAGCTTGAAAACCGAGGTCACAAAGGTGAAGGAGCTCGGTCAGCTGATTCCCTCTTTAAGGATAAGCTAACGTATGAATAGCATTTAGCGCGCTGCCTCAGTCCGTGTTCTTTTTTTACAACTTTTTTTACAACTTCTGCCATTCAGTCTTGTTATTGTTTTTGTTTTGTTTTTTAAAGCATTTTCTTTGACATTAGCTTAATGTGTCCTTTCTGTCGCTCTTGTCCGCCATGTGAAATTTGAACAACCGAATGTAAATAGTGATGACCCGTGAAAATAAAAGCATCAATATGTGTCACTCTTAATGATATATGTATTTATTGTGTTTGTAGACTCTTTCTGATAGCATATGACGATTCTGATAGTATGACTTATATTTGTAAAATAAACACAAAAAACAATACTGATGAATATCAGTTTGTGCAGTTTGTGTTGTGCATGTTTGTCAACACTATCATTTGGAATGCACCCAGTTGAGACATGAATAAACTCTAAACATATGGCTTTTAGTTGACTCTGCCCGTTACATTTCATGAAGTTTTGCTTACAATCTCTTATTAAATATAGGGAGCAATTACATAATGCCTTCTACGTATATAATGTCATGTAACAAAATATAATAAGTTGATGTTCAACAAACATGAAACATGAATACACTCACACACATAAGATATAAATGTAAATTCACGCTGATCACGTTTCTTCATCGTACTATCACACTCACATACACCCCAAACCAACTTACATACACACACATTTAGTTTCTGCCCCATTTCTGTTCAGGGGTCCAGTCAGCTTTCACCCCCAAATCCATCCAAGTACCTCTGCTTGGAATAAAACCATAACACATCTCAGACCAGATGTGTCGACCACAGTGTCTGTCCTCCCACTGATCCAAGCTACTGATGAACCAAAGTTTCCACTGTGTAGCTATTTTAGGAAGCAGTAACAATCCTACAGGGGATAAGAGGGTTTTCCACTGTGACCTCCCAGGTTGGGTTCGACGAGAGAGGTCAAAGTGTCACCACCCACTGTCAGTGGGACCAAAGTAAGGGAACCCCATGTCATATCTGACAACAGGAACACCCTGGAGTGCAAAGGGATTCCCCAAAACGGAAACTTCCAAAGGAAAAAGTAAAGTGTGCATTAATAACTAACAAAGATACAAGTATATAATTTATATATATATATATATATATATATATATATATATATATATATATATATATATATATATATATAAGTTATACATTTAATACCATGTATACATTAAAAAGCAAGTATTTTTTAGCAGAATGTTAAATGAACCTCCCTATATGTTGTGGTATCCTCATTGACTCTCATCCTCCTCCAACACCCTGGGCGATCTCGCCGACATTCCTTCCTGTTTGTCGTCATGGTGACAGCAGAACAGCTCCGCTATATAAGGTCCTCCTCTCCTGAGCCCTGAGCCAGAACGACAAAGAGATCACAACCTTCTGCTACACCACAGCTAGAGAGGAGAGACGATTCCACCCCGAACCAAAGGACTCAGATCAGCTCCAGTAAAGACAACTAAACCCTTTTTTAGACTGCAGATATTTTGGATTCTGCTTTATTTAACAGGAAGATGACCAATCTGTCAGAGAGAGCTCTTTTTGTCTTCTTTGCAGCACAGGTAGGCATTACATCAGTGACTGACTGTTTTCATTGAGATAGTGTTTTATATTGTGACACCAGAAGTTCTTGGGATGAATGGGTTTAAGATAAAGACATTATTTTATTTTATTTTTAAAAAATCTTCTCACTTTGGAAACTATCGGATTCTTTTTTTTCACAGACAATTTTTCACAGTTGTTGTCTTAATTTACCTAAATTGATGAATTGGTTAGCCACTTTTTACCAACAGTACAAATGAGTTTCACTGAGCAAGTAATTGGTTTTAAAGTTTACTTAAGTCATTGTTTGCTATTCTGTGAATGTCCCTTTTTTCACAAGATGTAAAATGAATTACCCTACAAAATGTTTAGCAACTTTTGCATCCTATACAAATTATGAGGAGAAGGTTTTACTTTTGTATAATACACATGATTATATGTAATATTTAATCACAAGAAGTAGGCTTGTCATTTTGGTTGGATTATAGATCAAGACTTTCAACAATATGTAAAACACCAATGAATTTTGTCTCCCACCCAGGTGTTTACAATAGTCTGGTCCCAGGTGTGCCCTCGGAGATGCCAGTGCCCTAAGGAGCCCCCCATGTGTCTCCCAGGGGTGCCTTTGATCCTGGATGACTGCGTCTGCTGCCTGGTGTGTGCCCGTCAGAAAGGGCAGGTCTGCTCTGAAATGAACCCCTGTGACACACGGAAAGGGCTTCAGTGTGAATACACCGTCGAGGTCCACAGGAGGACTGGGATCTGTGCCGGTGAGTGGACATCCCCAAACATTGTGTTCAGGATGTCCAGTATACGCTAGATGCTCTGTTCATTTTGTTCGTCCTGATGTCAGTTATACGTCTTGTGGATAAGAGATGATTTAATTTGTAAAAAAAAAAAAAAAACTAAATAAATAAATTCCTTATTTTGTCTCTTTCCTCCAGCTCATGAAGGAGATGTGTGTGTTCTGGACGGTTCTGTCTATCAGAATGGCCAGACCTTCTTCCCCAGCTGTAAGTACCAGTGTATGTGCCGCGATGGGCAGATCGCCTGTGTGCCGCGCTGCAACGTGGACGTGATGCTGCCTGGACCGGACTGCCCCATGCCACGCAGGGTCCAGGTGCCTGGAGAGTGCTGCGAGAAGTGGGTGTGTGAGCCCCAGGCTGAGGCCAGTGCACTGGGCGGCTTTGCCATGGCGGGTGAGTGGACTGGAAGTAAGGTGTGATGGGACGAGATAGACCATAAATATACAGATAGACACATACAATCAACCATTCCTCTTTGACGTCAGTGCCACTGCAGTGTGAGACAGAGTTTAAAGGTTATGTACATGTCTCTGACCTGATCAGGGTAAGGGAGCAGCAACCAAGAGAGGAAGGAAGGGACGAGGAAAATAGAGTGAGAGCTGAGAAAGGAGGAGGAAACACAGAGGAAAGAAACAGTGTTATCACTGCAATGTTAAACATCACTGCAGTCAGTTGAATCCAATCAAGCATTGTGTTCCCTAAACATTTTCTACATTCTTGGATTGGTTGCTTTCAAGTTTCAAGTATACACCTTAGCCTACTTTTTGTACCAGATGACATGGTGACTTCTTTCTCTAACCCACTATCCGCCCATGTGTTCCCTCAGCCTATCGTCAGGAGGAAACGGTGAGCTTCGACGGTTGGGACCCCAGCCTTAACTGCATCGAGCAGACCACGGAGTGGGGCGCCTGCTCTCAAACCTGTGGCATGGGAGTGGCCACCAGGGTCAGCAATAAGAACCGTCGGTGTGAGATGATGAAGCAGAGCCGACTGTGTATGATCAGACCCTGTGACAACCAGCAGGACCAGACGCAGCTGACACAACTTGCACAGAAGGTAATTTTTTGGGGACAACTTGGATGCCATGTCCTTTATGTAGGAGTTTCTACTCTCTAGTAAAGCCAGTAGCATGATAATACATAAGCTACTGTACTTTTTTGTTTCAAAATCACATAGAATGACTATTTTCTAGAAAGATACAGTGCACACGCATTCGGTGAATGGCTCTTTTTCTCCCTGCAGAGAGGCAGTAAGTGTCAGAGGATGGTGAGGAGCGACACAGCCGTCCACCTCTCCTATAAGAACTGCACCAGCGTCCAGGCCTACAAGCCTCGCTACTGTGGCTCCTGCACGGACGGCCGCTGCTGTACCCCCCACAGAACCAAGACCGCCCTGGTGGAGTTCCAGTGTGCCAAAGGTAAAACAACCAGGAGACCCGTCATGGTGATCCTGACCTGTGCCTGTCACAGCCACTGTCCCCAAGACAACGCTGTGTGGCAGCCATCGGAGATGGGATACAGCGGTTATAGGTCCTAAAATCCCTATTGAAGGGAGAATAGCTTTTTATTCACTTTAAAACATGAGTTGCATTAACTCTAAATGTTAGATTAAAACAAGTCTGTGATATATCAACAGTGAAAATACGATTAGATCTGCTTATTATGGTCAGAATCATACTTGTATTCATAAAATCCTTTGGACAAATAAGTGTCATCTTCTACCGTTTAGTAGAATCAAAGCACTTAAGCCTTGTGATATATCAGGTGGTGTACTTCCAACCATTCACAACAGACTTCAGTTGGACGGATGTCTGTAGGTGTTCTTACATTGTCTCTTCTTAAGAGGTCAAACATGAAGGTGTAAAGTTACAGGGTAGTGGGGACATACAGGAGTGTCATGGTTGCTTCCAACCAGATAGTTTGATTGCCAGTCGGGTTGGCTGATCAGGAAGAAATACAAGTTTTTTAGACAAAGAGCATGAAACCACAGTGTTTTGTTCAGCCTAAATCATGAGGAAAATCGCTCAGCAAAGGAGAAAGTAGCTCCTCTTTCAGAATAAAAGACCTGCTGTACTGTGACACTTTGACACCTAAATCTATTAAAAAAATAATAATACTGTAATCCTATTACTTTCACATTGATAAAATACAAAGAAGGAAATAAAGGACCTCAGGGTGAGCTGTTACCTTTTTGTGGCACTGCCATGGAAATCTATGGGATGCATTTTTTAAATAACTGGACTGTGTGCTCTGACCTGGTCTAAAGAGAGGTCACTGTAGTTACTTAGTGTCATTTCTAACATCTGCGCGAAATCTGACCCCTGTTGTATAATGTCGATGTTCCCTTCAATAAATTAAATTGTATGTTTTTTTAGGTTTTTCTTTTTGTTAAAAGTAGTGCACATGACAAAAGTTTTGTAAATACTTGCAGTATAGCTTGTTTGACCGAGTGTGTATCAAATACACAGCTTTAATCGGTAACAATGTAAACATGAATTGTATATATTGGTATGGTATTGTTTTGCTTACTACTTGAATTATACTTCACACTGCTTGTTGCTGTATCTGTCTCAATAATACTGTAAAACTCAACATTTGAAAATAAATGTGTATTTTTTTGTATCAAAGTTGTAATCTCTTTATTCATATTTCTACATTCAACACTAAAATCAATCTTTTCTCAGATACAATCATTAGGATGATAAATGAGATGATGACTTGTGTTTAAATGAGGGATAGCTTTAGGCTGAATTGGTTAGACGAAGAAAAATCAAGCAGGAATTACCTAAGAATTTAAACTGAGGATAATAGAGGAAACAGGAATATATACATTATGAATAGATAGGACTTAAAACTAAAGAACAAATGAGTAGTCTTCATTAATGACTTAATGTTAAACATAAAACATGTGATTTCTCTCACATCTGGCTTCTCATGTTGTTTGATTGAGGCTGATAATTGCCCTGCATCACACTGTTATGTGGTACCATGGATGTGTCAAATGTATGTCAAGTGTTACCTAATACTAACACTGCTCCACATTGATCAATACTGATGCAAATTTAAACAATTCCTACAGGAATGCACTACTGTTTTGTTTTGTTATGTTTTTCTGATGTAGCAAAGGGGCTACAACTGAATTTTGTTGCGCAAACCTGTGTTACATAATGACAATAAATTAACCATAAATCCTTGAATAAAAGCAAAACAATACAAAAGATCATCAAATATATGTAACCACATAAGAATCAAACACTGATTTCTCTTCTCACATATATATACACCATAATCCCTTGTCTCATTAAAGTGTTCACATATCTGCATTTGGGGTAAACGTCTTTGTCTGGATTCCCTTTTAACAGTGCAGGATGTTCATGGTATCACATGGGACCCAGAAGTTACCGAACCCCCCGAGCCCCACTGACAGTTGGGTGGTGACCTTTGACCTTTCTCCCTGAACCCCACCTGCAGGGTCACAGTGGAAAACCCTGTTATCCCCTGTGGGACTGCTATTGCTTCCTAAAATAGCTCTTCATTGGAAACTTTAGCTCACCAGTAACTGAATCAGAAGGTGGACTGACACTGTGGTCGACACATCTGGTTGCAGCTATGTTATGGTGTCTGCTGACCAGCTGTGTGTGGTCATGTTACATGTTGGTTATGTTTGTGGATCGAGGATTTTGAGTGTATCCTAGTGTTGCATTCTCTTTACATACAGTATGTTAAGAGTAAAGAGCAAGCTAAACAATGAAAACATAAAAAGATGGACCACTCGCTGTAGCATGGCTCTTGGGATGGCAATGTCTGTCTGTCATCCTTGAAACTCAAAACCATTTCCCATCGGGTTACACAAACAACAACACGGACACAGACTTTATCACATGCTGTGTTCAAGCAATAACTTTGCAACAAAAGATAAACACAGAATGTATTTGACCAGCTGATTTCAGTAACATCTTGATTTTAATAAAAACCCTTAAATTCCTTTTAGCTTGTTCACATTCCAATGCTGCTCAGATTTTCCTTCGGCCTTGCTGTACCGTGTGAGTAAAATAACATCTGTGTGAGAGATTGGTCTAGTATGGATGCTGACTGTAATCCTCTCATTCGTTGACAGACAGAGACAAGACGTATCATTCAGCCGTCTCTGCGTAAGCCTTGATTCAGTGCTGCTGACTGTTTGCATGTCAATGAATGACAGACTTTACAGCCTGGCTGAGTTTGCCGGCTGTTTGACGCTTTTGTTTTTTACACTGCTCTTTCCAACAAAGTCTGCTGCTGCTCTGTGAAGGGAGAAGGCATTCAGAAATCTGACGTTTAAAAGTGTTTGACTGATAAACCCTTTCTGTCAAAGAGGGGAAATTCATGAACTTGAGAAGAAAAATTGTAATGTAAAAATACAACCAATGTAATGCAAGTCATATTCACATGAGCAATTCGTGCAGTGTAATCCCTTAATTTCCCCATGTGACCAATAGTTTAATTAAATACACAAGGTTTTGTTGTGGGATCCCTACTGCAGCAACTACAAGTGGTCATTTTTGAAAAGACACTGGGGCTAATAATGAATATTAAAAGTAAACCGATAACCTGCCCATGGACTTCATGCTGTCATGAATCATTAATGCACCAGTGTTCACCACTGCGATCGACTCACCACTGAAGTGCAGTTTCCCTGTTTAGTTTAAATTTGTGTTTGAAGCAACTTTTGGTTGTTGTCTCTTGTAACTCATTTACAAGCATTAAGATGTGTACAATAAAGACTTTAAATGTATTTTGCCATCTCTATCTTAATGGAATGGGGCAGGAGCGTTTCTAGGATTCAAAGAAAGGGGGGGCTTAGCCCTAAGGGGAGGGGCATGTTTGTGTGCACAGCGCGCAGCAATTATTTTTGGGGCCGTGGATATCCATTGTTTCAGACAGTTCAGAGATTGGTTCAATCAGAAAGAGTGTGATTTTGCTCTGTAGTTTTGCTTGCATTCAGTGTATGATAACACAAGAGACAGAATTTCAGGGTCATAGTGAAATTTGACAACACAAATATGAACTTCTCTCAAAGAGAGAAATCATTTTTCTGCTTGTCAAGGAAAGACGGATAAACTAGCTTTCATATCCGCGTCACTCCCAAATCCTAATTCTTAAAGGGACCGCACACAATGGATGGAGAATGGACCTGACAGTGTCAACTTTTGAGTTTACTTGTTTTATTATGAGCAGAAGGGAATACGATTTTGATCAACATTTACATCTATTTTGTTGTCCGTGTAGTTTTTACATACCAGTGATATTTTATGCTCATTTGGACACTATCACTGAGATAAAGATGAACTAGTTCAGTGTCAAATATGCCATTAACTGATTATGAACAACAACTTTCTATAGAGACTGATATTATTGTTTCAAAATACTAGAGCGATATATTAATGCAAATAATAGAGAGATGTCGATTAACTAATAGTTCAGTATGATGATGGGCTGTTGGATTGTACTTTGAAGAGAAAACAGCCCCCCTAAAATAGACCTAACGACGCCCCTGATGGTGACTATAAAGAAGAAGTACTGGAATCTGTTCAACCCTCCTGTTATGTTCGTTTCTCATGTACAGCAATGATGTTCCCGGGTGAATTTGAGCCGGGCCATGTTTAATCATCCAAAAGTGGTCAGAAACCAAAAAATCCTAATAAATATAGTTTGTACCTCATCACCAACTCCATTACTAACAATTCAACCAGTATTTAGTGGAATGGAGTTATTCACCCCTCCATAGATCATATTTCAATTTGGATAACTCACTCGTTTTCATGAAAAATACATGTTCAAACTATTTTTTAGGTACTAAAACCTAGATATAAATTGCATTAGTCTACCAAATCGTATTTTTTTTTACATTTTTTTTTTACATTTTCTTTTTACATTTTGAAACTTTTTTCATGGGTGATGTAGATGAATAGAGATGAGACACCTCTGCTTTTCAGGGTCATATTGACCCGCTCACTCAAAATCAAGCCAAATGAGTCATAAGGATTTTTATTGAAAGTAAACTTGATTTATGTTTATTTATAGTGTTAAGAAACAGACATTTACAAAAATGAACAAGAGATGAGCACAATGAACGAGGTGTGTGTGTGTGTGTTTGTCTGTGTATCTGTGTCAGCACACGAGTGATGTGTCGTCACGGTGTGCTTTGTTCAAATACATTTTGTTTCAGGTGTTGCTTATTTTAACTCTTTTATACTCTGTTGTTCAGTTTGGGTAGTTAGGAAAGGTTTGAACAATTATAATGTGCAAAGTAACTAGTAACTAAAGCTGCCAGACAAATGTAGTGGAGTAAAAAGTACAAAGTTGAATAAAAGAGAAATACTCAAGTAAAGTACCTTGAATTTGTACATAAGGACAGTACTTAAGCAAATATAGTTAGTTACATTCCACCACTGATCATAATTTTCACTCTTACCACTTGCAACTTATCAAAACCAGTGGCGGACGTGCATTTTATACCTGGGCCTTCACTCGTAAAAATGAAGCTCAACACCTACAAATACACTAACTGCAGAGTGCAATGGGGAATGCGGGCTGCTGTTTGTATGAAGGGTAAGTAGATTGCTCTCTCTAGTGGTGTATTTGAATAAAGCCTCTGTCACCATCGTCACTTCAATGATCAGAAATGTGATAAAGATTTATTTCAGAAAGGACTTTACCAACATCTCTTAGACTTTATGTAAACTCATTTATTGTTAATTCAACACAAAATCAAAAAACAAGTATACAAAGAACAAACAACATACAAACAACTTGTAACATGAATTGTGATTTACAGACTTACTGTATATGAACATTTATAATTTAGTTTGTGACTGGAGGGAGAAGGAGAAGAGTTTTTATTTAATTTCATGATTTAGAAAAAGTATTTTGTTTATACAATACACATAAAAAAAATAATACAAAGAAAAAGGCAATATAACGAAAGAGAAACTATGTTATCTGGAAGTTGAGACCATGCTTTTATCTTCTGAACCTTCTTTTGCAGCCTGTGTGCCCAGCTGTCCGGACTGGGGCAGTAGAATAGGTAAACCATATCAATGAAATTGCAGCAGACAAAAGTGTGGGCCAGGTTTCCGGTGTCGGCGTCATAGAAAAGCACCAATCCGTTGTCAAAATCTACAGACACTGTGACTCTCTTAGGTTCGCTTATCCGGAAGAGATGGACGGGGATGTTACGTCGAGCCTTGCAGTTGGCATCACTTCCTAACCTTACGACCCAGTTTCCATTCCTCGGGTTAGGTATGAATGTCCTTATCCCACGCATCGGCTCTCTGACTACTCCTAAATCCCAGCTGTTGAACTCTTCAGCCTGAACCTCATGGTAGAATCTCCCTTGAGAAAAGTCCCCGTTTCCAGGAACACCGCTACATCTATCGAATAGGTTTGGAATCCACCAAATGAGAGGAGCTTGCATTTGATTCGACACCACAATGAGAGGAGCTTGCATTTGATTCGACACCACACAGTTTGACATCGCTTTATCTTTGCCTTTCCTCTTGGTCTGCACTGCCTCTTTTGTCTTCTGACCCTTCTTTCCACGCCTACCTTTACTCTCCTGTACTGCTGTCTTTTTCTTCCCCGGCTGAGCCCTCTTCTCTACAAAGGCTTCCTCTAAAGGTACCGTGTCATGGGAGCTATGTTCTGTACACAGGACACAAACACATGTCTGGTCATTCCTGCAGAAGAGCTCAAACATCCTGTTGTGTTCCTTGCATATTTGGTCCTCCAGGTTATGCACAGGATCTGTCAGTTTGTGTCTTTTTAAGGCCGCAACTCTCAGATGAGGCTCTAGGTGTGTCTCACAATAAGACGTCAAGCACACCAAACAGGTTTTAGAGGCTTTAAACTTGTTGGCGAGGCAGCAGTCACATGGCACCTGTCCGGGTTTGGCCAGGGAATTATTGTCAGCTGTGGCATTATGTTCCTTAAAATTTTCCACGACCTCCCTGAATCCCGTGTTGACCCGAAGTTTGAACCCTTTGCTGAACCTCTCATTGCACAGGGGACACTTAGACCACTCTTTGTCCTCCCAGTGCCTGTTGATACAGGCCTTGCAGAAGTTGTGTCCACATGGAATAGAAACAGGCTCAGTGAAAACTTCCAGACAGATGGAGCACAGGAACTGATCCTCAGACAGGAAGCTGCAGGCCTTGGCCATATCTAGAGGAGAAGAGAGGTTTTAAAGCCAAGAACCATCCATGTTTTTTGACTCCTATATGCAACTAGTGTGAGCCACTTCACGAACAAAGGGTGCAAAGTTTGTTACATGTTACGAAGCTATGAATACTCTCCAATATCAGAATATTATCAAATATATGTACATTACCAATGGAGTTTAACTTCACCTTCTTGGATGATCTGCTCTGCTGTCGGTCTGTGTTTGCAAATTAACTGAACTGTGTTTCCTTTAGTTTCATTTCTCTACAAATGATGCAATGGTGCCACTCCTCCTGTGACTCATGCTCCACCCATCTGTTCTCTGCTTTTAACTCCTTATGTCATAAAATGAAATATGAGCGTCAATTCTGCTTATACAGATAATAATAATAATAATAATGTGTCACTTTTATGTGTCAGTGTGTAATTACAGATCCACTCAACCAAAACAGCACCGGGTCCAACCACAACAAGTGCTCAACTCTGATTGGTTTCAGAATCAAGTCAGCGAGTTATTGAAATTATTTGTAGTCTGTGCTCTTAAAGAGTTAACATGAAAGGATTGAAATGAGCGGATCACTCCACAAATATTCTCTCTTCAGTAAAACTGCTGTTTAGTTTCTGTGAGGCATTACATTATTATTTAATTTTTTTGTGGTATGCAAAATAAAAAAATAATCTCCCATCGTTCCCTGTCTGTAAGACCTCTGTGACCAGCTGTTGGGACAGCAGTGACCAGTGTTTTTATATGTTCATTTTATATCATTATTATGTTGTTTTACTATGTTGTTATTTTGTCTTTACTATATTATGTTGATGTTTTCAAATATGCCTTTTAAATACATTTAGATTGGATTGGATAGTTGGATTTTGGAAACTCGTTTCAGGAAGTCTAACAATGCCAGCAGCAGCCATTACGAAGATGCTGCCAAACCAGTGGAACCCAGAAGTCCTGGTATTTGGCCTCTTACTGTAAGACTCAAATCTAATACATGTTGTGAGTATTATTAATCATTCCTCTGTGTATGAGGAAATAAATATTGTAGGAGCTCAGGTAAATTTTGTCTACTAAAAACATTGTGTGTGGTCATTTGTTAATTCCTGTATTTACACTGACATTGAATATGAAATACTGACCCTTTCTTACTTTGCACAAATGAAGATCATCATAGAAAGACTCAGCATTATGGCATTATGTGGGCAAATATAGCACGGACATGTTGTAGCAACAGCCAACTCACAGCATATGTTTTATTGTTCATGTTGTCAGTCTGCTAACAGTCACTAACACACCCTGTCGTTCCCTCGACAGGACAGAAATTAGCAAAGGGAAAGTTGGGAAGATGAGGGGGAAGGACACAGGGAAAGATGGGTGAACGGATAGAAGGACAGATGAAGAAGGAGGAAGTGGGAAAAGTGAAACTCATGTACAGGAAGGGAAGATGTTCAGAGAGTCTCAACTAAGGGAGGTGATCTACATTTTTCTTCTCCCACAAGTAGTCTATAGGATGATGCTTTCATTCAGACATTCAAATAACTACATGGCCTGCGACATGTTTGCTCTGAGAAAAGATCTAGTCTAGTTTGCCTTTTGAGAACACCTTTGGATTTTCATCAACGTGTTTCTCTCACATCCAGCATGTAAGGCATGGAGCGGCACTACATACATTGAATACGTACATTGCAACACATCTGTCACATTCAACCCCATTCAGTCATCCCCTCCAGTATTTTCTCAATTGAGATTAACTGCATGTGCTTCACCAACATTTCATTCCAATACAGATCTTGGCAATCGGCTTGTGGAGGCCGTGCAGTTGTTTTACAAAGATCTCTTTAAGTGTAAGTGTCTATTCCACTGATTGACAGTTGATGGCGTTGCACAAAGAAGCGTAGCAATGCACCAACAAAGGTAAGAAAATGTGAGTGAAGACCGGAAGCAAGTGAACATGGGGGTAAACCATGCAAAAATAAACAGCTTTGCAAATGATCCTTATGAGGAAGGAAATACACTTAATGCGTTTTTTAGACCTCAAGGATACACATAATGCATTTTGGTGAAAAACATTGAATGTAAACAGAATTTTTTTTTTTTTTTACTAAAAACTCTACATGGCACCTTGAAATGCTGAAAGAAGACATAATATGGTGGTGCAGAATATGGAAGAGGAATATTTCTCCAGCATTATCTCTGAAAACTGACATATACTAAATTGATTGCAGTGCTCTTGAGCAAAAGACTGCACTCTCTTAACTGCTGCTGAAAGCCAGTCCACAGACCAAACAACACAAACCCCATGTGTGATTGTGTGATTGTGTATTTGTGTGCAAGCGTAACTCTCTTTGCAGCCGCTCCCTGTTGCATTGAAAAAACAAGTGTGTAGTCTAGTGCTGAATGAGGGTTAAAAAAAAAAGGTTCATTAACAACTTTTAAATACCATCACATTTAAGAAGATTGCATTCTCTGTTTGTTGGTTGGTTTTGAAGGTCATTACCACAACAAAGAATGTACATTTCATCTGATAGCTCATTTCCATATAAAAGCAAAAATCAATTGTAGCTCCTACACCTCATTAAGCCAAAGAATTCTTCGTATTTCTGTTTCAGTCTCTTTCTCAAAATAAATCTTCTCTTTGGTGCTCACTAGTAATGATCCATTGTAGTTTAGAAGGCGGGCAAGTAAGAAAGTGTGTCTCCTTCACAGCATGCCTGTACTATATGTTCCTGTGATTACACAATGTGATTAATTATGACACACACACACACACACACACACACACACACACACACACACACACACACACACACACACACAGAAATACATAATATTAAATTAATGATATGATGCCCTTATTTCTCATAGTTTACACATTTGTCCTTAAATATAAGTTCCCAGCTGTTGTTTTAGACCTTTTTAATTAAAATGAATTATAATAAACTAATAACAAATAGCCTATTGCCATACATTTACAGAGTAAAATCAATTATAAGCATTAAGGGTATAGCTCAAAGGGCAAACACTACATATCTTGGTTTCTGATGCCTCCTCATATGTTGGACTCAAAAACACCATGCAGGCTTTTACATATAAAAGAGGGAATTATGCTACTTAATAAGAAGCTTGGCTGTACGCTTATTCATTTTAACATATTTTTTAAACTCAAACTTCCGAGCATCTTATTAAAAAACAACAACATATGAAACATTATGTGTTTCAAAATCACAAAACGTGTTGGGGAATTAAAGGAAGCATGGTCAGTTTGTGTTGGTGGCCTATGATTTTAAAATGGTCAAGATGCAAGATGGGTTGGTGTATAAATTACAATAATCTTAATGGCACCAGGGCAGAAAAAATTATCCTCAACGCAACACAAATCAAAAATCATCATCAATACAGAAATGTGAGTGCAAAGCTTGATACAAATATATTGAAATCTAACAGCATGAAGATATTTCAATCCAGTAGGTTTATTATATTTTTGACCCTTGTGTATCTTATTGTTTACCAATGGAGACTTTCTTATGGTTTTACTGTATTGCCAGGACTGTTGACCCTCATAGACATCAATTTAGAGTCACCAGTAGGTGTCGTAGCAACATTGCGAATAGCTCAGCGTGAGGCCGTTTGATACTGAAAGCATTATGACATGCTCAAGAGGGACGGCTGTTAAAAGAAAACGCATATTTATAGATCTATGTGTTGTTACATCCAACATGCTGTAACTTCAATGCACTTGAAGTCCTGATTGAAGTCACTCGCAGCAGCTGCTTCGTAGTTTTTTATTCTGATATGATCATGTGGCTGATTGAAGCTGCATCGTGGCTTTAGTCTCCCTGTCAGTCTTTCGCGGGGCTCGAACCCGGATAACTGTCGCACAGCTGTTCCAGGCATTGTAGTGATGATAACTAGTTGCACCCTCACGGTCCGAGTTTACTAATCCAAACGCTTACGTGCCTGCATAATAATAATAATAATAATAATAATAATAATAATAATAATAATAATAATAATAATAATAATAATAGAGATGGAGAGCAAATCTTTGCAAGGGGTCTTTCCAGAGATGTCAGAGCTTCCTGAAAAAAAAACGAGCTCTATCTCTTTGAAACATCAAAACAGGAACAGGCGCATTCCTCCACGCGCGTAACCGGTGTCACGTCTGCAGAGTTGACACGTTCAGCAGAGTGAGTCCACTCAGTTCTAATCATATTTGAGATTAGTATATTTGTTTAAATACATATGTTTTATAGTAGCTGACCATAAAAAGGTCCAGTTTTTTTCTGTCATCGCTTCAGATCCACGTGGCCCAATGACTCACAAAACCAGATTATGGTTTTACCCCAAAAATATACATTAATTTCCTTTTAAGGTTGGTAAACATCCATATGTTTAAAAATCATTGTATATAATTGGATTATTATGATCAACCTGATGCGAGTAAATGGATACAAAATAATGGATTTGTAAAAGTATTGTTTAGTCGTGTTTCACTCTGCGTAAACTGTCACGTCTCAAACGTTCAGGGTAAAATGAACACACATATTTTTGCATGCAGGATCTGATGGCATCGGCTGACGGCGGGGGGAGCAAACTCCACCCAGCAGATAGGATCTCGGGCGGGCGGAGCGGGGAGCAGCTTGCGCCGAAAGGGCTCGGGCTGGTTGGTCGGGACGCTTGACAAGTCTCACTGAAAACTTCAGAGGAGGCAAAGTCCAGCCTGACTGAGAGGGAGACAGAGTGGAAGTTAACGTGTGAGAGCGTGCTGGGGGAGAAACAAATATCACATGTATTTTTAAAGAAATGCTCCAAAGATGGCGGTGGTAATAACGACGGGAGCTCCAGGTGCCTCCGGAGTCCAAAAAAGTGGATTTCTTGAGGTTTTGGTGCGGGAGCGGTGGCACAAAGTTTTGGTCAACTTAAACGAGGAAGCGCTCACGTTAAGCTGCGAGGAGGGCTGCGTTAACGACAACGTGAACGACAGCGTCAACTCCAACGGCGTTACCAACGGATCTTACCTTGATAACAACAACGCCAACTCCAACAACGGTCCCCAAACTGTGCGCACTGCGTTCACGGACCTCCCGGAGCGAGTGCCGGAGGCGATCGCCAACAGAAAGCGGTGCGTTAAGCTTACCAAGCAGGAGGTCGGAGGGCTTGGGATCAGCATCAAAGGTGGGAAGGAGAATAAAATGCCCATCCTCATCAGTAAGATATTCAAGGGACTCGCAGCGGACCAGACCCAGGCTCTGTATGTCGGGGACGCCATCCTGTCCGTGAACAGTGTGAACCTGCGGGACGCGACCCACGACGAGGCTGTGCAGGCGCTGAAACGGGCCGGGAAAGAGGTGACACTGGAAGGTAGGCAGGCAGGCTGGACAGACGTGTGTGTGTGTGTGTGTGTGTGTGTGTGTGTGTGTGTGTGTGTGTGTGTGTGTGTGTGTGTGTGTGTGTGTGTGTGTGTGTGTGTGTGTGTGTGTGTGTGTGTGTGACCGCATGCATGACCCAACTGACTTTATGAACTCCCACAAGATAAGGTTTAGGAAGCCCACATGTGAGTCTTTATATCGATGGCTTTTAGTGAAGATAAGAGTGTTAGACCTCAGTTTGGCCAAAGTCCTTCTGTTTTCTGCCTCATTTTTTATGGAAACCCAATATAACCAGACTCAAAGATCCCTATGGGTACTTTTAACCTTAACATGCATGGGAACCCCAATCCTTCAGGGAAGGAAACATGTCATATAAAAGGCTTAGTTTCTCATCCCTCATGTGCTGTTTTATGCATGTCATCCAGCAGGTCATTGGTCCTCAGCACACAGAGTATTGCAACTGTTCTGTCCTATCTGCCAGTTGATTGCATTCACT